>NC_044565.1:68768637-69070200 GCF_007565055.1 Rhinopithecus roxellana
TGTTTCTTCCCTGAGGATAAAGGCATTTATTTTTCTGTTTATTTATTTATTTATTTTAGCTACAGGGCCTCCTTCTGTCACCCAGCTGGAGTGCAGTGGCATGATCATGGATCACTGTAACCTCGAGCTCCTGGGCTCAAGCCATCCTCAACCTCAGTCTCCTGAATAGCTGGGATGACAGGTGCAAGCCACTGTACCCAGCTGATAAAAGCATATTATAGATAATGAGGACATTGAAACATTTCCAGAAACTTCTCCATAAAGAACACCAGTTTCTGAAATATTTATACATTTCTCGGCAACTCAGAATAGTAACACATCAAACTTAATTATTTTTAGCACCTCTCTTTTTATAGGCAGAAAACCAGACAAATTTTCTGACTTTCCAGGGTGCCCTCTGGGAAATCTCAAAGATAGTTTTAGGTATAAAAGGTATCTTTAGCCTAGGCATGGTGGCTCATGCCTGCAATCCTAGCACTTTGGGAGGCTGAGTGAGGAGGATCACTTGAGCCTGGGAGATTGAGGCTATAGTGAGCTGCGGTTGTACTACTGCACTCCAGCCTGGACAACAGAGCAAGACCATGTCAAAACAAACAAACAAACAAACAAAAAGGTGGGGCCAGGTGCGGTGGCTTATGCCGGTAATCCCAGCACTTTGGGAGGCCAAGGCAGATGGATCACCTGAGGTCAGGAGTTCAAGACCAGCCTGGCCAATATGGCGAAACCTCATCTCTACTAAAAATGCAAAAAATTAGCTGGGTGGTGGCAGATGCCTGTAATCCCAGTTACTTGGAAGGCTGAGGCAGGAGAATTGCTTGAACCTGGGAGGCAGAGGTTGCAGTGAGCCAAGATGACACCATTGTACTTCAGCCTGGGTGACAGAGTGAGACTCTGTCTCAAAAAAAAAAAGAAAAGGCCGGGCGCGGTGGCTCAAGCCTGTAATCCCAGCACTTTGGGAGGCCGAGACGGGCAGATCACGAGATCAGGAGATCGAGACCATCCTGGCTAACACGGTGAAACCCCGTCTCTACTAAAAAATACAAAAAACTAGCCGGGCGAGGTGGCGGGCGCCTGTAGTCTCAGCTACTCGGAGGCTGAGGCAGGAGAATGGCGTAAACCCGGGAGGCGGAGCTTGCAGTGAGCTGAGAACTAGCCACTGCACTCCAGCCCGGGCGACAGAGCGAGATTCCGTCTCAAAAAAAGAAAAGAAAAGAAAAAAAAATGGTGGGCACAGTGCCTCATCTCATGCCTGTAATCCCAGCACTTTGGGAGGCTGAGGCAGGCAGATTGCTTGAGCCCAGGAGTTTGAGACCAACCTGGACAACATAGCAAGGCCCCACCTCTACAAAATAAATGTAAAAATTAGCCAGGTGTGGTGATGTGTGCCTGTAATCCCAGCTACTTTAGAGGCTGAGACGAGAGGATCACTTGAGCCCAGGAGGTCGAGGCTCAAGTGAGTGAGCCAAGATCACACCACCACTGCACTCCAGCCTGGGGGACAGAGAGAGACCCTGTCTCAAAAAAAAAAAAAAAAAAAAAAAAAAAAAAAAGATATCCTGAAAAATCCTTCTTTTTTTTTTTTTTTTAATTTTGTGTCTAATATCTGAAGGCAAAATATCGAGAGTTGTCAGAGGAGATTTGGGTGCATGATTAAGATAGAATCATGAGTGACTGGGAAATGATACTTGGTTATCTCTTTAATCAAAATGACAACAAAATATTTAAAAATAAATACAGAAGGCAACACAACTGTAAAAAAAATTGTAAGAATCTTAGTGCTTTTATGAGAAAACTTTGTTTTTTTTCTTATGTTTACATAATCAAGGACATAAGAAAGTCAAAATAGAGTGCGGAAAATTATACTGACAGAATCCCTTATATGCAGGCAGATTTCACAGAGATAAAGAATTACCTTTTTTAGGCCAGGCATGGTGGCTCATGCCTGTAATCCTAGCACTTTGGAAGGTCAAGGCGGGCAGATTGTCTGAGCTCAGCAGTTCCAGACTAGCCTGGGCAAAATGGCGAAACTCCATCTCCACCGAAAATACAAAACAATTTGCTGGGCTGTTGGTGCGCACCTGTAATCCCAGCTACTCAGGAGGCTGAGGCAGTGGAATCACTTGAACTAGGAAGGCGGAGATTGCAGCGAGCTGCAATCACACCACTACACTCCAGCCTGGGTGAGAGAGTGAGACTCTGTCTCCAAAAGAAAAATAAAGTAATTACCTTTTTAAAAATTGTATGTGAAGGCATTAATTAATACATTAAGCAAGCAAAACCAAGAAAACAATGAATTTTGTCAAATTTTAAACATATTTCATATGCTAACATTTCTTATATATTCCTATAAGCTCTTTTCAGACTCAGCTGTCGTATATTAAGGCAAATAAAAATCACTTTCTGAATTTTGTCCTTCATTATGGTTTTTTATATTCTGAAACAAACTGACACTTTAAGGCACAAGTTCTGAGTGTGGTCTGGGGACTCCCAAGAAGTCTGCAAGACCCTTTCAGGGGGGTTTTCAGTTTTGAAGCCAAAACTATTTTCATGATCACACTAAGACATGATTTCTCCCTTCTCATTTTCTCATGAGCGTTGAATGAAGCTACATGACATGAAATGGCAAGAGACTGAGGACAGAAGCAGCTATGGGAACCCAGCTGTCTTCTGTTCAGCTAGACATTAAAGAGATTTGCAAATAGACAATAATGCCGCTCTTCTCATTTTTTGGAGAATATAGTTATTTTTCATAAAAATATGTTAACATGCAACGATTCCATCATTGCTTACTTCAAATAGATTTTTAAATTTTTTTATTTTAATTTTCTGTGTGGGGATGATGCTGGTGATTATGATTATTATAGAGATGGGATCTCACTATATTGCCCAGGCTGGTCTTGAACTCCTTGGCCCAAGTGATCCTCCTGCCTCAGCCTCCCAAAGTGCTGGGGTTACAGGCATGAGCCATGGTGCCCAGCCTCTGTGGGGATTATTAATAGATGTAACTCATATAAGCAAAATCTCTTTGGTGTCCTCTATAAATTTTCTATGTATGTAAAGGGTCCTGAGACCAAAAAGTTTGGGAATTGCTGCTTTAGGAAAAACTACTCTTTTTCCTTTTTAAAAAATGTTTGTTTATTTATTTATTTATTTATTTATTAATTTATTTATTTGAGATGGAGTCTCGCTCTGGAGTGAGGCTGGAGTGCGGTGGGGTGATCTCGGCTGACTGCAACCTCCACCTCCGGGGTTCAAGCCATTCTCCTGACTCAGCCTCCTGAGTTGCTGAGATTACAGGCACACACCACCACGCCCAGCTAATTTTTGTATTTTTAGTAAAGACCACATTGGTCAGGCTCATCTTGAACTCCTGACCTCATGATCCACCCTCCTCGGCCTCTCGAAGTGCTGGGATTACAGGCGTGACCCACCACGCCAGGCCTCTTTTTGCTTTAAAAACAAAAGCACATTCACAGTTGTATTTGTCTTTTGCTACTGCTCCTAGAATAGTCTCAACCATGCATAGTAATTATAACTTTTAACCAAAGTAATGAACTTCTGTTTCACAAGGAAAATTAAGGACTGGATAATTAAGAAATGTCTGTTACACACAAGTATTTTTGCAGACAAACATAATTCTGAAAACATATAACACAACTTTCTATAGCCAGACACATCCCTTTTACACCTTCTTAGTGTAGCAAAAATGAACACCTTCATTACAGCACCCCAAAGATATAGCCTCTCTCTAACATGCGAAATATATTAAACCTCCTGGGGGACAGAGAGAGACCCTATCTCAAAAAAAAAGGATATCCTGAAAAATCTTTCTTTTTTTATTTTATTTTATTTTTATTTTGTCTCTAATTGTGTGTGCCACCATGCCCAGCTAATTTCTTTTTTTTTTTTTTTTTTTTTTGTATTTTTAGTAGAGACAGGGTTTCACCATGTTGGCCAGGCTGGTCTCGAACTCCTGACCTCAGGTGATTCGCCCACCTCAGTCTCCCAAAGTGCTGGGATTACAGACATGAGCCACTGCGCCCAGCCCAAAAAGGCATTTTAAGCAAAAATTCTGAACTTAAAAACTGAAAATATGAGCCCAGGAGTTCGAGGCTGCAATGAGCCAATACTGCACCTTTGTACTCCCACCTGGGCGACAGAGTGAGACCTTGTCGTTAAGAAAAAAAAAAAAAACTGAAAATAGAAAAAGAGGGCTTTTACAATGTTGATGAACTCATCTTAGAGTGCATGATTTGTAAATAACTATCCATACATACTTTTGCAGTGATAACCACCGGAAAAATGAGAAGGTAAAAAAGCCAATCTAGACAGATTGCCTCTTTATGTTGGTAATACCAGGAGTCTTAAGAGAGCTGCTGTGGCCTGTGTCTCATTCATCCCAGCTTCCTTTCTAATCCTGTAGCTGAT
This sequence comes from Rhinopithecus roxellana, assembly GCF_007565055.1. Lineage (NCBI taxonomy): Eukaryota > Metazoa > Chordata > Mammalia > Primates > Cercopithecidae > Rhinopithecus > Rhinopithecus roxellana. The sequence continues at coordinate 68,773,066 of NC_044565.1, forward strand.
GATGAAAATGTGGTAAATCTTCTGGCTTACCTTTGATGCTTTTTCATTAATTCACTTCTGGTAGTAAATTGTGGCAAGTCTTCCACTTCCATCCCATCAGCCATTCCCATCACCTTGTCTAAAAGGTCTTTATTGTAACTGCAGCCCATGAAAAGGTGGTTGGCCCAGACCATGAAGAAGGGACAGCAGCTGGTCCAGGTGGCCACCACCGTTGGGTGGGTTGCGGTAGTTGGGCAGGTGGCGCAGGATGAATTCCATGTGGGCCTTCCATTGCTTCTCACTCTCTGAATAGAAGCGGAACTGCTCCATGAAGTCGGACACCTGCTGCACCCCGAAACCAGCTCCTCCACCACAGTGGCCACCTCGCCACCAACCATGGTGCCCATCGCCCTAATTTTTGTATTTTTAGTAGAGACGGGGTTTCACCATGTTGCCCAGGCTGGTTTCGAACTCCTGACCTCAGGTGATCCACCTGTCTTGGCCTCCCAAAGTGCTAGGATTACAGGCGTGAACCACTGCGCCTAGCTGAAAGCCATTTTTAATATTTCATTTTTTGTGAAAAAAAATTGTACTAAAAATGTTGGAGAGATATATCCCAAAATATTTACTGTGATTCTTTCTGAATAGTGAAATTGTGGATGCTTTATTTTTTTAATTATTTTTTCCACAGCAAATGTGTGCTACTCCTATAATAAAAAAAAATCAATAAAATGTAATTTTAAAAAGACAACATTTAAAGGCCGCTAACCTGAATTTTATTACCGTTAGCAAATTTTAATGTACCAGCAAGCTGGGTTCTCCCAGGCATCTATCTGCCTGAAATAATACCTGGGATTGTTCTTAAACCCAGGACTTTATGAGAACAACAAAGACTCTGAGGAGAATGATTAAACTCGTGTCATGAAATGAAAATGAAACGTTTCCAGCAGCCAGGCCCCGGATCTTCAGAAATACTCAGCAAATATTACTTTCCTTTCTTCTCTCCTTTCCTTCCGTTCAGCCTTTGACTAGGTCAAATGGCCTTTGAAGGTCAATGTCCCATGTCACATGTCCTTGTGGCTTCTTTTGACCACCGTCCCTCATGGACAGTCTACAAGCTGTTCTGGGTCTAGAGTCTGCCCTACGTGCCCACTTGATCCTCTGCAAGTGATCATCACCAAGTTGGATATTCGTTTTATTCCCCAGGCCCCCATCCTCCAAGCTAAAGGGATGAGGGGCACACCTGAGGTCCCTGTAGGATTCTGGCCCCAGGGGCAATTCCTTCCTCGTGCAGAATCTGCCCTCTGGGCAGGGATTAGGACTTATATGGATTTAAGCACATTGTGGACCCTGTAAACCACTGGGAACACTTGCTAGGGAATCCCAGCATCAACTCCATCAACTCTCACATCTCACTGGCAAGCTGGTGAGAACCCTTCTCTTGTCACAGTGAAAACAGGTCCCATGGCTGGGCGTGGTGGCTCACGCCTGTAATCCCAGGACTTTGGAAGGCTGAGGCAGGAGAATTACCTGAGGTTGGGAGTTCGAGACCAGCTTGGCCAACATGGTGAAATCCCATCTCTACTAAAAATACAAAAATCAGCCAGGCGTGGTAATGCACACCTATAATCCCAGCTAGTACTCGGGAGGCTGAGGCAGGAGATCACCTGAACCCGGGAGGTGGAGGTTGCTGTGAGCCGAGATCGTACCATTGCATTCCAGTCTGGGCGACAAGACTCTATCTCAAAAAACAAAAAAAAAAAAAGAAGAAGAAGAAAGAAAACAGGTCCCTGTTCTGTTCAGGTCTTCAGGGCAACGTTTAGGAACTCTGAAGCCAGAGTGTGTGGGCTCAAATCCTGTCCCCAGTGTTCACTCATCCCAGGCACATGGCTCATCCTATCTGCCTGCGTCCTCCTGGTCCATGTTAAGTTAATATAGGAAGTGCGAAGAACGGAGCCCAGTACACAGAAATCTGCACTCCGTGTTGGCTGTTCATGTTATTTGGACCCGAGCACTGTCTCCACAGGAGCAACAGGGGCAGTACTGAAGAGAGCACTGACCTTTTCCTCTGAAAACACTCCTTACAGTTAGCAACCCCATCCCGAATGGTGCTAGACAAAGCCCCAGCATTTCTTTTCAGGTGGAGCCAGAGTTGGCACCAACCTCAGCCTAGTGGGCAGCTTCTCTGCAAGGAGAGACCTGTCCTTCTGCCCCAGGATGCCAGAGGGTGACCCAAGAACTGACTCCCTCCCCTTTGGCTGGAAGGTTGGACATAGCTGAGTAAAACTGACCTTGGACTTAATGTTCTTCAGGGTAGGGACCGAGATGTGTATCAGACCAGAAGACAGCCAGGAGCCGCCCCCAGAGTAGCTTCTAGATGGTCCAAGGAGGGGTTGTCCCCAAACACCTCAAATGTGTTCCAGTGGGAAACGAAGCCTGCAGTGCTGTTTGTTCCGTGTTTGGACAGTCAGTGAAGTGGAGAGTAGAGAGTGAAATGAAGGACAGGCACATCTGTTGAAGATGTGGGGTCCAGGGCCTAGCTGCTAGCATGAGTATTTGGGTGGTCATGGGGTGTGGGTGTGGCTCTGGGAGGAGAGTTTTGTTGTTGTTGTTGTTTGTTTTTTTGTTTTTTTGTTTTTTTGAGATGCAGTTTCACACTGTTGCCCGGGCTGGAGTGCAGTGGCACAATCTCAGCTCACTGCAAACTCTACCTCCCAGGTTCAAGCGATTTCCAGCTAATTTTCGTATTTTTAGTAGAGACGGGGTTTCACCATGTTGGCCAGACTAATCTCAAACTCCTGACCTCAAGTGATCCACCCGCCTCAGCCTCCCAAAGTGCTGGGATTACAAGCATGAGCCACCACACAGGAGGAGAGTTTGAAAGCCCAGCTGCCCGCTGACACTTGGAGGTTACTGTCCCAACTGCAGCCCTTAGACTGTGTCGACTCAGGGCGCCTCTCAGCCTAATAGACCATGACACTTCCTCACACAGTCTATTTGACCTGAAACTTATATTTAGGAATTGCACTAAGGAAAATATTCTGCCACCAGAACTGTTCAAAACTTATTCTAAATGGTGCTTAAATTTTCCCAAATTTAAAAACAATACTAAACAATTTACCTGATTATCAACATAACCAGGTAAAGGTGAGAAAAAAAAATTCTAAACAATCAATAACAGCCAAACTTTGCTCAATCATGCTTTAAAAAAGTTAATTATCTGTCTATTTTCACCATAGAAAAAGTTTGCAGAACAGAATTTATTGCAGCCCTTTTGTAACCGGGAGGCAACAGACTTGAGAATAAAGGGAACGAACTAAAGATGGTAGAGCCAAATACCAGAAAAACATCTATGGCATCCTGGAGCAGCTCAAGAGACATCAGTAACCGCCTAGCTCCAGGCTTCTTGTTATATAAGAAAAATAGGCCAGGCAAGGTAACTCACAGCTGTAATCCCAGTACTTTGGGAGGCTGAGAGGGGCAGGTCACCTGAGGTCAGGAGTTGGAGACCAGCCTGGACAACATGGTGAAACCTCACATCTACTAAAAATACAAGAATTAGCCGGGCATGGTGGCAGGTGCCTGTTATGCTAGCTACTTGGGAGGTTAAGGCATGAGAATCCCTTGAACCAGGGAAGCAGAGGCTGCAGTGAGCTGAGATTGTGCCACTGCACTCCAGCCTGGGCAACAGAGTGAGACTCTGTCAAAAAAAAAAAAAAGAAAAAGAAAAAGAAAGTAAGGAAAGAAGGAAGGGAAGGAGGAGGAAGGAAAGGAAGGAAGGAGGAAGGAAGGAGAAGGAAAGGAAGGAAGAGAGAGAGAGAAGAGAGAAGAAAAGGAAGGAAGGAAGAAGGAAGAAGAAGAGGAAGGCAGAGAAGGATGAAGGAAGGAACGAGGAAGGAAAGAGAGAGAGAAAGATAGAGAAAGTAATGAAGGCAACAGGAAGAACTGAAGGCCAGTAAGGAATGTAAGAAGGAAGGAGGAAGTAAGTAAGGAGGAAGGCTTGATGAGTACGGGCACCCCCCACCTGTGGTTCGCCACCACACACCACACACACACACACACACACGAATGCATGCACATCCTGATGTTATATGATGAGGTAATAAACAGAATACCATCAAAACTGGTGTGAAAATGTATTATAAATGCGTGACAAGCAGTTAATAAAAATACACTATGAGAACCTTGTGGGGCTCCTGGAAGTAAAATCCATGAAAGTGTGGGCCCCTGACCAACACTGGGTCCCAAGCAGTTTTAAATTCTCAAGCTAGTCTCAGCTCAGCCTCCAGCTGTTAGTCCATTCCTGACTCAGTGCTCCTCCCAGTTCCTGGCTCCCATGGCTTCTCCTTCAGGTAGGCAGCTCTCAGCTGTGATTCTGTCATCACCGCATCTCCATATTTCAAGGTGGTGGTTTGCCCTATGACCTCAATCCTCTGATGATCTTTATTTTTATTTTTTTTATTTTTTTGAGATGGAGTTTCGCTTTTGTTGCCCGGGCTGGAGTGCAACGGGCACAATCTCTGCTCACTGCGACCTCCACCTCCCAGGCACAAGTGACCCTCCTGCCTCAGCCTCCCAAGTATCTGGGACTACAGGTACACGCCACTATGCCTGGCTAACTTTTGTGTTTTTAGTAGAGGTGGGATTTCACCATGTTGGTCAAGCTGGTCTCAAACTCCTGACCTCAAGTGATCCACTTGCCTCGGCCTCCCAAAGAGCTGGGATTACAGGCGTGAGTCACTGCGTCCAGCCCTGATGATCTTTTAAAAAGCTAATTTTCACTGTGTTCAACTTTTCTCCTGTGAGAATGGGAGTGATGGTTTCTAAGCTCTTAACATGTCAGAGCTGAAACTGAAGGCCTGTATTCCTTTTCAACGAGAAAAAGAGTGAAAAATTAAATACAACAGGAGCATTCTTACTATAGAAACCACTGCAGAGAAGGCTTTATTTATTTATTTATTTATGATACAGAGCCTTGCTCTGTCACCCAGGCTGGAGTGCAATGGCGTGATCTCTGCTCACTGGAAACTTCGCCTTCTGGGTTCAAGTGATTCTCCTGCCTCAGCCTCCCAAGTAGCTGGAACTAAAGACACACACCACCACACCCAGCTAATTTTTGTGTTTTTAGTAGAGAAGGGTTTTTGCCATGTTGTCCAGGCTTATCTCCAACTCCTGACCTCAAGTGATCTGCCTCCCTCAGCCTCCCAAAGTGCTGGGATTACAGGCATGAGCCACTGTGCCCAGTCTAGAAGGCAACCTTTAAACCGGGTCTTGGTGACTGGTTGGAGAAGAGTAGGGAAGGGAATTCCAGCCAGGAAGTTCAGCACAAGACAGGCACAGAGGTGCCAGGCCTCTGGTCCATATTCAGCGTACCACAGGCCACCTATTTGCCTGGAAGCAGGATTAGTGGAGTGTCTGGGGTGCAAGGAGATAAACACTGGAAAAGGTGGGTGCTGAGGACACTCCCTTCTTCTCTGGTAGACTCCCTCTGAAGGCGGCCACAGTGGGTGGAGATGCCTTTTCTCAGCATCATCATGGATCTCACAGTGGACGTTTACCGAGCACTTGCTGGCTGGCAGGCATTGTGCTAAATGTCACATCTGCTTTTTTATTTTATTTTATTTTCTTAAACTGTTAAAGATATTCTATTTATTTTTTCAGTTTCTGTAAAAAGAAGACTGCTCCATAGTTGTTACTCACACCTCCCTGTCTGGTCTTTGCTTGAGTTGTCACCTTAGCCAGTCCGTTCTGGCATGTCACCCACACCCCCAAAACTTACTCTGAGCTTGTTGGGTGAGCTTTAGGAGACATTGTGAGCTAGAGCTGCTGCAGTGGTGGGCCTGGAAATGCCGCTAGCTGATGGTACGGCCCCTCCAGAGGGACATGCTGGACACAGCCCTCTGTATTCTGCATAGGAGAGCATCCTCCCAACCTCCCAACATATGAATGAAAATTTTGGTTTGGGGCTGGACCTCTTTTCTTTTCATTTTTGTTTTTAGATGGAGTTTCGCTTTGTCACCCAGGCTGGAGTGCAGTGGCATGATCTTGGCTCACTGCAACCTCTGCCTCCCGGGTTCAAGTGATTCTCCTGCCTCAGCCTCCTGAGTAGCTGGGATTACAGGCACGTGCTACCACGCCCGGCTAATTTTTGTATTTTCAGTACAGACGGGGTTTCACCATGTTGGTCAGGCTGTTCTCAAACTCCTAACTTCAGGTGATCCACCCGCCTCGGCCTCCCAAAGTGCTGGGATTACAGGCGTGAACCTGTAACAGAGCAAGACTCCATCTCAAAAAAACAAAACAAAACAAAACACCACATTTTTAAATAACATGTGAGTCAAAGAAGTCTCAAGAGAAATTTTAAAATATTTTGAAGTAAATGAAAATAAAACACCAAAATGTATGGGATGTAAGTAAAAGCAGTGCTTACAGGGAAATTTATAGTATTGAAGTTATATACTAGGAAAGAAGAAAGATCTAACATCAATAATCTAAGCTTTCAGCTTAGGAAAATAGAGAAAGAAGAGCAGTGTGAGCCTGAAGAAAGCAGAAGGAAAGAAATAATAAAAATTAGAGAAGATATCAATGAAATTGAAAATAGAAAATCAATAGAGAAAATCAGTAAAACCAAAAGCTGATTCTTCAAAAAGAGCAATACAATTGATAGCCAGGCAAATCAAAAAGACAAAAGAGAGAGAGAGAGAAGAAACATAAATCACTAATATCAGAGATAAAAGAGGGGGCAATCACTTCTAATCCTAAGAACATTAAAAGGATAATAAAGGAATTTTATGAAAAATTCTGTGCTCACAAATCTGATAGCTTAAATGAAATGGACCAGTTACTTGAAAGACACAAACTACTAAAACTCACACAAAAAGAAATAGAGGCAAGGCCTGGTGGCTCGTGCCTCAAATTCCAGCACTTGAGGAGGCTGAGGTGGGAGGATCACTTGAGCCCAAGAGTTTGAGACCAGCCTGGGCAACATAGTGGGACATCATCTCTATTTTTAAAATTTTAAACATATATTTTTAAAACTTTTAAAAAAGGAATAGATAGTCTGGCTGGATGCAGTGGCTCATGCCTATAATCCCAACAATTTGAAAGGCCAAGGTGGGAGGATAGCTTAAACCCTGGAGTTTGAGACCAGCCTGGGCAACAGAGTGAGACACCATCTCTGTAAAAAATACAAAAATTAGCTGGGCATGATGGTACATGCCTGTAATCCCAGCTACTTGAGAAGCTGAAGTGGGAGAACTGCTTGAGCCTAGGTGGTGGAGGCTGCAATGAGCAGTGATCATGCCACAGCACTCCAGCCTGGGGGACAGACTGAGACCCCCCATCTCAAAAAAGTAAAGTGAATAAAATAAAAGAAATGATAATCTGAACAGGCCTAAATCTATTAAATAAATTGAATCAATAGCTAATAATCTTCCAAAAATGAAAACACCAGGTCCAGATGGCTTTACTGGTGAATTCTACCAAACATTCAAGTAAGAAATAATACCATTTTCCTGCAATCTTTTCCAGAAAATAGGAGAGGGAATACTTCCTAATTCATTCTGTGAGGCCATCATTACCCTAATTCCAAAACCAGATAAAGGTTATAAGAAAGACTATAGACCAATATCTTTCATGAAGATAGATGCAAAAATCCTCAACAAAATGGTAAGTTGAACCCAACAGTGTATAAAAAGAATTATACACTACAACAATGTGGGATTTATTCTAGGTATGCAAGTCTGGTTCAAAAATTAATTAATGTAATCATCACATCAACATGCTACATTATATGATCTTATCAGTAGAAGCAGAAAAAGCATTTGACAAAACCTAACACCATTCATGATCAAAAACTCTCAGCAAGCTAGAAATAGAAGGGACCTTCCCAAACTTGATAAAGAGTATCTATAAAAATCTACAGCTAGGCCAGGCCCATTGGTTCACGCCTCTAATCCCAGCACTTTGGGAAGCCAAGATGGGTGGATCACCTGAAGTCAGGAGTTCAAGACCAGCCTGACCAGCATGGTGAAACCCTGTCTCTACTAAAAACACAAAAAAATTAGCTGGGTGTGGTGGTGGGTGCCTGTAATCCCAGCTACTCAGGAAGCTGAAGCATGAGAATTGCTTGAACCCAGGAGACAGAGGTTGCAGTGAGCCGAGATTGCGTCATTGCACTCCAGCCTGGGCAACAAGAAGAAAGCTCCCATCTCAAAAGAAAAAATAAAAAGATAAAGAAAAAGAAAATAAATCTCCAGCTAACATCATAAATGATAGTGAGAAATCAGATGCTTTCCCTCTAAGATCAAGGATGTTCTTCACCATTCCTATTCAACGTCATACTGGATGTACTAGCTAATGCAACAAGGCAAGAAAAGGAAATAAAAGATACAGATTGGAAAAGGAGAAATAAAAAATGTTTGTTTGCAAATGACATGAGTGTCTGTGTAGAAAATCCCAAAGAATCAACAAAAAGACTCCAGGAATAACTGACTATAACAAGGCTTCAAGATACAAGGTTAATGTACAAAAGTCAGTTGCTTTCCTATATACCAGCAATGAACAATTGGAATTTGAAACTTAAAACACAGTATCATTTACATTAGCACCAAAAGAGAAAAAATGAAAAGAAAAAAGAGAAATACTTAGGTATAAATCTAACAAAACATGTACAGGATCTATATGAGAAAAGCTATAAAACTCCAATGAAAGATATAAGAGATTATCCAAATAAATGGATATTCTACGTTTATGGACAAGAAGACTCAATACAGTTTTTTCTGAGACGGAGTCTCACTCTTCGCCCAGGTTGTAGTGCAGTGGTGCAATCTCGGCTCACTGCAACCTCCACCTCCCCAGTTCAAGCAATTCTCCTGCCTCAGCCTCCCGAGTAGCTGGGATTACAGGCACCTGCCACCACGCCTGGCTAATTTTTGTATTTTCAGTAGAGACAGGGTTTCACCATGCTGGCCAGGCTGGTCTCGAATTCCTGACCTCAGGTGATCCTCCTGCCTCAGCCTCCCAAAGTGCTAGGTTTACAGGCGTGAGCCACCGCACCTGGCCTCAATACTGTTAAGATGTCAACTCTTCCCAGTTTGATCTATAGATTCAACACAATCCCTATTAATTTACCAGCAAGTTATTCTGTGGATAAGAATCAGAAAACTGATTCTAAAATGTATGTGGAAAGGCAAAAGACCCAGAATAGTCAACAAAATACTGAAGACTATCTAAAGGTAGACACCACCCAACTTCAAGACTTACTATAAAGCTACTTAATCAAGACAGTGTGCTATTGGTGAAAGAATAGACAAATTGATCAATGGAACAGAATAGAAAGCCCAGAAAAAGACAACAGATCTTTAACAAGGCAACTGATCTTTAAAAAGGAGCGAAGGCAATTAAGTAGAGAATGGATAGTTTTTCAACAAAGCTATTGGACATACATAATGCAAAAACAATGAATTGAGACACTGACCTTACACCTTTCACAAAAATCAACTCAAAATAGATCATAGACATAAATGTAAAATGAAAAACTATAAAACTAGAAGGTTACATAGAAGAAAATCTAGGTGACTTTGGGCTTGACAATGAGTTTTTAGATATAACACTAAATGCATGAACCATGAAAGGAACATTGATAAGATGGACATTATTAAAATTAAAATCTTCTCCTTGGTCTATGACACTTAAGAGAATGAAAAGACAAGCCACAAACTGGAAAAAAAAATTTCAAAACGTATCTGATAAAGGACTTATATCTAAATCTAAAAAACTCTTAAAACTCAACAAAGAAAGCAAACAACCCTAATTTAAAAATGGGCAAAAAACCTGAACAGACACCTCAACAAATAAGATATATGGATGATGAATAATCATATGAAAAGATGCTCAACATCATATATCATTAGAGAATTACAGATTGAGATAATCAGATATCACTGCACACCTATTGGAATGAGTATAATGTGAAGAACTTACAATACCAAATACTGATGAAGATGTGGAGTAACAGGAACTTTCATTCACTGCTAGTGGGAGTGCAAAACACTATAGCCATTTTGGAAGAAAATTAGGAAGACAAAACTGAACAGAATCTTACTGTACATCCAACAGTTGCACTCCTAGGTATTTACTCAACTGAGTGGGTAAGAAAACTTATGTCGCACAAAAGCTTGAACATGAATGTTTTTAAGAGCTTTATTCAGAATCTCCCAAAACTGGAAGCAACCAAGATGTCCTTCAGTAGATGGATGGATACACAAATGGTGTTATATCCATACAATGAAATATTATTCAGTTATCAAGCCATAAAAAGACATGAAGAAACCTTAAAAGCACACTGCTAAGTGAAAGAAGCCAGTCTGAAAATGCTATATACTATATGACTCCAACTATATGCCATTTTGGAAAAAGCAAAACTATAGAGACAACAAAAAGACCAGCAGCTGCCAAGGATTGGGGGGTAGGGCAGGGGATGCAAAGGGAAGGATGAATAGGTGAAGCTTGGGGGACAGTGAAACTATTCTGTATTGATACATTAATGGTGGATATATGACATTAGAGATTTGTCAAAACCCAAGGAACTATACAACACAAAGAGTAAACCCTAATGTAAACTATAAACTTTAGTTAATAGTAATGTATCAATATTTATTTGTAATAGCCAGGCAGGGTGGCTCATGCCTGTAATTCCAGCACTTTGTGAGGCTAAGATGGGAGGATCACTTGAGGCCAAGAGTTCAAGACCAGCCTGGGCAACATAGTGAGGCCCCCATCTCTATCAAAAACAATTTTTTTTAGAATTAAGTGACTGTGGTGGTGCACACCTAGAGTCCCAGTTACTCTGTAGGCTGAGATGGGAGGACTGCTTCAGCCCAGGAGGTCGAGGCTGCAGTGATATGTAATGACATCAATGCACTCCAGCCTGGGTGACAGAGCAAGAACCTGTCTCAAAAAAAGGTTGTAACAAATGTACCACACTAATGCACAATGTTAAGAATAGAGGAAATTCAGTGTGTACGTGTGTGGGGAGGGGTATGGGAGCCTTCTGTAATTTGTGTTTAACTTTTCTATAAATCTAAAACTGTTCCAAAAAATAAAGTCTATTAATTCTTCAAAAGTAATACAGGTAGATTGTTTTACTTGGAAGTCAGAAAAATAGACCAAGGCGAGTGGATCACTTGAGGTCAGGAGTTCGAGACCAGCCTGGCCAACATGGTGAAACTCCATCTCTACTAAAAATACAAAAATTAGCCAGGCGTTGGTGGTGGGCACCTGTAATCCCAGCTACTTGAGAGGCTGAGGCAGGAGAATCATTGAACCTGGGAGGTGGAGGTTGCAGTGAGTCTGGATCATGACACTGCACTCTAGCCTGGGCAACAGAATAAGACTCCATCTCAAATACATATATACAGATATACATACATACATGTATACATATATACATGCATACATACAAACAAACATACAAAATAAAGAAGCAGGGTGTCAAGGGGAGTGCTATGTAGAGGTGTCGGGGGTGATTGGTACCCAACATCCAGAGGCAAGGTGGGGTAGGGTGCAGAGGTGACTGACAGAGGGTGCAGAGGTGACTGACAGCAGAGGCTACTGGAGCAGAAGGGAAGCTGGCCAATGGAGCCAATAAGCAAACTGATTGAGCAAATAAGTAAACATATGGACAGTAACACAAGCCAGGCTTTGCACTTTGGAGAAGGTGCTTACAAACGTGGACTAGACAGTACCCAGACACATGACCGAAACTGCAGGTACTGCCATGCACACATGCACAGAAATGGAGAAGTAGTCATACTTGCATGTGTGTATAACAGTGTATGTAGGCTGGGCTCGGCGGCTCATGCCTGTAATCCCAGCACTTTGGGAGGCCGAGGTGGGTGGATCACTTGAGGTTAGGAGTTTGAGACCAGCGTGGCCAACAAGGTGAAACTCCATCTCTACTAAAAATACAGAAATTAGCCAGTTGTGGGGCACATGCCTATAATCCCAGCTACTTGGGAGGCTGAGAATCACTTGAACCTGGGAGGTGGAGGTTGCAGTGAGTCAAGGTCGTGCCATTTTACTCCAACCTGGGTGAGTGAGACTCTGTCACAAAAAATAAAATAAAATAAAAGTGTGAGTATACATACACATGTAGAGTTGGTTCTTGTTATTCTTGAAAGTTAGGCTCTATAACGTCACTGTGAACCCTGAATTATTGAATGCTGAACCATTGCTCCTAGGAGAAACATAGGGCTAGGTTTCTGTGAGTCTCGGGTCACAGCGTTTTGGACAACTGATCGATATGTGACCTTGTCTTTTTTTTTTTAAGACAGTGTCTTGCTGTGTCACCCCAGGCTGGAATGCAGCGGTACAATCACTGCAGCCTTGACCTCCTGGGCTCAGGCCATTTTCCTACCTCAGCCTCCGGAGTAGCTGGGACCACAGGCATGCACCACCACACCTGTCGGATTTAAAAAAAATACAGATGAGGTCTCGCCATGTTGACTTACTAGGTTCTCAATGAGTGTTTATTTGACAGTGCTGAAAAAAGAAGAATCTTCTCCATATCAAATCTATACCTGCTGGAGAAAAAAAAATTGCAGAATGATTAAGAAAAAAATATGCATTATGAGAAACTTATTTTAAAGAGCTTACATGAGATAAAGATGATAGGAATGGGCTGAAGACCTTAACAAAACAAGACCAAGGACAAAGAAGTACTAAATTTACCTGAGGGCTGCATGGCTGGTACCTCCTGGTCATCACATTGCTCAGAGGGCTAAATCTTTGGCCAGGCTAGTTCAGAAACCAGGCTGAGAGACCCGCACAGAGCACGTGGGCTATTCTCCCAGGGTGGGTCTACAGAGCCTAATGTGAGTACATTTCCTCAACAGAGCAAGCCACAGATGGCACTTTATAGTGTGAATACCACCTGTCCATGCTGACTGTTAGGCAAGGGGTCCTATTCTTCTGCAGGAATCTACCTAAAGAGTTAAATAAGATCACAAGATTTATTAGGTGAATAAAGAACTCCAGACACAAGATTAGTCCTCACCCTTAGGGCTGTTTCTTGTGAAAGCTGTCAGAAGCAAAATGGAGTCACTAATTAAAAAAAAAAAAAAAACCCTAACAAATAGAGCTGGGTTTGAAGAGAGGCCATGAAGAGAGGGTTCTCATACTTGTATGCCTGATAAAAACTATCACAAAGACTGCAAAACCACAACCTTGCACAAAGGACATCTGCTCAGAAACGGCCTGTCTAACTTCATACTGTTATTGATCTTTGTAGCCAAGGAAAATTATTTCAAACTAATCATGTAATCTTCATTTTTCTCTTTAAAAATCTTCATCTTCCATTACCTCCCAGAATATGCACATAGTTTACTAGGGCACGTGTATTTCCATTGCAATGCTCTACTCCCAAATAAATATCTTTATTTTACAGAACTTCTCTTTGTTGTTTGGCATTCTCTTCATATTATGGTAAATCCTACTTTAATTTTCCTCATTTACTGTAAGAACTATACCTATTATAAGTTTCAGCACTAGAGATTTGGACAGTTCTATGCTTTTCTTTGTTCTGCCTCATGAGGGCTTTTGAGAAAACAAAAGTCAGAAACTCTGGAACTTCCATCTCTGCAAGGAGTAAGGCAAATCGCTGTCTCTCTGAACCACAACTACAAAGTTGCATACGTAATTTTACAACCAGACTCTACTGCCAGACCCTCCTGGTCATTCTCAAAGACTTTGGATCAGTATAATGTCTTCCCTCTACCCAGGTCATTGAATTGCAGAGTTCTCTTTTATTGGCCATTTTCTTCCCTCCATACTCAAGAGGAAGGATTCTCAAACAAGCAATGAAACTCCTTCTCCATCTTACACCAGCTTGCAATTGAAAACTATATTTCCAGATGAAGTTATGACAGTATTCGTCTGGAAGGGTTTTCAATATACTTCCTAATTCTTTTCTTTCTTTCTTTCTCTTTCTTTCTTTCTCTTTCTTTCTTTCCCTCCTTCCTTCCTTCCTTCCTTCCTTCCTTCCTTCCTTCCTTCCTTCCTTCCTTCTGAGACAGAGTCTCACTCTGTTGACTAGGCTGGAGTGCAATGGCATGATGTCTGCTCCTTGAAACCCCTGCCTCCTGGGATCAAGCAATTCTCCTGCCTCAGCCTCCCAAGTAGCTGGGATTACAGGCACTCACCACCAAGCCTGGTTACTTTCTTCTATTTTTAGTAGAGATGGGGTTTCACCATGTTGGCCAGGCTGGTTTTGAACGTCTGACCTCAAATGATCTGCCCACCTCAGCCTCCCAAAGTGCTGGGATTATAGGTGTGAGCCACTGAACCCGGCCTAAACTTCTTAATTCTTTAACTCATCTTTTCTATAACTGGAATCCAGAGAAATGGCAGATTTTACACATCACAACTATTATGTTTCCATTAATCCAGGTGATGTGTAATTTCAAGGCTAAGAGCTACTAAGAACTACCATACACACAAAAAAAGAGCAAAACCTGATGACTCTTTAAACCTCAGATCAAATAATAATAACAAAAGTAATTCACATCAATATAATGCTTTATATGCAATTCAACAAAAAGCTAAGCAATATCTCTTTCTTTTTTTTTTTTTTTTTTTTTTTTTTGAGACGGAGTCTGGCTCTGTCGCCCACGCTGGAGCGCAGTGGCCGGATCTCAGCTCACTGCAAACTCCGCCTCCCAGGTTCACGCCATTCTCCTGCCTCAGCCTCCTGAGTAGCTGGGATTACAGGCGCCCGCCACCTCGCCCAGCTAGTTTTTTGTATTTTTTAGTAGAGACGGGGTTTCACCGTGTTAGCCAGGATGGTCTCGATCTCCTGACCTCATGATCCACCCATCTCGGCCTCAGAAAAGTGCTGGGATTACAGGCTTGAGCCACCGCACCCGGCCTGCAATATCTCTTTCTTTCTCTCTTTCTTTCCCTCCCTCCTTCCCTCCTTCCCTCTCTCCCTCTCTCTCCTTCCTTCCTTCCTTCCTTCCTTCCTTCCTTCCTTCCTTCCTTCCTTCCTTCCTTCCTTCCTTCCTTCCTTCCTTCCTTCTTCCTTCTTTCTTTCTTTCTTTCTTTCTTTCTTTCTTTCTTTCTTTCTTTCTTTCTTTCTTCTTTCTTTCTTTTCCTTTTACAGGGTCTCACTCTGGGACCCAGCCTGGAATGCAGTGGCATAAATCATGGGTTCACTGCAGCCTCAACCCTCTGGTCTCAGGAGATCCTCCCACCTCAGCCCCCCAAGTAGCTTGGACTACAGGCGCACACCACTATGCCCAGCTACTTTAAAAAATTTTTGTAGAGATGGGGGATCACTATGCTGCCCAGGCTGGACAATTTCTGAAATGTTAGCTCATTTGATCAGGTGCCCTAAGGCATTGTCTGATCCTCAGGCACTTTGCCTCGACTCAGATGAGTTCAATTCCCAGCACAAACATTTGCTGACACATCTCAAAGAACAACTAAATTGTAGCCGGTCTGAGCACAGGCTCTCCTCCCTAAGAGAAAAAAGCTGAGGTGAGTTGGGGGGATGATGTATTTATTCACCTTCTGGTTCTGGCACACCAGGTGCGTGCGGTAAAACACCCACTGTTGAGCGGAGACTCCCTGGCTGCAGGTAGCCTGGCCCTCTCTTCAGGGAGTGGGGTGCTGAATTACAGGCACACAGTCCTGGCATACTGTGTCCATGCCAGAAAGGGATGGGAGAGGGAGACAGGTGGGCTCTAGTTTTGGATTCTGGACACACAGAACAAAACATCCAAAGCTGATTTGAGGGACCTCAGTCCAACTACAACTCCTGGTACCCTGGTACCTGGTAATAAGACCAGGTACCCAGATCTTGTTAGGAATCTGGCTAAACATCTGGCAAGCTTGGTGGGTCAAGATTCCCAGGAGAGGGATGGCAAAGATCTCAAGAACGATTTCCACTTGGTATGATAAAGCCAAGAAGAGTTGTTTTATTTCTACCAGGACTATGATCTGTCTTCTGTAATTTCACGCTTCATGGACATTTGTTTCACGGAACAGATAATAACAATTGTAATTGCTAACAGTTTTAATTGCCGTACATGTGACTTATTTAATCCTCATTACACTTCCAAAGGCAGGTGCTCTGTTCTAATAGTACACTTCAATTGCACAGTGTTTACATTGTCAAATTTTAAGCCTGTTCATTATAAACCATTGACCAAACACCGAGCATGTGCCTCATACACAGGCACCTGATGTACATTTCCTCATGCACTCCCTACAGCCACCCTGTGGGTAGGAACCGAACTACCTCACTTGCACAGAGGAAGAAACCGAGACGTAGAGAGACTGCATAACCCAACCAGGTTCCACAGCCGAGAGAGTGATTCAGGGGGTTGTCAAAAGGTGGCCCACCATCTCCACACTCTGGGACTTTATCCAGCCTTTTTTGATCCTCAAAATAACAGAACTGGTGACCACTGCACTACAGTGAAGAAGAGAACAGCCCCCGGTGGAGGTGACTTCTCCCAGGTCACACAAGCACTTGCCCCACTTGGCCACACAGGCTAAGCCCTCTGAGACACTGGAGGTTTGAACAGCAGGACGCCTGGTCCCCTGGGTGCCTTACAGGGTTTTTTACCTGAAAGTGGGGAAGCAAATGAATCTAATTCTACAAATCACCAAATTCTACCCCATCACACAGTGGATGCCTCCCTGAAAATTATAATTCTAAATAACTTCCCATCCATACAATCCAACAAGAAAAAAAACATGGAATCTGTAGTCAAACTGGGACTTTGATCTTAGCTCTGCCCTTTGAGCTGTTTGACGCTGGGGAAGTTACTTCAAGGTCCTGTTTCCCTCTTCCATAAAGTGAATGTCGTGATATATTTCTCACAGGTGTGCTGTGGGATTAAATGAATAATGCACTTAAAGTATACAGGAAATTCTCAATAAATATTAGCTTTTTTTTTTTTTTTTTTTTGAGACAGAGTCTGTCTCTGTAGCCTAGACTGGAGTGCAGTGGTGCAATCTCGGCTCACCGCAACTTCCACCTCCCAGCTGGAGTGCAGTGGTACAATCTCGGCTCACCGCCATCTCCACCTCCCACGTTCAAGCAATTCCTCTGCTTCAGCCTCCTGAGTAGCTGGGATTACAGGTGCCCATCACCATGCCTGGCTAATTCTTGTACTTTTAGTAGAGAAGGGGTTTCACCATGTTGGCCAGGCTGGTCTCAAACTCCTGGCCTCAAGTGATCAACTCGCCTCAACCTCCCAAAATGCTGGAATTACAGGTGTGAGCCACAGCACCCAGCCTAGCTTTAATTCTTATTTAGATAAGTTCTGATTAATGCAACTAAAAAACAAAAATTAGGGCCAAGCACAGTGGCTCAAACCTGTAATCCCAGGCTGATGCAGGAGGATTACTTAAAGACAGGAGTTTGAGACTAGCCTGGGCAAAGTAGTGAGACCCCATCTCCCCAGAAAGATTTTAAAAATGAGCTGGGCTGCAATGAGCTATGATTATGCCACTGCACTCCAGCCTGGGTGACAGAGTGAGACTCCATCTCTAAAAAACAAAAACAAAAAACAAAAACAAAAGAAAGCTCAACGGAGGAACTGGCTTCATAAAAAGAATATCAGCGAAAGGTAGTAAGGGAAAAGTACTGTCTTTTTTTTTTTTTTTTTTTCCTGATGGAATCTTACTCTGTCACCCAAGCTGGAATTTAGTGGCACGATCTTGGCTCCACCTCCAGGGTTCAAACAACTCTGCTTCAGCCTCAGGAGTAGCTGGGACTACAGGCGCACACCGTCACACCGGCTAATTTTTGTATTTTTAGTAGAGACAGGGTTTCACCACATTGGCCAGGCTAGTCTCAAACTCCTGACCTCAGGTGATCCACCCACCTTGGCCTCCCGAGTGCTGGGATTACAGGCATGAGCCACCACACCTGGCCCTACTGTCTTACTCCTTTGGATTCACTTAATAAATAAAAATTCAATTTGGGGGCATGGGTGAGAGGATTCTTTTCCTATATTCTCAGCTCCTTCACCAGTAGGGGCTCAGTAAAGCCCTGTGCTGTGGAACATGATGGGTAGGGAACCAAAAGGTGATTAAAGATCTAATTCTTAGAGTAATTCTTTTGTTCCCTGAAGGTGATTGTTTATATTTGACTTGTGTTTCTTGTCCTCATTATTATTCTTTCTAATACTCAAATTTTATTTGTTAAGGGAGAAAAAGGCTTAAAACAAAGCCTCATTATCTTCATCTGGATAATGTTGGCATTGTGAGACTATGCAATTTCTAGCTTTGTTTGGCTTAAAGAACCTCTACATGTGCGTGAAATAAATGCCAATTTAACATTGTAGATTTCTGCTACAAGGCTGGGGCAGCTGGAATCATCCAGCAATTCCTCCTTTATGCTGGTTTGTGGCCATTCTCGTTCCAAGAGAAGGCAAACTTGCATTTCAAAATTAAACTTTGAAATTTAAAAATAAAAGCAGGAAAAAAAAAAAAAAAAGAAGAATTAAAAAAACAACTTCCCTAGGCCAGAAGGAATGATTTAAATTTTTGGAGAGTTCCTCGGAGTTTCAAGGGTAGTGATAAACCATTGGAATTTATTTTGATGTTTCAGCTCTAGCACAGCACCCCCTCAGCCTCCTCCTCCCCAGGCCTCCTCCTCCATCCCCTGTCTGACGGTAGTCACTGCTCTGGGGCCTGGAACCCTCCCAGTCTCATTCCCCTGTTTGTGTATCTGAGTATCTCTATGTCTTTAGATCTTCTTCACGCTTTCTCTGTTGTCCTGCCTCCCTCTCCCAAAGTCTGTCTGTCTTGTTGCCCCCCTGGCCCTGTGCTTTTTAAATTTGGCTCCTGCTTTGTGGCACTGTCTTGAATACACAGGTTTGACTGCTGGTTGACATTTATTTATTTATTATTTATTTGTTTATTTATTTTGAGATGGAGTCTTGCTCTGTCACCCAGGCTGGAGTGCAATGGCAAGCTCTCAGTTCACTGTAGCCTTTGCCTCCCAGGCGCAAGTGATTCTGTGGCCTCAGCCTCTGGAGTAGCTGGGATTACAGGCCTGTGCCACCACCCCCGGCCAAATTTTTTTCTTCTTTTTTTCTTTTTTTATTGAGACGGAGTTTTGCTCTGTTGCCCAGGCTGGAGTGCAGTGGCCCGATCTCGGCTCACTGCAACCTCTGCCACCAGGGTTCGAGTGATTCTCATGCCTCAGCCTCCTGAGTAGCTGGGACTACAGGCGCATGCCACCACGCCCAGCTAATATTTTGTATCTTTAGTAGAGATAGGGTTTCGCCATGTTGTTCAGGCTGGTCTCGAACTCCTGACCTCAGGTGATCCACCTGCCTTGGTCCCCCAAAGTGCTGGGATTACAGGCCTGAGCCACCGCACTTGGTCTATTTTTTCTTTTCTTTTTTTTTTTTTTTTTTTGAGACGGAGTCTCGCTCTGTCGCCCAGGCTGGAGTGCAGTGGCCGGATCTCAGCTCACTGCAAGCTCCGCCTCCCGGGTTCACGCCATTCTCCTGCCTCAGCCTCCGAGTAGCTGGGACTACAGGCGCCGCCACCTCGCCCGGCTAATTTTTTGTATTTTTTAGTAGAGACGGGGTTTCATCATGTTAGCCAGGATGGTCTCGATCTCCTGACCTCGTGATCCGCCCGTCTCGGCCTCCCAAAGTGCTGGGATTACAGGCTTGAGCCACCGCGCCTGGCCTATTTTTTCTTTTCTTTTCTTTTCTTTTTTTTTTTTTTTTTTTTTTTTTTTTGACACGGAGTTTCACTCCTGTTGCCTAGGCTGGAGTGCAATGGCATGACCTCGGCTCACTGCAACCTCCGTCTCCCGGCTTCAAGCGATTCTCCTGCCTCAGCCTCCCGAGTAGCTAGGATTACAGGCATGTGCCACCACGGCTGGCTAATTTTGTATTTTTAGTAGAGACGAGGTTTCTCCATATTGGTCAGGCTGGTCTCGAACTCAGGTGATCCGCCTGCCTCGGCCTCCCAAAGTGCTGGGACTACAGGCGTGTGCCACCACGCCCAGGCTATTTTTTCTTTTTGAGACAGAGTCTCCCTTTGTTACCCAGGCTGGAGTGCACTGGAGCAATCTGGGCTCACTGCAACCTCCGCCTTTTGGGTTTAAGTGATGCTTTCACCCCTGCTTCCTGAATAGCTGGGACTACAAGCGCTTGCCACCATACTCAGCTAATTTCTTAAATGTTTTTGCAGAGACAAGGACTCATTATATTGCCCAGGCTGATCTCAAACTCCTGGGCTTTGTGATGGTCCCACCTTGACCTCCCAAAGTGCTGGGATTATAGGCATGAACCACTGCACCTGGCCTCACTTTTTTTTTTTTTAATGGCTAACTAGACTTCACAATTTGTTCCCCACACTAGGGTTGTCACTGAGAAGTATAAGGAGCAAAAAAAAGTGAAAAGAGAAGGATGAGGAGGAAACTTAATATTATACAAAGCTCCTGGGAATACTGGAGAGCCCCTTTCCCAGGGGGCACTTCGAGAAGGAACAGGTTGCAGCTGCAGAGGAAGGAACGTCTGGGTCCCATGGCTTGGCAACGGGCTCTTCTTGAGAGTCGCTCACCGTCACAGGCTCTCTCTGCACTGGAGATCCGGCCTTCTGGAGGCTGGCAGGAGGACGTGCTGGAGCAGGAAGGGCTCCGCTTTGCACCAGGCAGATGTCCTTTGGAATCCTGGCTCTGTTGCTTACAGCAGTGTGACTTCCCAGGCAAATCATTTAACCTCTCTAAGTCCAGATAGCCTCATTTGTAAGGAGCAATGCTACCTGCTGTGTGGAGTAGCAAGGATTAAATGATGTGTTGTAAAACACCGAATAGACCCGGGCTCATAGTAGGAGTTCAGAAAGTGTGATTTTTCTCCCTCCTCCTTTCATGGTAGTCTTTAACTTGCCTTTATTCTGAAGTTTGTTAAGACTGTTGGGAACTCAGAACACATTTACTCATAAAAACCAGTAGCCCTGGGCTTTGTGAGGTCTGACCCCCCCAACCCCTGCCTAACTCACTATCCCCATTCTCTTCCCATCACCCTCATTCAGGGACTTGACTTTCAAGACCTGGTGGGTTCTTCTGCTGTCTTCCAAATATCCCCTCGGGTTCCCCACCCACAAGCTTTTGCTCCTTCACCCTGGAATCTCAGACCTCTGCTTAGAACTGTCCATCAAATCAATATCCAGGTGAAATCCAAATTCTAGCTCCTCCATTTCCCAATGTTATGCAGAACTGATTTCTTTCCCATCCGAATTCTTATTCTACTTTATCTGACCAAGTAGTAATATGAGCTTTATAATAAAAATCACAATATATTGTCTTTTGTGGCTGTTATTGTGGGGAGTGTCACATATTCTTATATCCCTCGCACTGTTCAATAACCACTTTCTGTGGGATAAATAATAATAGCTGCATTTGTTGCATGCACACTATATGCCAGGCAATATGCTATGGCCTTTATATACATTTGTTCATGTAATTTCCACGACAAGGTTAAAAAATGTATATGACCCCAATATTCTGGGGGGAGCTAAGTGTCAGCTGGAGTAAGTCACTTTCTCAAGGTCAAGTAGATAGAAACTGAAGGAGCAAGGATTCCAATCCAGCAATGTGGGACTCCCAGCTCTGTGCTCTTTCTACTTCCCAGGAAATGGAGCCTAAGTTAACAACGACAAACCGAAGTCAAGTACTGAGGACATATGCAACCCCTGGTTTGGGTGCAACCTTTATCAATGTCCTATACTGACAGATGACGTAGCCGTTTCTCTGACTAGGGAAGGTAGCCCAAGAAAGCTAAGACGCTAGAGTCCAAATTTAAGGTCTACGAAACACCGCAGAAAACATTTATAGTCACTAGGGGGCTCCCTCTCCCTTAAGCAAAAAGCGCAGCACCGCCTGCACGCGGTAGCCTCTGGACTCCGCCGCCGGGAGGCCGCTGGGAGTTCCACGCCACCTCCCTGACGCCCAGTCCATTTTGCCTACATCCCTGTTCGGGCAAAGCCCTGGAGAATTCACAGGGCAGTGCCCCAAGCTGGAGCAGTTTTCACAGCCACATCCCGGGCTGCGCTGGGTTGGGGATGCTTTGAGGTTCCCCTGGGGGCTCCCTGCTCTCTGCTCACCAAGCAGAGGGGAGTTGGGAAGGGGAGAAGTGCAGACTCAGTAGTGGGTAATCCAGAAATGCATCCCCCGAAGGCCAGCCTGGCCTGGTCCAGGCCCTAAGCTCTCCGGGGAAGGACAGCAGGGAACCCCGCCTTGGCGGGCTCTGTGGGTCCTGCGCCCGGATAGATTTTGCTGAGATGGGGAGAGGGGACCCCCTCCACGCCCCCGGAGTAGTGAACACCATTTTGTTTGAAAGTATCCTGCAAAGAGAACCCCTTCACGAGGCCATGGCTGCCAGGGGACTCCTCATCCCCACCGGATACCGGGGGAGCCCGGAGAGGGAGGGATTCTGCAGCTGCAGCTTGGGGGTCCTCGATGCTGCATTTTAACGCGCATCGCAACGTCTTTGGAGTGACATTAAGTGCAAAGAGGCAAATGACTAATCCAAACTATTATTATAACTGCAGAAAATAACACAAATCAATGGCAAAGGCTTGAACCGGGATTAGCTAGGAAGGTGGGACAAACCGGGGATGAGCCTTCCTCTTCTTTTTTAGATTTGTTGATTTTGGTAAATCATGTATGTATTTAAACATGAAGAAACAGGTGAAGCGAATGTAAATTGGGTTATGAATAATTTCCAAAGGCTTCGCTGTCCCTTGACAGAAGCCAGAAATAAGACAGGCACTGGGCCTGAGCGCTCTGGACAGGGAAGCCCCCGCGTGGCGCTGGGCAAAATCTTCTCGGTGGAGAGAATGCACTCCGGGTTCGAGACCTCACAGGGTCCAGATGCGAACTGCGGTGGCCCCAAGTGGCCGTCACTTTGATCATGAGAACAGTTTTCCTATAGCACCCACCCCGCCCTTTGCATCCTGCAATCCCGCGGGCGTCAGAGCGGGTCTTGGCGCGAACCAGGCGACCTCGGCGGGGTCCCGCCGCGGAGGGCAGCGCGGCCGCAGCCCGGGAGAGGCGGTCGCGGCATTGTTTCAGCCCCTGGGGTGGGATCCAGCTGGGGGAGGGGAGGCGGGGTGTCCTCCGGAGCCGCCCCCCCGCCCTCCCCGGGGACCCGTGCTTCGGCGCGTCCAGGCTTTGTGATGTCCTGAGTCTCCATGGAAACCCGAGGGAACACTGAGCCGGGTGCTAGGGGGGTCGGTGAGTTCTCCGGCCGCGCCCTCCGTCCGCTCTCGGACCCCAGCCCTGCAGCAGGGCCTGCTGGGAGTTGTAGTCCCCAGGCGGCGGCCGCGCGCGGCGCCGAGGTTGCGGGGCGCCGCCTATCCCCGCCTCCCCTTAACCTGCTAGCGGAGGTGGGGAGCGGCGGGAGGAGCCGGCCGCGCGGTGATTGGCGGAGGCCGCTCCCAGCCCCCACACGCGCCCCTCCCCCGCTCCCCACTCTGGACTCCCGCGCTGGGCGCGCTGAGGCGGCCCCCGAGCGAGCGCGCGTGCAGCCGCCGCCGCCCCGAGCACCCGCAGCTCCGGCGCCGCGGCGAGACGGAGACGGACCGAGCCACGGGCCCCCGCGGCCGCAGCATCCCAGAGGAGTGGGTGATGGCAGGGGGGGTCGGTGGGCTTATCCGCCCCGGGCTAGAACATCCTCCTCTCCCCCTTCTGTTTCTGCGTGAGGCGCACAAAAGGGCGGGGAGCCGGGTGCGCCTGGGGCCCGGCCGCAGGGGACGCGGCGGGAGGTGTGGTTTGGGTTGGGAGGTGGCCATCGGGGGTAAGCCAGGGCGCTCTTGGGGGTCCTCTTTGTACGCCCACGAAGCGCCGTGCTGGGCCTTGCTCACAGTAAGCGTTTAATGTGTGCTCGCGGGGTTGCAAAGCCCTGGGGTGAGGAGGCGCCTCGGCCGAGGGGTTTCGCGCCTAGCGCCTAGCACGCACGCAGTGGGCCGCTCCCCTCGCCAGGCGCGGTGCAGTGGACAGCTGGAGGGCTGGGCGGGGGTGCCTCTGGCCTGGGGCCAGTCCTGCCGGTCCCAGGATCTGCGCTGTCCCCGGTCCCACACACCACCCATATACACACCCTCCGTCCTTCTCGCCTCCGAGTTGGGATATGCCCAGCCTGGACCCGACCCGGCGGTCTGTTCCACCCGCCCGGCTAACGGAGCGGACGCCTGCAGAGGACTCGCCC
Organism: Rhinopithecus roxellana; assembly: GCF_007565055.1. Taxonomy (NCBI): domain Eukaryota; kingdom Metazoa; phylum Chordata; class Mammalia; order Primates; family Cercopithecidae; genus Rhinopithecus; species Rhinopithecus roxellana. Next base: position 68,797,290 of record NC_044565.1, read on the forward strand.
GCCGCCTCCTAGCCTCCTGCCTGAGCCACAAAGGCCTCCTGCGGCTGCCCAGCCCAGAGCGGGCGCCGAGCTGGGTCCCTCGGCTAAAGCCCAGCGCGGGAGCCCGCCTTGCAGCATCGATCTCAGCGGGCACCGACGTCGACGCCCCGGGCCTGGGGACGGGGCTGGAGTCTGAGCTGGAGAGAGGCCGGGAGAGGGCGAGGGGAGGCCTGGGTTAAGAAAAGATGGGAATGGGGAAGGCTGGGGAGCTGGCTTGGAACAGGTAGTGGGTCTCGGGGAGCAGGGAGTGGGAACTAGGGTTTGAGGAGGAAAGAGAAGGGGCGGGGGCGGGTCCGAAGAGCGAAGGAAGGAGCTCGGTGCAGGTGGCACCCGGCGAGGCTGGATCTGCTGAAGAATGGGGAGGGGAGGAGGGATGCAGGCGGGTGGAGACCGCCTGGGTTTGAGGAAGGGAGGACGAGAGCGAGGAGGAGACCCGCGCTGTGCGAGGGAGTGGGGCCTCCTGGGAAGGCGAGCCTCCCGAGGAGGGCGGGGCAAGCAGCTAAGAGGCTGTCTCAGGCCAGACGATCCTCAGCTGCAGGCGCAGGGCTTGGCGGCCCAGGTGGCCGGCTGGGCGTGGCCCTCGGACCGGGGCTAGGGACCCCGGATGGCAGATCCGGGACGGGGCTGGGCTGGTTTGGTGAGGAGCTTTGTCTCCAAGCTTGAAACCAGCCGGTAGCGACTCGCTTAGGGTTCTGTGATCTTCCGCGGCGCCCCCCGGCACGCCCTTTTCTCGAGAAGCTGAAAGGCTTTGCCCAGCGGCAGGTGCTGCCAGGGAGGCGGCATGGGGGACGTCTCCCTTCGGGGAAACCCAGAGAACAATAACCGACCCTGGTGTCCACCCGACGACGAACCAGGTCCCCCCAGGACGCAAGGGTGCAGTTTTCGCGTGCCGGGAATACTGCCTGGGGAACCTCCGGGCACGTGCTGTCTTTGGGGCTGTGTGGGGGCCCGGTCCCGCCGGGAATCCCGGGTGGGAGGCGCTCCCCCGGCCTGGGGACCTGCAGACAGCCACCCCCTCACTCCGGCTCGGGTGCCTTCCGGTGCAGCGCCGCCGCCGGCACCGCGCTGTCCACCCGCTGCCGAGACGCGGCGTGGTTAGCTGCGCGGAGCTGCCGGGCGGCGACGCAGGTGCCAGAGACTGGAGGTCGCCTCGGTGCAGCGCGGGTTCCCCCGAGCAGCGGCTTTGTCTGCCGAGAAGGCCCGAGTCTAGGGGCTGCCGCTATGCTTTCTCAGGGGGAGCGGTAAGGGCTGGTGCGGATTGTGGTCAAATTGCTGAGAAGCGGGTGGAAATGACCCGCCAAGGGTGAGGCTCTTGGTTTGGGAGCCGCTGCTAGGGGACCAGTGCTTTTCTTTGCCAGTGACCACACCCAAGCCAGTGCGCCTCTTGCAGACTTCGCCCATATTGTCTGCTGACCTAAGCCTGGGGTGGCTCTGTGATAGGCGGTGGTTGCTTGCCCATGGGAAAGCAATGAACCGAATGGAAGCCTAAAACAGGCTTTCAGCAGGGCTTTCCATGCACTCGGCCTCTTGCTCGCAGTCTAAATACCTTGCAAGTCACCGCTGCAGCGCTTTGACATGTGAAGTGATAGCCAAAGCCAGAATTCTGTGTTGCACTGTTGCTTTGATAATTGGTTAGATGGCAAGTTAAAGGTGAATCTTTAGTATAAAATTATCATTTTAAATTGCCATTCATTAAAAAAAAAAAAAGCAGAAATGTTTTTGTTCCCAGACTGGGCGATACTTGGCATTGTAGAACTCATTGATGCCACTTACATTTGCCACTAAGTTAACTGAGAGCCTGTTGGCTCTCTTAACCCAGCCTTGAAATCTCAGGATTTTCTTTCTTAACAAGGTTGGTGCGTAAGGTGAAGGACTGTGCTATGACTGTTGGCTGTTGCCCAGGACAGATGATAGCTGCCAACGTGAAGGCCTCTTGCCTGAGTGTCCTTTCTGGCCATAGGGAGTCAGCAGTAGGCTATGTCTTGCTGGTTTTAAAGGATGGTGTTTTGAGGAGGTGCCTCACAGAATTTACAAAACTGGTCTGGAAGAACTATCTGAAACATTGCTCACTGGTTGTTTTTAACTATATTTTAACCTAATTATATATATGTATATATTAATATGTATATACACACATACACACACATATATACACATACTATATTTTAACTTATATATATATGTATTTACACATACACACAAACATGCATTCAGAGTACATAAAAACTAGGAATCTCAATATTAGAAACTCAGAAATCTGACAATGAAGGTTTTTTTCTTGTAAGAGAGCTCCAATGGGAAACATGTTTTCATAATATTACCCAAGGGAACAGTTTCAGAAAGGAGTGTTTTGTTGGCTTCTTTTTTGTAATAATTTTATGGATTTTTAAAAGGATGCAATCCTCTTAAAGCACTCTGGACATCCATCCCAGTCTGTTCCACATGGCAGGGAATTCATAGATGAGGAATGCCGGTATGACCAGCCGGTTTTTACAGGGATGATGGAGAGAAAGCAGCCTCCCTCTCCCACCTTCTGCTGGTGCTGCAGAAGGTGCAAACATTAGCAGGTCGTTGCATTATTCTCAATGCTTCTGTCTCTGGAAAGAATTCCACAGCAAGGCAAGTTTACACAGTTGACAAAATCAGGTCTCAGGACTTGGCGTAAACTTCATTTGTGGCACTTCCACGTCTCTTCTCCTGCCATAGCTATCCGAGAATTTCCCCTTCTTAATAGCTTCTCTGGTCCAGGCTTCTGTATGATCTTGCATTAGCTCCAAGGGACTATACGCCAAAGGATGGCATGACTATAGGCAGGTCTCTGGGTTAAAAGTAAATTGTGGCCGGGCACGGTGGATCATGCCTGTAATCCCAACAGTTTGGGAAGCTGAGACGGGAGGATTGCTTGAGGTCAGGAGTTCGAGACTAGCCTGGCCAACATGTTGAAACTCCATCTCTACTGAAAATACAAAAAAATTAGCCTGACACGGTGGCACACACCTGTAGTCCCAGCTACTTGGGAGGCTGAGGCTGGAGAATCACTTGAACCCGGGAGGCAGAGGTTGCAGTGAGCTGAGATCGTACCACTGCACTCCAGCCTGGGCAACAGAGTGATACTCTATCTCAAAAAAAAAAAAATGTAAATTTTGTGTTCAGATCATTTTCTTAGGGCATAGAAAAATATTGAGAGCTGGAGAAGTTGGACAAGAGTATCTGAGACCCAGTCTATCTTCCTGATGTGAAAATTTACCAGTTTCTGATAGAATCTGGTCCTGTGTATCTTTTTTGTTTTCTGAGGTATAAAAACATATTCCAGAAAAGTCTTCTAAGACTTAATTCACAGGAATCCTGTAAAACAGGATATCTTTGTCAACGTGAAGTCCTGTAGGGAAAACTTGGTATAATATGGGAGCAAATAAGAATAAATGTGTTTTATCATTTTTCAAGTAACCAGGTGTTTGATTTCATTGCACTGCTAGTGGATAAATGAGAAATAATTTCAAAATCGCTTTGCCTTACTTGTTTTTTATATGAAGATGAAAGATTGAAATACCATAGCATGAATCTTTTGTGAGCTTTGGTATTTATTTATTTATTTTTGAGACGGAGTCTCGCTCTGTCGCCGGGGCTGGAGTGCAGTGGCCGGATTTCAGCTCACTGCAAGCTCCGCCTCCCGGGTTTACGCCATTCTCCTGCCTCAGCCTCCCGAGTAGCTGGGACTACAGGCGCCCGCCACCTCGCCCGGCTAGTTTTTTGTATTTTTTAGTAGAGACGGGGTTTCACCATGTTAGCCAGGATGGTCTCGATCTCCTGACCTCGTGATCCGCCCGTCTCGGCCTCCCAAAGTGCTGGGATTACAGGCTTGAGCCACCGCGCCCGGCCAGAGCTTTGGTATTTATGTATAAAAGTGGGCACAAAGGAAATTCAGGGAGGAACATGGTGTATGATTTGTTCTACTTCAGTCTTTGAAATTTGTTTCATTTAAAATAAGCTGATTTAATCACTGATTGAACCCGAGCTTGCCAAGCACTCCCATCAATCACAGCCCTGTTCTGTACTTGTTCCCTCGCCTCCCTCCTCCCTTGTCACAATCCAGGCTCAGCGGTAGTGTGCACCGGAGGGAGAGCCAGAAAACCTGGGTTCAGATTTCACCTTGGTCACTTTCTGTTTATCCGTGCAATGAGGATGATTGTATTAGGTTGGTGCAGAAGTAATTGCTGTTTTTGCCATTACTTTTAAAGACAAAAACTGCAGTGACTTCTGTGCCAGCCTAACAGTATCTACGTAAGGGGTTGTTCTGAGGTTTACATGAGTTAATGGTTAGCACTAAGAGCAGCATCTGGCATCTCGTAAGTGCTCAGTAAAAGTTATCATCACCATCAGCAGCAGCATCATATTCTGCCCCTAAAATGTGTGTCCACAAAAACAACACTTTGATTCCCCATTTAATTGTTCATCCCAAGGGGCCATGGCAAGTTGCCATAGGAATTAACAGTGGGAACAGAGAGAATGATTAGAACTCCTTTCTAAAACTCCCACCCTTGCAAATAGTAGGAATAGCTCTCTGTGGAGTCTGTTTCCTGGCAGCCTCTTTAAGCTCAGCTGTTTTTAGCAGCTGAGAACTTGGAGAATTAAGAGTGTTCCAGAAGTGCTGTGATCTCAGCTTTGCTGCATCATTCCTTTGAGTGGGGTTAGGCTGGCATGGCTGGTGAGGGTCTGTTGTCCCGAGGCTATTTAGTTCTTGGTGTGGAGAAGAGTCATCGTGTTCGGTTGATGGCAAATTGTTGGGAATACAGATAACTCAGGTTTTCCAGCTAAGATATATGGAATTTTGTGCAACTTGGAACCACAGAATTATTTGTTTCACGAACACTTTCAAAGCACTGTGTGCCAGGAGTGGTTCTGATTCCTATGCATTAGGTTGCTGTTATTATCCCCATTTTGCAAATGAGGCAACAAAAGTAAAAAGGACACTCAGATGGGGACATGGCAGAGCCAGGCCTTGAACCCAAGGGGTTTGAATACTGTCTGTATCAGTTCTCCAGTATAACTGGAGTTCTCCAGAAAAACAGAAAATCAGTTGTCCAGAAAAACAAAACCAATAGGAGTGGTTTATGCAATTGGAGAGGCTGGCAAGTCCCATATCTGTGGGGAAGGCTGGCAGACTGGAAACTAGGCAGGAGCTCATGGTACACTCTTTACTTAGAATTTCTTCTTTCTCAGGGAAAACTCAGTTTTTCTCTTAAGACCTTTTAACTAGGCCGGGCGCGGTGGCTCAAGCCTGTAACCCCAGCACTTTGGGAGGCCGAGACGGGCGGATCACGAGGTCAGGAGATCGAGACCACCCTGGCTAACATGGTGAAACCCCGTCTCTACTAAAAAATACAAAAAAAAAAAAAAAAAAAAAAGACCTTTTAACTAATCATATGAGGCCCACCCACATTATCAAGGAAAATCTCCTTTCCTTAAAGTCAACCACCCAGCTTGGGCAACATAGGGAAACCTCATCTTTATAAAAGTTAAAAAAGGCCGGGCGCGGTGGCTCAAGCCTGTAATCCCAGCACTTTGGGAGGCCGAGACAGGCGGATCATGAGGTCAGGAGATCGAGACCATCCTGGCTAACATGGTGAAACCCCGTCTCTACTAAAAAATACAAAAAAATTAGCCGGGCAAGGTGGCGGACGCCTGTTGTCCCAGCTACTCGGGAGGCTGAGGCAGGAGAATGGCGTGAACCCAGGAGGCGGAGCTTGCAGTGAGCTGAGATCCGGCCACAGCACTCCAGCCTGGGCGGCAGAGCAAGACTCCGTCTCAAAAAAAAAAAAAAAAAAAAAAAGTTAAAAAAAAATTAGCACAGCTACCTGAGAGGGTGACATCGGAGGATTGCTTGGGCCTTGGAGGTCGAGGCTGCAGTGAGCTGTGATTACACCACTGCACTTCAGCCTGGGCAACAGAGCAAGACTATCTCAAAAATTAAAAAATTAAAAAAATAATAAAGTCAACTGATTATAGATGTTAACCACATCTACAAAATACCTTCACAGCAACACTTAGATGAATCTTTTATTGGATAATGGTACTATAGCATAGCAAAGTTGACACAAAGAACTAACTAGGCCAGGCACGGTGGCTCACACCTGTAATCCCAGCATTTTGGGAGGTCGAGGCAGGAAAATCACTTGAGGTCAGGAGTTCGAGAGCAGCCTGGTCAATATGATGAAACCCTGTTTCTACTAAAAATACAAAAATTAGCCAGGCATGGTGGCACAACCTGTAGCCCCAGCTACTCAGGAGGCTGAAGCACAAGAATCACTTGAACTGGGGAGGTGGAGGTTGCAGTGAGCCAAGATCACACCATTGCACTCTAGTCTGGGTGACAGAGTAAGACTGTCTCAAAAAAACGACAGCAACAACAAAAAGAAAGAAACCCTAACCATAAAAGGATCCATGCCTTTAAACACTACCTTAAGCTGAGAACCTTATGAGTTGGGTGTGAGATTCACAGTAAACTAAATAATTTAGCAAGAGGCTATCCCATTACAAAATGGTACACCTCACCTTGTTTAAAATAGAATTTGGACATCTTTTCTTACCCATGTGGCTTCTAGCCCAAAATATTGCTCAGAGTAACCATTCAACAGATAATATTGAAAGAATGACTGACTGGATGGTTTTACATAATATTTTACAGGATTTTCCAGCTACTGAGACCTCTGGTTCCCCATTAACTTTTTTTTTCTTTTTCTTTTCTTTTTTTTTTTGAGATGAAGTCTGTCGCCCATGCTGGAGTTCAGTGGTGTGATCTCAGTTCACTGCAACCTCTGCTCCTGGGTTCAAGCAATTCTCCTGCCTCAACTTCCCGAGTAGCTGGGACTACAGGCGTGCACCACCACGCCCGCCTAATTTTTGTATTTTTAGTAGAGACAAGGTTTCAACATGTTCAACATGTTGGCCAGGCTGGTCTGGAACTCCTTGTCTCAGGTGATCCGCCTGCCTCAGCCTCCCAAAGTGCTGAGATTACAGGTGTGACCCACCGTGCCTGGCCTCCCTTTTAAATTAAAAATCATCCGGCTCATGCCTGAAATCCCAGCACTTTGGGAGGCTGAGGCTGGTGGGTCACAAAGTCAGGAGTTTGAGACCAGCCTGGCCAATATGGTGAAACCCCGTCTCTACTAAAAATACAAAAATTTAGCTGGGCATGGTGGCATGCGCCTGTAGTCCCAGCTACTCAGGAGGCTGAGGTAGAAGAATCACTTGAACCTGGGAGGTGGAGGTTGCAGTGAACTGAGATCACACCACTGCACTCCAGCCCAGGTGACAGAGCCAGACTCTGTCTCAAAAAAAAAAAAAAAAAAAAAAAAAAAAAAAAAAAAAAATCATCTGGCCCAAATAAGATTGAGTTTTTGTGAATGACTAGATTCTTTTAGGAAGAAAGGAGAACTTCTGCATTCTCAGTTGTGCATGTGTCACTCCCCACTACCTAACATCTGTCCACTTTCATTGGTTCGGCAAAGGGTTTGGGGTCTGCTGCTGCCTGGACTCCCTGTGAATGTGTGTCTCCCACCCATTAGTTGTGCCCGGTACTCAATCACACCATCTTTGTGTCACTCCAGTGTCTATTTCTAAGCTGCCCCTTTGTTGATTTCAAATCCGCCATGGGCTGGCTTGAAATTCTCAGGCCTTGGGTCTTTATTCTCCCTTCTTTTGTCTGGTCCTGTCCTTCCCTTTGTCCTTCTGCAGAGCAAGATCCACTATTGATACAGAAGTCGCCTCCTTTGTAATTTTTTACTTCAGATTTCTGACCTTATAGATTGCTATGTTTGTTCTGTTATAAAATTCAAAAACAACCCCCAATTTTTTCATTTAATGTCTTTTTGCTCTTGTTTCCAGCATATGTGAAACACTTTCAACGTTAATGAAGTTATTTAAATTGTTTTAAGTTTGCCGTATTGTCAAGTGACAATACACATACATGAAACAGTCACTTTTGGAAGGTACAGTGGCTGAGGGTGGTGAAGTAAAACAGATAAACTGAGAAGTGTACAAACCGTAAGTGTATAGCTTGATGAGACATACCCATGTAATCTGCACCAAATTAAGAAACAGAAAATTGGAGTCTCTGAGCCTACTATAGCTCAGAAGCCTGCCTGATTCAAAATCTTATTATTTAAAAAAGGGAAAAAAAGAAACAGAAAATTATCAGTACTGAAGGGGAATCTCCAGTTACTTAGTATTCTTCCTCCATATCCTGACTCCTTACACATAGATCAGTCAGCTTTGCCTATTTTTGAACTTTTTAGAAATGGAATCATGTAGGCGAAATTCTCTCACCAGTGGCTTCTTGTGCCCAAGGTTATATTTGCGAGATTTCTCTTACTGTTGTATCTAATTTGCTCATTTTCATTGCTATATAGCGCCCCATTGTATGTATGTACCAAATGTGTCAGTTATGCTGCTGCTAAATGGTTGGATAGTTTCCGGTTTGGGGGTCTCATGGACAGTGCTGCTGTGAACATTCTAGTAGGTGTCTTGGTGAACGCGTGTGTTTCTGTTGGGTATATATATACCTAGGAGTGAAATTAGCAGGTCAAGGGTACACACATGTTCTGTTTTAGTGAATTGTGCCAAATGCTAAGATTAATGGTGAAATTAAAAAAAAAATCCTCTGAGGTATGCAATGCAGCTGATTAAACCAAAATCCTAAAGACTGGCACAATATTATGGCTTGATCAGAGGTTGGCTTCCAACTCTTATTCTTCAGCAAAAAGTAGAACTTTAAGCTATATCTCTGACTCCACAGTAACCTACCAGTTAAAAAATTATATATATAATATATACATATATTATATGTAATAAATATTATAATGTGTATATAATATATATATTATACTAGTTTTTAAGAATTGTCCACAAACAACTAGTTGATTGGCTGAAATGAACACTTTTAAACTAAACAGTGTACATCTACCTTAGTCTTGCTGCTGCAGTTTTTCTTACAGAAAAGATGAAAATCAGATTATAAATGCAACATTGGTCCAAAGATCATTCCAGAGGTGTCCTGACAGCCTTGGGCAAGATTAACAAGTGATTTTTATTGTTAACTAATTTATATTTCTTGTATTGGGTCAAATAGCAATTTCGAATTGTGTGATTTCTGTGGCTTAAAAAAAGTCTTAGCTGGGCGTGGTGGCTCACACCTGTAATCCCAACACTTTTTGGGCCCAAGATGGACAGATCACCTGAGGTCAGGAGTTCGAGACCAGCCTGGCCAACATATAGCAAAACCCCATCTCTACTAAAAAATACAAAAATTAGCTGGGCGTGGTGGTGCACACCTGTAGTCCCAGCTACTTGGGAAGGCTGAGGCAGGAGAATCGCTTAAACCTGGGAGGTGAAGGTTGCAGTGAGCTGAGATTGCTCCATCACCCTTCAGGCTGGGCGACAGAGCAAGACTCTGTCAAAAAAAAAAAATCCTGCAAAAGGGTCAGCTTGGAATCACAGAGTTCACATTTCTTATTTGGCCAGACAGGACATTGATTTCTAATAATGGCTATGTTTCTTATTTCTTATAATAATTTCAGATTTCTTATAATGACCAGACAGGACACTGCCTTTTTAAAATTTAGGAATAGAATTATGACATATATCTTATTTTCTGTAGGTTTCTGGAAAAACTTAAAATAGATGCGATTTTTACATTTGGATTATAATGGAAAGAACCTCTGCAACTAATGAAAAAAAAAAAAAAGATGAGGCACAAAGATACAAGCACTAACCTTCGGCCTGTGGCATCTCATGTTCATGGCCAGTATCATCGTGTGGCCTAGGAGTGATGGCAGTGATGGTCATGACCAGTGTGGATAAAGGACAGGCATAAATGTGGATAAAGTTGAGGCATAATTATGGGATGGTGGTAATGAAACATGAGCAGCCAGAGGAGCCTGCCAAGGCAGTCATGAACTCCTAACTTGGCCGGTTTTTCCTTGTGCGATCCATTCACAGCCCAAATTGTTCCTGAGAAAGATTTTGTTGGCATGTGGTCTACCATGTTTGGTATTTGTCTTTATGCAAACAAGTGAATGAGATCAGACTTAACATATCTTTTTTTTTTTTGAGACGGATTCTCGCTCTGTCGCCCAGGCTGGAGTGCAGTGGCGCGATCTGGGCTCACTACAAGCTCCGCCTCCCGGGTTCACCCCATTGTCCTGCCTCAGCCTCCCGAGTAGCTGGGACTACAGGCACCCGCTACCATGCCCGGCTAGTTTTTTGTAGTTTTAGTAAAGATGGGGTTTCACCGTGTTAGCCAGGATGGTCTGGATCTCCTGACCTCGTGATCCACCCACCTGGGCCTCCCAAAGTGTTGGGATTACAGGCGTGAGCCACCGCGATCAGCCCAGACTTAACATATCTTTAAACCCTCCACTTACTGCTTAAACTCTGAGTCCCTTAAGCACTTGGATATTTCATATTTCGTATCTTTTATAATATAGGATGTGATTTTTTTTTTTTTTTTTTGAGACAAGGTCTCACTCCATCACCCAGGCTAGAGTATAAGTGGCACTATCGGGGCAGCCTCCATTTCCCAGGCTTGAGCAATCCTCTCACCTCACCCTCCCAAGTTGCTGGGGCCACAGGTACAGGTGGATCCCACCACACCCAGCTATTTTTTTTTTTTTTTCATAGAGATAGGTTCTCCCTATGTTGCCCAGGCTGGTCTTGAACTGCTGGGCTCAAGCAATCCCCCCGGCCTTGGCCTCCTAAAGTGCTGGGATTACAGACATCTGCCACCACACCTGGCCTAATTTTGTACTTTAAAATATATGAATCTAATGCTCCAATATTTAATCAATTATAAACTACCCATAGACAATTTTGCTTGCTTAGCTAGTGTAATTGTGGCTGATTCCATTCAAGCCCTTGTCCATATGTTTACATAAATTTTTACAGAGTTGTTACCATGGCATGGAAACTATTTCATATTCTGTTCCTTCATCAAAACTTTTCCATGTCTCTACCTAATTTACAAATGGAAGCTTTTAAATGACAGTCTTCAGTTCCATTGGAATTACTAGATTCCATTTTTAAAATTCATTTTGTTTTTATATGTTATTAGATTCTATTTATGCATTTACTTATTGATGAACATTAAGGTTATGTCCCAGTTTTTAATTATTTTAGATAGTACAACCACAAAAATCCTTATTCATATCTTTGTGAACATCACATACATCATTTTCATACCTAGCTGATAATATGTTTTTGAGAATAGAGATTGTGTTTTTTTTTAAAAAAATGTTTTTGGCATAGGGGGTACAATTCTATCTATAGTACCTGATAGTTTTCACATTAAAATAACTGTATAAATACATGTTAATTTCTTTATTTCAGGACCAACTTCACAAAGTTTTCTGATCAGCAAATACTTTCTAATCAGCCTGAGTGGGCAAGTTGGTCGTTGAAGAATTTTTGTGAAAATAGGAATAAAATTGTGTGAGATACTCTATCATTAACAGGAATAATTTGGAGGATGAAAGATTCCAAGTGAAGCTGATTTTTATCAATTAATTCTATAAAATTGTGCTATCTCAGTAGCAGATAGCACCTGAAGTTGGCCATTATGACAGAAATTAAATGGTCTTGGTGTTGCGGATAGATGATTGGGTTATGAGGCGCACCCATTGCTAAGTTCTGAATATCTGGGAACAGAGTGCAAATAGCCAGAAATGGAAATGAATTGAATGTTAGTGCTTCCTGGCAAGGGAGAGAGAGGTTTACTGTCTGATAACTGTGCACTTAATTTGCCTTGAGCTGTTGTTTGAGATGGCCTTGAACCTCCTCTCAGACCTGCACCTATTTCGTGAGTGCCTGCAACAGGCAGTGCGATTTCCAGAAAGGAGCTAGCGCATTTGAGAGATATGGGGTTGGAATCCTGACTGCTACTTCCTAGGCACAAGAAATCTTGGCCAAAGTCGTTTTATCTCCCCAAGCCTCAGTTTCCTTGCAAACTAAAGGGATGCTAATATCGTCCTCACAGGCTTCTAGAGGACTAAAGTGATAACATGCACTGAATCTGGTGGGCATGTGGTAAGCGCTAAGTGGAGCTAATGGTATTGTCCAGATGCTAAATTAGGTGCTTTGTGATATATAAATGTATATAAAAACAATCAAAGGGATATGATTGTCAAATGGAAACAGGCTGGACAATATGACAGTTGGAGAATGTAAACTTCTCCCTCACATAAGGAGAAGTTTAGCACAACACCTCTCCCTTCCTGTGTCTGTCAAATGAGAAGATGCAGACTGGATGCTGTCCTGACTGCCTTGATGTCCTGTGACAGACACCCTGTGTTGCTGCTGAGCTGTCACAGTTCTTCATTGGTGAAAACTGGCAGATTTGCAGTTTGACACTATCTATCAAAATTAAAATTGCACATTCCTTTTAACCCAGCAGTACCACTGCTAGCAATTTTTCCTGAAGATATACAAGCACATGGCCGGGCGCGGTGGCTCACGCCTGTAATTCCAGCATTTTGGGAGGCCGAGGCGGGTGGATCACCAGGTCAGGAGATCAAGACCATCCTGGCTAACATGGTGAAACCCCGTCTCTACTAAAAATACAAAAAGAAATTAGCCGGCTGTGGTGGCAGGCGCCTGTAGTCCCAGCTACTCGGGAGGCTGAAGTAGAAGAATGGCGTGAACCCGGGAGGCAGAGCTTGCAGTGAGCCGAGATCGCGCCACTGCACTCCAGCCTGGGTGACTGAGCAAGACTCCGTCTCAAAAAAAAAAAAAAAAAAAAAAAAAATACAAGCACATGTGTTTGATGAAGAATAGGAAGGGCTGTTATTGCAGCATTATTTGTACTAGCAAAAAATTAGACAAAAGACCTATCATTGGAGAATGAATGAAATGCACTATGACATGTCCTTACAAAGGAATACCATACAGCCATTACAAAGAATAAGGCAGTTATTTCTGTTCTGATGTAGAACAATCTCCAATATATATCACTGAATGGGAGGAAAACAGTGCAGAACAATATTTAATGTGTGCCACCCTTTCTGTAATACATTATGTAATGTGAAAAATATATATATGCTTAAATATGCATAGACTGTCCATGGAAGGAAATGCAACAAAACCTATGATGTTGCTTATCTCTGGAGGGGTCAGGGAGGAGCTGGGAAAACTCACAGTTTACATGGCTTTAAGTGTTTATCATGTGTGTGTTTTACCTGTCTAAACAATAATAATAATTTGGCACCCTTGGCTGGCTCTGGCTCACCCCGTCAGAGACTCAAGAAGACTTGAGGAGGGTGAAGTTCTTGGGCCCATGTGGATGGCTTATGTTCCCAAACAGACCCCTAGATGCAGGCCTCCAAAATAAGACACAGGCATACAGAGTTGGGCTTTCAGGCTTACTGAACTGTGTTTTTTCGACTGCCCATTCAAATAAGAAAGGCTCTGGGATCAGGAAGTAGGAAAGACCCATTATTGCTGACTATCAAATAGCATTTCCAATATTTCCCCTTTGAGTCCTTTTTATTAAGAGGAAAACTTGGAACTGTAGGACACAGAAGATGAGAAGCACTAACTGGGCATTGTGAACCTTCCCACAGTAATGTGTGTGTCTGCTCATCCCCACATCCCTTCCTCCAGGCAGCAAGTGCTTGATGAACACCTGCACTGGGCCAGGTGTCGTCACAGGATATTGGGGCTAAAAGAAATTTGGAGAACATTTTAGTCATTTCACAGAGGAGGAACCCACAGGGTGCTTTAGCTTCCAGTGAGTGGTGTCGGTGCAGAGAGAATGTCTGGTGATTTTTGCCCTCTTTGGTCTCGGATGATGGATTAGGAAGCCTCTGGATGCTCCTATAGAGTTGGCTTCCTCATGTAGAGCATTCATTTCATTTTGCCTTGTGTTTCAATTACTTGTGGACATGTTTTCTGTCTAAGGATGTGAAGACAGATTCATGCCATCCCCCAGCCATGATCTCTAACTCCTGGTGTTCACACTCATGTAATCCTCTACCTTTGAATGTGGGCAGGACCTGTGACCTGCTTCTAACTAATAGGATACAGCAGGGGTGATGGGAATGTCCTTTCCCTTATTATGTTATATAACACCTTATCTTGCTAGCAAACTCCTTTTGGAGACTCTTTTTGCCTGATGAAGTAAGTGGCTATTCTGGGAAAGCCCACTTGGCAAGAAATAGGTGACTTCTAGGAGCTGAGGGTGGCCTCTAGCGGAGAGCCTGCAGCCATGTGGAAATGAATTCTGCCGACAATGTGAGTGAGTGTGGAAGCAAGTTCTTCCCCAGACAGGTCTCCAGATGAAAACACAGCTCATCCAGCACCTTGATTGCAGCCTTGTGAGGCTCTAAGCAGAGGACCCAGGGCTCCTGTCCCACAGGGTGTAAGGAAATAAGCTTGTGTTGTTTTAAGCCACCAAATTTGTGATAATTTGTTACACAGCATAGAAAACTAATACAGGGCTCTCTTGTGGCACTTGGCACAAGGCCCCTCAGCAAGTTGGTTATCAGTGAATGTGTTGAGCTGAATTTATTTCTCTTTCTTTTCATGAATGTATCTCACAATAATTGCCTGAAGTGCTCTGACTTGGGTGGTCATATAATTTATATTTCAAAGCAGAACACTTTGGAGAGTGATAATTATTTGCTATTAATAATCTACTTAGGTCTATAGGGATAAACTGGGTCTATGCCAGGCATACTGGGAGGTACGGTCCTCCAAGCTATGATAATCTCATCATCTATCGTCCATGTTTTCTGGCTCATTTTGCCCTATGAAGACATGGCATATTTGTTGATTATTTTTCTTCTGGGTCTGCACTCTTCCTTCCCCCTCCCTATCCCTACCTACTCCCTGGCTTCTGCCTGGATGTTGGCAGAGAACCGCTGTGTGCCTGACTGACAAGGCTGGTGGAAGTCACTGGGATGCCAGGCACATCCAGCCTCTGTGTGGAGGTCCAGCAGAGTGGGGCACCTGTATTGACCAAGTTGGTGGGAAGGGAGGCTGGGGTGGAGCTGTGCAGAGGAATTTACTAGAAGCAATTGCAGGAGTGATCAACACCCCATTACATGGCCATTTTCAAAGTGTACAGCCTATTCCAGGAGCTGTTTCTGCCTGTGTTTTTGTTGGGTTTTGTTCAGGTGGAGGGGAGGGGACTTGTTGAGGTGCCCTTCCCTTGGAATCCCCTTTTTGGAATAGACCCTGTAGCATCTGACACATGCACTCTGAGGGCCTCTCTCCAACACAGCGGGAGGAGAGGCTCCCCTTCCCCCACCACCCACCTCCATAATTGTCTTCCTCAGAATCCATATGGGGAGCCCAGCCACTTTCCACATGTCACCAGAATGTCCCTTCACTTTTTCACCGAGCCAACCACTTGCATTGCCCCTGTCTTACCTCTTCTCCAATGTTCAACTGTGTGGAACCATACTAGCCCTGGCACTCTTGGCCACAGCTCTGACACGGGCCCCAGGATGTTGGCATCCTTCCCCTTTATACTGGCTCAGTTTCAGCTGCTGACCAGGAGTGTGGGACAGTCTTGACCTGCCCCCCGGGCCTGTACCTATTTTCTTGACTTGTGGACCAGGCTGGAGTTTCCATTCCTTTCCTATCACTGCTTCTCAAATCTTGCCTGGAATGGTAAAGGAAAAGGAGCTCATACCCCTGGGAGCTTGTGGGCTGGGCCTGTAGCACCCTGATACAAGTTGGAAATATCTTTGAAGCCTGTCTGAACAGCTTTATTGAGATACAACTTTCATACCATAGAGTTCACCCATACTAAGTGTGCAATGCAGTGGTTTCTAGTATGTTCACAGAGTTGTGTAGTCATCACCATAGTCTACATTTAGAACATTTTTGCCACCCCAAAAGAAATCCCATATCCATTAGCAGTCACTCTCTGTTTCTTCCACTACCATCTCTTCCCTAACCCTCTAATCCCTGGCAACCACTAATCTATTTGTTGTCTTTATGGATTTGATGATTCTAAACATTTCATATAAATATGATCATACAATATGTGGTCTTTTGTAACTGCTGAAGTCACATTTTTTAATCTTAAGAAAATTGATGCACTGTCTGCACTCTAGTTCACAATATTCCCTTTTTGTTTTAATAGATACAAGGAATTTCGGAAATTACACATAGTTAGACCGGGTGCGGTGGCTCACGCCTGTAATCACAGCACTTTGAGAGGCCAAGGTGGGTGGATCATTAGAACCCAGGAGTTTGAGACCAGCCTAGGCAACATGACAAAACCCCATCTCTACCAAAAAAAAATAACAAAAATTAGCCAGGTGCAGTGGTGCACACCTGTAGTCCCAGTTACTTGGGAGGCTAAGGTGGGAGGATCACTTGAGGCCTGGAGGCGGAAGTTTCAGTGGGCCCAGGTCGCTCCACTGCACTCCAGCCTGGGCAATGAATCCAGACCCTGTCTCACAAAAGAAATTACACACAGTTTAAATGTTTAGCCCTACAAGAGTGCTCCAGGAAGAAGTGCCTTACTCATGCCACACCCCTTGGGCCCCAGTCTGAAAGGGGCTGGCCTCAACAATGCTGACAGCATCCAGATGGCTTTCCATCCAGAGCAGGTGCAGATCCCAAAGTAGGATTATTTGAGTAGATGATGGGAAAGGTGGAGAAGATGATTAACATTCTCTAAGCATCTGCCACTAGCCAGGCATCATCTGAGTACCACAGAAAGGAAAAGGTGGATGGAAGTGCCAGTCTTGAAGAAGTCTCTCTCACTCTCTGGGTGCAGATTGTGCAACTGTCAGTAAAGTGACAGAGAATGACTAACGTGAACCATCCTGGCCATTGGGATGCAGCAAAGGTCTTCACTGATGAATGTTGGGCTAGATTTGGGAAAAGGACGCCAGGCAGAGGGATGAGTGTGAAGCTGCAGGAAGGGCCAAGCACTTGGAGAGGGACCTACTTGGCTGGCTGGCCTGTGGGAGCAGGGAGGCTCAGGCAGCAGGGGAGAAGGTGGACAGATGCCCAACGTGGCTGGGGTTAACTGAGCACATCCGTGCTCCCCTGTTTCCACCTCTTCCTGACTCTTTGCCTTTTGGGGTCTATGTGCTGAGGGTAGTCCAAGGCTGCTGGTCTGAAGAAGGGGGCCCAAGAGGGTCGGAAATAAGGAGACCTTGTCTTCATCTACATCTGTTCACAGACCCCCTCATTGCCCTGAGCCTCCAGACCACCCTCAGCAATTTTTCTTTCCTAATTAAAATCAGTGACAATACAATGATGAGTTTTGAAAATATATTTAGTTTAGTGTCTGTGTATATTTAAATAAGAAAACTGTGTTTTTTTCCTCCTTCTGATTTTGTATTAAAATAACATCTATTGTTCCTTCTTCTTTGGAAACCTTTGTTCACATCCTTCATGCTCCAAATAGCCAACAAATAAATAGCACAGAAAACATGGTCTTTCCTCCTAACTGTAGAGTCCTCTGTTCTTTGTTAAGATGTGGAGATAGGTTTTTGTGTTTTTTTTTTTTTTTTTTTTTTTTTGAGATGAAGTCTTGCTGTGTTGCCCAGGCTGGAGTGCAGTGGCGTGATCTCGGCTTACTGCAACCTCCGCCTCCCAGGTTCAAGTAATTCTCCTGCCTCAGCCTCCCAAGTAGCTGGGACTACAGGCATGCACCACCATGCCCAGCTAATTTTTTTG
The DNA here is from genome assembly GCF_007565055.1 of Rhinopithecus roxellana. Classification (NCBI taxonomy): domain Eukaryota; kingdom Metazoa; phylum Chordata; class Mammalia; order Primates; family Cercopithecidae; genus Rhinopithecus; species Rhinopithecus roxellana. Next base: position 68,815,023 of record NC_044565.1, read on the forward strand.
TGTAGAGATGGGGTTTCACCATATTGGCCAGGATGGTCTCGATCTCTTGATCTCGTGATCCTCCCACCTCGGCCTCCCAAGGTGCTAGTATCACAGGCATGAGCCACCACACCCAGCCTGTGTTCATTTTTAAATGCATGGTGAGCTTGAAGTCATCAGAGCATACTTTATTGTATAAAAGTTTTATCATAATAGGTGTGGCCCATTAGAAAGACCTTATGGGTAAAGAGAGAGTCAAAAGGCTGGAAAACATAGCTCATGGCTTTTTTGTGTGTACTTTAAACTCCTCAGTTGTAAGCAACGAATTGGACATTTACAGAAACCTGTGCCAGGTATCAACACAGATGTCAACACAGGATATCTGTAACACACAGCCCTTGCCCCCACCAGCAATTACAGACTAAAATGCTAACAGATAGAGACCTGCAATTCTTGAAGGCAAGGATTCTGTAACACTCATTTTGAACCCCACTATCAGGGACAGTGAGAAGACACGGTGGGTGTTTATCTGCATGGTGAGTGAAGGGACATATGAGTTGGCCAGATGAAGGATAAACGCCCTGTGAACAGCATAGCCACTAAATGAGAATTCAGAGTAAAGGCAGGAAGGAGAATGTCTAAGAGTTAAGCCTGGGTTTAGAGCTTGCCTTTCCACACTTACTGATAATCTGTGTGGTATCAAGCAAATTACCTAATGCTTCTGAACTCCACTGGCCTCATTCACTGCAGGGTTGCTGTGAGGATAAGAAATGAAATACATAAAACATATAGTTCTGTGCATGGCACACAATAGGGGCTCAGTAAATTTGACTGGGTGAGTATAGTTTTCCCCTGATTTTATTAACAATACGTATTCGCTGTGAAAAATGTAAATGATATTGTAAGGAAGAAAACAAAGCACCTGAAATCCCACAACCCTGAAATAGCCACCGTTAGTAGTTTGGTGACCACCTTTCATGCATCTCATTATGCAGACACACACACATGCACACATACACACAATGTTCATTGTAATTGTTATTTTTTCTTTCTTTGTTAAAAAAATGAGGCTTAGGGCCAGGCACGGTGGCTCAAGTATGTAATCCTAGCACTTTGGGAGGCCGAGGCAGGCAGATCACGAGACCATCCTGGCTAACACGGTGAAACCCCGTCTCTACTAAAAATCCAAAAAAAAAAAATTAGCCGGGCGTGGTGGCGGACGCCTGTAGTCCCAGCTACTCGGGAGGCTGAGGCAGGAGAATGGCGTGAACCTGGGAGGCGGAGATTGCAGTGAGCTGAGATTGCGCCACTGCACTCCAGCCTGGGCGACAGAGCAAGACTCCGTCTCCAAAAAAAAAAAAAAATGAGGCTTAGAAGAATTGTAATGTTCCCAATGCAAAAAAAAGATAAAGTTTGAGGTGATGGATATCCCAATTACCCTGATTTGATCATTACACATTATATACATACATCAAAATATCGCATGAACTCCCCCAAATATGTACAACTATGATATATCCATAAAAGTAATAATAAATTTAAAAATTCTTTTTTTTTTTTTTTTTTTTTTGAGACAGAATCTCGCTTTGTTGCCCAGGCTGGAAAGCAGTGGCGTGATCTCGGCTCACTGCAACCTCCGTCTCCCGGGTTCAAGCAATTCTCCTGCCTCAGCCTCCTCAGCAGCTGAGATTATAGGTGTGCACCACCACGCCCAGCTAATTTTTTTGTATTTTTAGTACAGATGGGGTTTCGCCATGTTGGCCAGGCTGGTCTCGAACTCCTGACCTTAAATGATTTGCCTGCCTCAGCCTCCCAAAATGCTGGAATTACAGAGGTAACCAACATAAACTGAGTGTTTCCACCCACAGTTTACCCCATACACATCAATGTATATGAATATATGTACATAGGTAAATATCTTTTGTCCTTGTTCATTTTAGCTAAATGGGACCTGATTTAACATTATGTCTGCGTGTGGGTGTCATGGATACATGTATTGGATTTACATTTTGGTAAAATACATCATCTCTGCAATTTGCCTTATCGCTACATCTTGGAAGAGACTGTAGGCCCACTGATGTAGATCTTTTTAAAATTGCATAATATCCCATGGCACAGATAATGCTACAGTTTAGTCTGCCATTCTCTATTGATGGACATTCGGTTTGTTTCCAATTGTTTGTTTTTGCCCTGCCAACAGTGCTGCAGTGGACAGCTTGGTGCCTGTCTCCTTATATTCTGTTGCTTTTATTTCTATGGAGAGAGTCCTAGGGGTGAGGTGCTGGGTCAGAGGTCCTTTTAAAATGTTAATAGAGGCCTTTTCAGACTTTTTCAGAAGGGTGCAATAATTTCACATTTCCATCAGCTATGCATGGATTCTCCTCACCACCACTCCCAATTTGCACCCCTCCTCCCACAAGACCTGCCAATGTCAGGTATCACACTCGAATTTTTGCCATCTGATGGATGTAAAGTGATACCTCATTGTTACTTTCTGTTTTTGCATTTCCTTGACTACTGCAGAGGCTGAACATCATCTCATATGTTGTTGGTCATTTAGATTTGTTTTTCGGTGTATCACTTACTGATGTTCTATGCCCATCTTTCTCTTGGTTGTTTGTCTTTTTCTAACCAATATGTTAAGAGCTCCTTTCTGTCATATGCACTGCACGTGTTTTCTCAGACTCTTTATCATTTATCTATTGATTTATTTCTATAGTATCTTTCATTTTACCAAATTTTAAATTTTTTATCAAGTCAGAATTGTGTCTTTGTATGTGTGTGTGGCCTCTGAGTTTGCAGACTCAGTTAAAAGCGCTCCCCTACTCCTTAGTGGTACGCGTAGTTTCCCAGCTTGTCTTTTAGTCTTTTTATTGTTTTATGTTTTACATTTAAATAAATTCCAGATGGATTACAGATTTTGACGTACGCTGTAATTAATTTTCTTCCAGATGAATAACCAGTTGTGCCCACATCATTCATTGCATAAGTCATTTTCCCCACTGAGTTGAAATATCACTTCTGTTGGATTTAATTGAAATCTGCTACCAAGCACTCTATTCTGCTCTCCTTATCTGTTGATACCATACAGTTTTAACTACAGTGATTTCATAGAGCATATTATAATATCTACTAAGGGAGCCCTTCGTCTTCCCCACACTATTCCTTTTTATAATTTTCTCAACTCCTCTCAATTCCATTATTATCTATTTCAAAATAAACACATTGGGAGTTCACATATATATTAATTTGGGGAAAATTGACATTTTACAATATGTCTTCCCGTCTAAGCATATATTTGTTTCATTTTGTTTGGATCCTACTTTTTATACTTTGAGAAGTTCTTTAGGATTCTATGCCTTTGTTTGTTTGTTTTTTGAGACAGGGTCTTGCTGTCTTGCCCAGGCCAAAGTGCAGTAGCGCAGTCACAGCTCACTGCAGCCTCAACCTCCTGGGCTCAAGCAATCCTGCCACCTCAGCAGCCTCCTGAGTAGCTGGGACTACGGGTGCACACCACCATGCCTGGCTAATTTTTGTATTTTTTGAAGAGACAGGGTTTCACCATGTTGCCCAGGCTGATTTCGAGCTCCTGGGCTCAAGCAATCCACCCACCTTGGCCTCCCAAAGTGTTGGGATTACAGGGGTGAGCCACTATGTGTGGTCAGCCTTTCTTAGTTTTCTGTCTTTCTTTTTTGTTTGTAAAGCTGTATTGAGGTGTAATTTACATACTATAACATTCACCCACTTTAAGTGTATAATTTGCCGATGATTGGATTTTTACAGAGTTGTGTAACCATCATATAGCCTAATTTTAGAAAATGTCCATCACCCCACACAGACACTTTGAGGCCATTTGCAGACACTTCCCATTCCCACCCCCAGCCCTAGGCAGCCGCTGCTCAAAATAGAGAAAATACTCTATATATAGATTTGCCCTTTCTGCGTCATTCTTAGTGTTTTATTCTTTACAATGTTTTTCACCGTTGTGAATAGAACATTTTTTTCCTCCTATTTCTTGCTAGCTGCTTGCTATCAAAAATACTGATTTTATTATATTTATCTTATAATCCATTATTTTACCACTTTTCTTAGGTTTTCTTAGACAACTATAACGTAATGTATCTCTTTTTTTCCATGTTTATTCTGAGGATTAATTTTCTATCTTATTGCATTTTCTGGCAACTTGTAAACATTGTTTAATAATAGTGGTCAGGGGAGGCATCCATGTTTTATTCCTAATTATAATGACTGACTTTAGTGCTTTACTCATTAGAATGATATTTGCTGTTGGTTTTTGGTAACGTGTCTTTATTACACTTGAGTCGTTTTGTTCTGTTCCATGGTTCTTAGAATTTTTATTGGGAACAGCATTTCATCAGATGTCTTCCAATTTTTATATATTTTGATTGGTTTTTCTCCGCTGATTTGTGGATATAAAGAATGATGCTGCTAACTTCCATGATGAATTGTCCTTGGCTTATGGAATAAACTGTATTATCCTTTTGGTACACTGCAAATTGTTTACAACTGTAGTTTGTATCTTTTGTATCTATGTTCATGAGATTTGTCCAAGGGCTTATAATTTTAGTACTGTCATTATTAGGCTTTGATATTAAGGTTATATTGGTTTTATAAAATGAGTTGGCTGGGCGCATGGCTGTAATCCCAGCACTTTGGGAAGCTGACGGATTGCTTGGAGCCCAGGAGGTTGAGGCTGCAGTGAGCTATGATCGTGCCACTGCACTCCAGCCTGGGCGACACAGTAAGACTCTGTCTCAAAAAAAAAAAAAAAAAAATTAAAATGAGTTCAGAAGCTTGTCATCAAACTGTCATTTTTTGACAACTCTTGATGGACTGGTAGAGGCAGGGAAAGTCAAAACAACAAGATCGAGAGGGAGTTATCTTTCCATTCTGTTTGTCTTTTAAGCCTGCTGTGTAGTAGTTAATAGTTAATACATTTCCTTAATTATTGGCTAGAGCTGCTCTGCACATTGCCTTAACCACTAGCCACATATGCTTATTTAAATTAAAATGAAATAAAATTTAAAATTCAGTCCCTCAGTCATACGAACCACCTTTCAAGTGCCCAGTAGCCACATGTAGCTAGTGGCTGCCACACTAAACAGCAAATCAGGGGTCAGCAGACCATGTTCAGTGGAGTTTTTGTACGGCCTGGTGTGCTAAGAATGGTTGTTACCATATTAAGAGATTACTTAAAAAAGAATATGTGACAGAGCCTGTGACTGTGGCCCCCAGAGCTTAACCTATTCAGTCTCTGGCCTTCTACAGAAAAAATCTGGTAGTCCCTAATTGAGAATATTGTCTCCTAACTTGAGTTGCTTGCCTGCCCCTTCCCATCATTTTTATAATGGAACACCATCTATATGCCTATTTACTTAATATTTTTCTTTAAATAGATTTACTTAAATTTTTGAAAGAAGCATTATATCAACATCATAAATAAATATTTACTTACTTTTTTTACTTAAATTTTTGAAAGAAACATTACTTTTTTTGTTTGTTTGTTTGAAATGGAGTCTTGCTCTGTCACCCAGGTTGGAGTGCAGTGGTGCCATCTTGGCTCACTGCAGCCTCTGGATCTCAGGTTCAAGCGATTCTCTGCCTCAGCCTCCTGAGTAGCTGGGACTACGGTTGCAGACCACCACACCCAGCTAATTTTTGTATTTTTAGTAGAGACGGGTTTCACCATGTTGGCCAGGTTGGTCTTGAACAAGTGATCCGCCCGCCTTAGCCTTCCAAAGTGCTGGGATTACAGGTGTAAGCCACCGCACCCAGCCAGAAGCATTACTTAATTTTTTGAAAGAAACATTATTTCTGGCGGGGCGCAGTGGCTCAGGCCTGGCAGGCCGAGACGGGCGGATCACGAGGTCAAGAGATCGAGACCATCCTGGCTAAAACGGTGAAACCCCGTCTCTACTAAAAAAAATACAAAACACTAGCCGGGCGAGGTGGCGGGCGCCTGTAGTCCCAGCTACTCGGGAGGCTGAGGCAGGAGAATGGCGTAAACCCGGGAGGCGGAGCTTGCAGTGAGCTGAGATCCGGCCACTGCACTCCAGCCTGGGCCGCGACAGAGCGAGACTCCGTCTCAAAAAAAAAAAAAAAAAGAAACATTATTTCTTATATTTTTACTTGAAGTTTTGAAATTTACTTAAATTTATTTTACTTAAATTTTTGAAAGAAACATTATATCAACATCATAAATAGAAACATTTGCCATAAATAACTAGAAAAATAAATACAATGAAAGCCAACAGTATTATTAAATTCCAATTACAAACTAGACCTTGCTCTTCCCTTTGCTAAAAAGAGAGATTAGTGAGTATAAAGTATTAGAAGATACACACCCACCAGCTGAGATATTTTCCTTGATGTAATCAGACATCTAGAAAGAGAATTGGAAAGGGAACTGCCTCCTCACTCATAATTCAGTGTCATTTAAGTCCAGGCACGTGTACCTCCTGAAATCACTTGTACACGTGTTCTCAATTTTGGAGCACTGGGCTGAGGAGAGAGGAGAGCAGGGAGCATGAGTCTGGCTCAGATGATGTCTGGGGTTGGGGTGGCCTAACTAGGGCAGCAGTAGTTTGACGCCTTCCTTATCACTGCCAGCTAAAGAATACACAAGACATCATTTATAGTCTCTTTGTTGCGAAGGTTAGAGCACCAGATGTAAATTAATAAGTGGACTCTATCATTCCACAGAACACTCCACAGAAGTGTCATCACTAAGTAAAAAAGTTAATGGACCAGGAGCGGTGGCTCATGCCTGTAATCCCAGCACTTTGGGAGGCCGAGGTGGGTGGATCATGAGGGCAGAAGTTCAAGACCAGCTTGGCCAACATGGTGAAACCCCGTCTGTACTAAAAATGCAAAATTTAGCTGGGTGTGGTAGCGCCTGCCTGTAGTCCCAGCTACTCGGGAGGCTGAGTCACGAGAATTGCTTGAACCCAGGAGGCGGAGGTTGCAGTGAGCCGAGATCCTGCCACTGCACTCCAGCCTGATGACAGAGCGTGACTCTGTCTCAAAAAAAAAAAAATTAATATTTTCTCAGCTTTTATTGATATTTGCTCTATATTAAAAATGGTGTGAGCCAAGATCGCACCACTGCACTCCAGCCTGGGCAACAGAGCAAGACTCTATCTCAACACAGTGAAACCCCGTCTCTACTAAAAAATACAAAAAACTAGCCGGGCGAGGTGGCGGGCGCCTGTAGTCCCAGCTACTTGGGAGGCTAAGGCAGGAGAATGGCGTAAACCCGGGAGGCGGAGCTTGCAGTGAGCTGAGATCCGGCCACTGCACTCCAGCCTGGGCGACAGAGCGAGACTCCGTCTCACAAAAAAAAAAAAATGGCCATCGGAAAAATATTTCCGCACCTTCTGCAAAACTGCAGTCAAATATATATTTATTTTCCTTAAATAGTGATTCCATAAATTCCTTCTAGAACTTTTATTTACATTTAGAACAGATTTACTTTCTCTAAAATATTTAGACTGAAACCTCTTTTTAATGTTTCCCAGTGGGTGAATCAGAGCCTTCCTTTAATCCAACAATAAGGGTTTCCCTTTTCCAAACCATTTCCCCTTTTGTTTGAACTGCTAGGAAGCTTAGTGCTAAACGTAATTCCTACTAAATTATATGTTTTTTTACTTCAACAATCCACTTTTAAATGCATTTTTGTTGTTTTCAAATCAACGTTGTTGAGGTATAATTTATATACAATAAACACAACAATTTTTTGGTGTGTATTTCAGAGTTTTGACATTTTTATGTGCCTATGTAATCACTACCACAATCAAGATAAATATTTCTATTATCCCAAAAAGTGCCTCTTTGTAGTCAATCCCCCTTCCTCTCCACCACCACCTCCCCTCGTGCTCCCCCTCACCCCGCTGGCAATCAGTGATCTACTGTTCCTATAGATCAGTGCCTCTCAGGGACATATAGCAATGTCTAGAGACATTTTTGGTTGTCACAGTTGGGCAGGTACTGCTAGTATCTAGTAGGGGGAGGCCAGAAATGCTGTTAAACATCTACAGTGCACGTGATAGCTCCCAGGACAAAATATTAACTGGCCAAAAACTTCAATAGTGCCAAGATTGAGGAACCCTGCTATAGAAACAGATGGGGTATGCAAATGATGCTCTGAAGGCCAAATCCAGGCTTGTCACCTGTTTTTGTATGGCCCATAAGCTACACATGGTTTTCACATGTTTAAATGGTTGAACAAATCAAAAGAAAAATAATATCTCATGACAAATATTCTGTTCCATCTATAAACGGATGAGACAATGTCCACCCACACTGGTAAGAGGTGGATCTTCTTTACTCAGTCTACTGATTCAAATGCTAATCTCTTCCAGAAACACCCTCACAGACACACTCAGAAAAAATGTGTCTTACTAGCTATCTGGGCATCCCTTAGCCCAGTCAAATTGACACATAAAATTAACCGTTATACCATTCTACTGGGCATAGAGTGGTATTTCACTGTGGTTTTAATTTGCATTTCCCTGATAACCAATTATGTTGAGCATTTTTTTCATGTGCTTATTTACTACTTGTATCTTTTTTGTAGATACAAATAGTATCTCTTCAAGTGTCTCTTCAAATCTTTTGCTCATTTTTTTATTGCATTGTCTTATTGAGTTGTAAGAATTCTCTTTATATTCTGGATATAAGTCCTTTATCAGATCTATGTTTTGCAAATGTTTTATCCCAGTCTATGGCTTGCTTTTTCATTTTCTTAACAGGATCTTATGAAGAACACAAGTTTTGATGAAAGTTTCATTTATCAATTTTATCTGTTAGGGTTCATGCTTTTTTATGTCCTAACCCAAGATCCTAAAGACTTTCTCCTGTATTTTTTCCTAGGAGTTCATAGGTTAGCATCTATGATTAGGTCTATGATCCATTTTAAGTCCACTTTTTTTCCCACATGGATATCCATTTGTTCTAGCATCATTTGTTGAAAGACTACTCTTTCCCCCATTGAATTACCTTGGTACCTTTGTCAAAAATCAAGTGATCATATATATGTAGGTCTATTTCTAGAATCTCTATTCTGTATCATCCACATATTTGTCTATTCTTACACCAATACCACACTGTCTTGATAACTGTAGCTTTACTGTATGTCTTGAAATAAGATTTTAAAAAAGCAGGAGGTGTCTCACTTCATGTGGCATTTTCCAGGTGTCCCAGAAGGCCCAGCCTTTGCAGGGAGACCTGCGTTCTGGGAGGTGGTGACAGGTGTGGCTGTTGATCTCTGAGCTTGCTTCCACCTTTGTTCTTTACCAAAATTGATTTGCCTATTCTAGGTCCTACATATTTTAGATAAATTTAATATGAGCTTATCAATATCTACAAAAAGGCCTATTAGGATTTTGATTGAGGGTGTGTTGAATCTATAGATCAGATTGGAAAGAATGGACATCTTAACAATATCTATTCTTGGCCGGGCGCGGTGGCTCAAGCCTGTAATCCCAGCACTTTGGGAGGCCGAGACGGGTGGATCACGAGGTCAGGAGATCGAGACCATCCTGGCTAACATGGTGAAACCCCGTCTCTACTAAAAATACAAAAAACTAGCCGGGCGAGGTGGCGGCGCCTGTAGTCCCAGCTACTCGGGAGGCTGAGGCAGGAGAATGGCGTGAACCCGGGAGGCAGAGCTTGCAGTGAGCTGAGATCTGGCCACTGCACTCCAGCCTGGGTGACAGAGCGAGACTCCGTCTCAAAAAAAAAAAAAAAAAAAAAAAAAATCTATTCTTGCAATCTAGAAACATGGTATATTACATTTATTTAGTTCTTCACCAATTTCTTTCAACAATGTTGTATAGTTTTCATTGTACAAGTTTCGCACATATTTTGTTAAATTCATCCTGTTTTCTAATCCCATTATAAATGAGATAAATATGTTTTAATATTATAAGCTGCTTCATTCCTCCAGTTCTCAGAAAAGTAATGGATCATTTGATTAACTGCAACAGAATAAGGCAGATTGGGAAGGAGCTAGGACTGGAGTGGGTTGAGGGTGGTGAAGGGACAGCTCATCACAGACGCTGGAGAACCTGCATTCCAGTGGGCAAAATACCCGTGACAGCAGAGACAGCCGCCACTGGGTAACCCAAGTGGGCATGTGGGGTGAAAGCAGGCAGGAGAGCACAGCGGCGGGAGTGCAGGCACAGATAGTGCAGAGAGGCAAGCAGCTGGTGTCAGGAGAGTGTGCCAACAGGTGGGGGACCACAGGTGGGCAGGCCTTGACTCCCTAAGGAAGGTGATGGGCAACCACAAAGAAGGGTGTGTCTGCCTACTGGGAAGGAGATATGAGGCCCTTTGCACACAGGCTTGGGCTCAGGGAGTCAGTATCTGGCGTGGAGTCCTGGCCCTGCCCTCAGCAACAGAGGAGTTGGAGCTCAGAGTCAGGGCTTGCCCAGTGTCAGGCATCCCAACCTGGAGACTCAGCATGTTGAACTCTAAACCTGCCTTCCGGGTTTGGTTCTTGACCTCAGCTGGTGGTGGCTGGGGGTGGGAAGGAGGCTACCAGGGACTAGGAACCAAGGAGATCTGGACAGCCTTTCAGGGAATAGATGGGGGAGAAATTGTAAGTCCTTATAAAAATAATTTGGGTGTCTGTCATCAGTTCCAATTCCACCTCCCCTAGCAGGAGCAGCTAAACATGAAAAAGAGAATATGCTGGCATTCCAGATGAATTAGACGGGCAGGCAACCCAAATACTATTACTCCCATTTACTTGCTTTCAAGAGATGCAGACATATTCATCTCTTTTATCGGTAGGTATGCAGCAGGTGCTCCACAGCCCAGTATCGATCTCAGAGGAAAGGCCCATTTCCTCTTTTTCTTTAGGTGAATGAATTTATCTGCACTTTTTCAGACTCAACCATCAGGAAAAGCCTTTTGAACCCCAAATAATCATTTGCTTCATATTCCCATTCATTCATCAAAGGAGGTAGCAGCCAAGTAGGCCAGGTTACAGAGGGTGTTCTGCTCCCATTTTGTAGCCATTTGAGAAGAGGCTGCATTGTCCAGGGCCCTGGTGAACAGAATGGAGGAAGGGGGCAATTGACTACTCCTCCTGGGGTGGCCCCATCACTTGCACTCTTCAGTGAAGGCGATGCCCTCACTGGGTGGGTCCCAGTGCATGGTGGAGTGGGGGTGCCTCTCACTGAGATGGAGGCAACTGGAGGAGGAACCAGGTGGAGACAGAGCATGATAAGCTTGGTTTTAGATGGGATGGGTTTGAAGGGCCAGCAAGGTATCAAAGTAGAGAGATCCAATTGGCTGTTAGATGTCCAGATGAACGGCTTTGGGGTTTGTTTTTGTTTTTGTTTTTTGAGACGGAGTTTTGCTCGCCGCCCAGGCTGGAGTGCAATGGTGTGATCTCGGCTCACTGCAACCTCCGCCTCCTGGGTTCAAGATTCTCCTGCCTCCGCCTCCCAAGTAGCTGGGAGTACAGGTGCCTGCCACCATGCCTGGCTAACTTTTGTATTTTTTTTTTTTGAGACGGAGTCTCGCTCTGTCCCCCTGGCTGGAGTGCAGTGGCGCAATCTCGGCTCACTGCAAGCTCCGCCTCCTGGGTTCACGCCATTCTCCTGCCTCAGCCTCCTGAGTAGCTGGGACTACAGGCGCCCGCCACCGCGCCCGGCTAATTTTTTGTATTTTTAGTAGAGACGGGGTTTCACCATGGTCTCGATCTCCTGACCTTGTGATCCGCCCGCCTCGGCCTCCCAAAGTGCTGGGATTACAGGCGTGAGCCACCGCGCCCGGCCAACTTTTGTATTTTTAGTGGAGACAGGGTTTCACCATGTTGGCCAGGCTGGTCTCGAACTCCTGACCTCAGGTGATCTGCCCACCTCAGCCTCCCAAAGTGCTGGTATTACAGGCGTGAGCCACCGCGCCCAGCCAAGATGTCCAGATTAATGGTTGTTAAAGAAATATACAAGCGATGTTAGCTTGCTAGTGACTTTGCCTGAAACATCCTCAGACTGTAGTCCGGTGTAACTACCCCATTCACCAGGGCTGTTACTGATTCCACAGCCTTTTTTTTTTTTTTTTTTTTTTGAGACGAAGTCTCGCTCGTGTCCCCCAGGCTGGAGTACAATGGTGCGATCTCAGCTTACTGCAACCTCCGCCTCCCAAATTCAAGCTAGTAGCTGGGATTACAGGCGACTGCCACCACACCTGGCTAATTTTTGTATTTTTAGTAGAAACAGGGTTTTACCATGTTGGCCAGGCTGGTCTCGAACTCTTGACCTCAGGTGATCCGCCCACCTCGGCCTCCCAAAGTGCTGGGATTACATGCATGAGTCACCGTGCCTGGCCCACAGCCACTTTATTATAACAATATTTTTAAAATTATATAGTACCAACAGATTGAGTCCCACTGTAATTCTCTTTCTGTGGGGAAATCACAGTTAATAGTTTCATGTATATATGAAATCTCACGTATATAAATACACATGTAGATAAACATACCTTGGGTTCTGGTTTTGTCCTGTAAACTACTTTCTTCACTTATAACCTCCCATGTCAATACTTAGAGATCTACAGAATCCTTTTCAATGGCTGCACAGCCCTGTATTGTGTGAATATACCATTATTAAACAGTCTTCCTGTTGTCAGACTTTAAGCTGGGTCTCAAAATAGTTGTTATTATAAACAACAGTGTTACCAAATACCCTCGTAATGCATCTTTGTACAACTGTTCAACTATTTCCTTAGGAGGAATTCTTAGACATGAAGTGCACATTTTAAGTTTTCATGCAGATGTTTAGATTTCCTTCTGGTGAGAACATACTAATTTGAACTCTGTTAACAGCATATAAGAATGCATGCTTTTTACATTTGCTTTGGACATTGTTCTGTGTGCTATTATGAATGGTGAAAAATGTAATCTCATTGTTTTCATTTGCTAATAAAGGTGAACATCTTTTCATTTGCCTATTAGCTATTTATGTTCCCCCTCCCCTTGTGGGTTGCCTATTCTTATCCTTTGCCTATTTTTTTATTGCAGTATTTTTTTGCCTTTTAGGATTTAGAAGCGCTATTACATGTGAATATTAATCCTTGGTTAGATGATACACACCTGTCATACCAGTTTTTGTTTTTCTTTATTAAAAGTAATTTGTGGTATCTTTTGCTATATCATAATTTTTCACTATTATATAGTCTAAATTCATTTGATTTTTTATGGTTTCTGGCTTTGCATTATGCTAACAAAAAGCCTAACTCAATCAAAGTTTATAAACATATCCGTCTCTGTTTTTTTCTAGCACTTTAGACTTCTCTCCTTTTCTAATGTAAAATGCAAATCTACTGATGCTACTTCTTTGCTTGCCGTGCCAGCCAGCCTTGCCACTGCACTCAGCCTCTTGTCTATACTCTTGGCACGCCATGTCCCACCAGGCCTTGAAAGATTCAGCTCCTGTCCACTTTCCACCCTCATGCATCCAATACACTAGCCATCCTGAGTGCACCAAGCTAGCTTGCACCACACGGCTTCTGTCTGGAACATCCTTGCCTGACTTCTCCCCCAACCCCTGGTGAATTCCTAAGCAACCGTCCAGACTCACCTCCAAGGCGCTTGTGAGAAGCAGTCCTCCAGCCCAGTTGGTATGAAGTGCTTCCCCACCCTTCCCGGTACCGACAGCCCTTCCAGCTCCTTGTCTCCTGTTGAAATGTTGACTGATGCTTTTCCTTCCACTACCAACTTGTGAGCTCCATGAGAGTTGGTTGAGTATCTGGCGCTCAGTACAGTAACCCTGCCTCCATGATCTGATTTGCATTTTAGCAAGCTCAATCTGCTTAGTGTGGAGGTAAGTGTGGAGGCCAGCGACCACCAGAAGTATCCATGTAATGGTGAGGTCATAGTCAGTAAATGATAAGCGCCTAACTTCGGCAGTGGGTTTGGAGAAAGAGGACAGAGGAGAAACTGATTTAGTAGGTAGAACCAACAGTGTTTTGTTTGAGATGTTTCCTGGACATTGAATACATGAGAAAATAAAAACGTTAGCCCAGTGCTTGGTGACCCGTGCCTGTAATCCCAGCACTTTGGGAGCCTGAGGTGGGCAGATAACTTGAGGCCAGGAGTTTGAGACCAGCCTGGCAAACATGGCAAAACCCTATCTCTATTAAAAAAACGCCCATTAGCATGGTCCAGACCTTTTGATTCTTTGGAATTACGCCTGCTTCTCTTCTCTTCCATGAACTGTGTAACTTGTAACTTGGCCTAGTTATCACCTCCACGTCATCATCTATCAAGTGAAGTTAGCATATGGACCTACAAGGCCAACTGTGCAGTGATTTCCAGGATGTGCCATGTGTGACGAGCTCTCCCAGCCCCTGACACATGCAGTCAGTGAGTGCTGGTTCTCTGCTCTCCTCTACCTCGTTACCTTGGGTGGTGCGGTCAGTTGCCATATTCCAACTGATCTAAAGTATTTCTAGAGAGAGATGATGAAATCAGCTCTTATTATTGTGTTTCCACAAACCCCAGACGTGCCCTGGACAGCTAGTCCCTGCCTGAACACCTGTCCACACCTGCTTTCTGCTCTGCTCACCTATGCCACCACTCGTTTGTTGTTGTTGTTGTTGTTGTTGTTGTTGAAACAGAGTCTCACTCTGTTACCCAGAGTGCAGTGGCATGATCATGACTCACTGCAGCCTCGACATCCTAGGCTCAAGTGATCCTCCTGCCTCAGCCTCCCGAGCAGCTGGGTCCACAGGCACACGCCACTACACCCAGCTAACTTTTTATTTTTTTTGTAGAGACAGAGTCTCACTATGCTGCCCAGGCTGGTCTCAAACTTCTGGTTTCAAACAGTACTCCTGCCTTGGTCTCCCCAAGTGCTGGGATTACAGGCAGAGCCACTACTGCGCCAGGCCCATGCTGCCACTGTTAGTATCATTCCCAGTCTGTTTTCCTTTCCCTCCAGGGAACCTCCCAGGGAACCTCCCAGCATTCAGCCCTTTCTCAGCTCTGCTCCTTCCGTCTCTGTTCCATGGGCACCACCCAGTTAACCCACTGCACCCCCATGCCTGGCTTACCACAGTCACTGCCCTCTCTGCCTCCAGTCGACCCAGGCCAGGGTAAGGAAGCAGAAAGGCCAGTCCCCAACTCACAGTTGCATCCTGTAACCACACTTGGATCCTGCTCCCGCTGTGCCAGGGCACCCTGGGAGCTGTGTGTCTCATTCAGAGCCTCGACCTCTTGGTCTGCACCCCTGATTTATGCCCTGTCTCTCCAAGCTGCATCCTCATCCCACCCTACCTCTCAGCCCCGAGGTAGCCAGTCTGTCTGCCATTCTCAGCCCACACTTGCCTACCTCTGCCTCCCCTCTTTTCTCCATCCCAAAGAACACCTTCTTCGCTCCTCTGCCCCAGCGCTTGACCAAACACCCACAACCAGTGCACAGCTCTCTTTTGAGAAGACTTCCTTCCCATCACTCGCAACTCATAGTCCATTCCTGTGGCTGACACTGTAAGTGCAAGCTCCGTGGTTCTTACAACTTCTCCAACCCAAGCCTTCTTTCAGCCAACATTGAATGAGTCCCCTCTATGTGCCAAACCCTCAGAGGATAAAAGGCATAGGCTTGGCTTTCAAAAAGCTTCAGTCTATTGGGCGTGAATTCCCACCCACAGTTTTCTCAGCCATAACGTGGGGATAATAATGTTTCACTTCCTCACAGGGCTGCTGTAAGATTGCTAGGAAATTGTGTGTGAGCTCTTGAGATGATGTGGTGCTGATGGTGTTGACACCCACTTGACAGCTGGGAAAACGGGCCTGGGAGGACGTGCCCATAGTTGCATGGCATAGCCGAGGTCACTGCCCTCACCTGTGCTCACTCTGCGGACCACCCCATTTCCTCCTCACCTCATTTCCTCCTCACCTCCCCTCTGTGTCCGTCGCATCCTCACTCCCATTCATTTCCCTCTAAAACAGGGCCCTGAAATCCAGACGCGGTCAGCCTAGTGGTATCATTGCCCCGGAAGAAGGGAAGTTGGTCATTTTCACCCCCAGACATTTCTGTAAGCCTCCTGAGAGTCCCCACTGGCCTGCCACCCCTGGTGGCACGGTGCTTCCTGCCTGCGCCCGGGCGTCTCAGGATCAAGATCACAGTGGCTCACCCACCTCACTTCTCATCTCCTCAAAGCTGGGTTCCATTAGTCACAAATTTCCATGGGTACTGATGAGATCTGCTTCTCAGGCTTAGGAATTCTGGACTGGTGTCAAAATGTCTGTCTCAGTGATGGAGGTGTCAGGTCCATAAGAAAGGCAGCTGGCGGGAGCAGGCACAGGAGAAAGGCTGCCTTTGATTGGACAGAAGCATTATTGACTTAAAGTCAGAGGCAGGTAAAAGCAACTTCATTTGGGAGAGAGAGCCTGGGAACACATTTTAAGTACAAGTATCTGGTGCCTCTTTGAAGAGGTTTTATGACTCGAAAAAAAAGGGAATGCCTTGTACCCTTTTGAAATCTTGTGTAATTTCAGGAGTTGAAATAAAGGAAACTGGTTTGTCCCAGACAAAGGCAGGACTTCCTGAAAATAAAAGAAAAAGTTTTTCACCTTGTTTCAATTTTTTTTCAAATAATATAAAAGTACTTGCATGATTTTAAAGTGCAATATTTACTTATTTATTCATTGAGACAAGGTCTCACTCTGTCACCCAGGCTGGAGTTCAGTGGCATGATCACAGCTCACTGCAGCCCCGACCTCCCTGGCTCAAGCAATCCTCCTGCCTTAGCCTTCTGAGTAGCTGGGACTACAGGCGCATGCCACCATGCCCAGCTAATTTTGTGTGTGTGTATGTGTGTGTTTCTGTGTGTGTGTGTGTAGACGGGGTGTCACTATGTTGCCCAGGCTCTTCTCAAACTCCTGGGCAATTGCTCAAGCAATACTCTTGCCTCAGCCTCCCAAAGTGCTGAGATTACAGGCATTAGCCACCACGCCCAGCACAATATTTATTTTTAATTTTAAGAGCAATGTGGGCAGAGAGCGGTGGCTTACACCTATAATCCCAGCACTTTGGGAGGCCAAGGCGGGTGGATCACTTGAGGTCTGGAGTTCAAGACTGGACTGGGCAACATGGTAAAACCTCCATCTCTACTAAAAATACAAAAATTATTTTGTAAATTAGCCAGGCGTGGTGAGGCGCACCTGTAATTCCAGCTACTCGGGAGGCTGAGGTGGGAGACTCACTTGAACCCAGGAGGCAGAGGTTGCAGTGAGCCAAGATCGGGCCACTGCACTCCAGCCTGGGTGACAGAGCAAGACTATCTCAAAAAAAAAAAAAAAAAAAAAGCAATGTAACATATAGAAAGTCTGGAAAATTAGGGGGGTGGAAATCCCCTGTTATCCCACAACAGAAACTATTGTTTATTCTTTTCTAATCTGCTTTGAGGCCACATTTTGGTCGTAAGGGTATTTGACATGTATTTGTATTTTTTTTAAGTTTTAAATATTTGATGAGATATATACAGAAACATGCAGAAAATATATGTGCAGTTTAAAGAATAATTCATAGCAAATACCTGCATAATTCCCACCCATGTAAGAAGCTCCCCCACCATGGGCCCCTCCCTCCCTGCCAGATAGATAACCACTGCCAGAGCAATAACCACTATCTTGAGTTTTCTGATGATCATGTCCTTGTTTTTTTTGGTCATGGTTTTAGCACTAGATGCCTACATACTATAATTCCTATTTGCCTGTTTTGGATGGTTATGAGAATGGAATCATACCATGTTTGCTCTTTTTGTTTGGTTTGTTGGTTTGTTTTGTTTTGTTTGTTTTTGAGGCAGAGTCTCACTCTGTCATTCAGGCTGGAGTGCAGTGGCACGATCTTGGCTCACTGCAACCTCCAACCCCCGGGTACAAGCAATTCTCCCATCTCAGCTTTCCGAATAGCTAGGATTACAGGCATGCGCCACCATGCCCAGCTAATTTTTGTATTTTTAGTAGAGATGGGGTTTCACCATGTTAGCCAGGCTGGTCTTGAACTCCTAACCTCAAGTGATCCACCCACTTCAGCCTCCCAAAGTGCTGGGATTATAGGCGTGAGCCACCGCACCCGACCTCATATTTACTCTTATGTCTGCTCCTTTCCCTCAACTGTTGTTTGCAAGATGCTGTATATGGCTGTAGTCAGTTCATACTAATCTTCAGCTTAAAAGAGAATAAAGTAGTTTTATATTCTCATTCAATTTCTACCCTGAATCTAAGTTTCATCAGGTAGCCTGGGTTTGTGGTCCTTTCATGGTTAAGAAAATGCATTCTTTCCTCCAGCTTTCCCCAGCCCACACCTGAGGTCTCCAGCTGAGAAGAGCCCCCTGCCCCGTTCCCTGGCAGTAGGTGCGAGCCCTCTTCCAGCATTTGGCCCTTGTTCTAGGAAGCAGCCACTCCAGGAGCTGCTGGAGGTCCTTGAGCTGCAGCTGCCATCCTTTCAAGGGAGCTGATGGAATTATTTCTGGGGCCTGGAGACAGCTGGCGAGAGCATGGGAAGCACAGCAGGGCTGAGTTATCTGCCAGGAGTCGGTGCCGGGCAGGCGAGGTGCTGTTGGTGGTGCCTTCTCTGGTCACAGACACTTGGCCTTCCCCAGCTAAAGCCCCAGTCAGCCCCTTGTCTCCCATGTGTACACCTGTTTGCCCTTCTTCCAGGACCTGTGGGAGCTGGGCTTTTGAAAGTGGGATTTACTCACACTTACTTTTAAGGGTCCTCAGCCTGTCTAGGCCTCAAATGATGAAGACTCCTGGCCTCAGGAAGTCAGCCAACACTTACAAGGAGCCAGGCTTCAGCCCGAACACGCAAGACTGGTGCTGTGCACATTTGGGCTGGGAGGCGCACGTGAACACACATCAACACACAGCTAAGCTTGTCCTATCCCATACACACACACACACACACACACACACACACACTCAGCTCTGGCTTGTGACAACTGCCCCATTCCTCTTCTGTGCCTTTGAACTAATCTCACTGAACAAGTGGTCGGCAACTCCCATTTCTTACCACCCTCTCACAGCTAATCCTTTGCAATGTAGCTTTTACGCTCTGCACACTGATGGTCCTTGTTCATTAAGTCCAGCCACGTGGGGCCGGGCCAACTCAGATGAACCCATGGGATTAAAACCTCTTACTTGATCTCAGCCTGTTAAGGAATCATCCTTGTGGATTTATATACACCTTCCCAGAATCTGTTTGTTTCATTCAACTCCTCCTTGCTTGGGGCCCAAGAGATAGGTGGCTCTTGATCTGCACTTGTGGCAGTTCCTTTTAAAAACTATCTCAGGAGTCCAGGTGTAGTGGCTCATACCTGTAATCCCAGCACTTTGGGAGGCCGAGGCAGGCAGATCACCTGAAGTCAGGAGCTAGAGACCAGCCTGACCCACCTGGTGAAACCCCGTCTCTACTAAAAATACAAAATTAGCTGGGTGTGGTGGCGGGCACCTGTAATCCCAGCTACTCGGGAGGCTGAGGCAAGGGAATCACTGGAACCTGGGAGGTGGAGGTTGCAGTGAGCCGAGATCGTGCCATTGCATTCCATGGGTGACAGAGCAAGACTCGGTCTCAAAAAAAAAAAAAAAAACCTGTCTCAGGAGCAAGCCCTTGTTCACCATATTCATACCCATGACACTGGCCAATGGGGATGGTAGTTCCCGTCCCTTACCCACTCTTGCACTCTGAAGAGGCTGTTCTGGTGCTGGGCTCTTACCTATAGTCTTGCCTACCCCTGACCTACTTGTTCCGATTCTACCTTCTACCTTCTCTCCAGTGCAGTGACAAAGTTGGTAGAAGTTTTCCAGATGTGGATGCTTCATGATCTGGTGCAGATGGTCCCCAGGTACAAACGCCCCAGTCCAGCCCTCCCCCAAAATGGCACCTCCATCCATAGGCTTGATCCTGTCCCGCCCCTGGGTTAATGGAAATAGGCCTGGTGGGACATTCAGAGACCTCCTGACTAGCCAATCTGGTATGGAAATATGTTTGTGGCTGTGGACAAGGACCCAGGGTGTCTCATGGTGCATGTAACATTAGACAGAGACTCTCTCTCTAGCCTCTGACTGCTCTGCCTGACCAGTCCTCCTCTCCTGTGCCAGTCCCAGGCATTCAGGTCCTCCACTAGTCTTTGGAGATGCCTGAGGACCAGATGGAAGAAGGGGACCTACCCTTTTGTCTCCTCAGTTCCTTGCCCCAGGGTTGAGTTCTACTTTCAGAATTCCTCAAAACATTTTGCGCCGGGCGCGGTGGCTCACGCCTGTAATCCCAGCACTTTGGGAGGCCAAGGCGGGTGGAGCACGAGGTCAGGAGATCGAGACCATCCTGGCTAACACGGTGAAACCCCGTCTCTACTAAAAATACAAAAAAATTAGCCGCGCGTGGTGGCGGGTGCCTGTAGTCCCAGCTACTCGGGAGGCTAAGGCAGGAGAATGGCGTGAACCCAGGAGGCAGAGCTTCCAGTGAGCTGAGATCACGCCACTGCACTCCAGCCTGGTGGACAGAGCCAGACTCCATGTCACACACACAAAAAAACATTTTGCACAAAACTCCCAGGTGACCCAAATCAGGACCACCTCTCAGAGCAGTCTTCCTGGATGTCGACCCTGGCATGGGCTGGATAGGAATCTGGGAAGATTTCTGGAGGGGGTGACTGGGGACAGGGGAGTTGGTTTTGGACAGGTTGAGTGTGTGCTGCCTGTGGAACCCAGTAGAATGGTCCAGTGGGCATTTGCATGGTATTAAAATGCTCCCACTCCCTCATTAGCTAGGCTTTCAGGTTCCTGCTTGCTTCAGAAAACTGGGGGTTGTGAAGAGCTCAGTCACTGAGCAGGTGAAGTTTGATTGGATGTCAGGAGAGGCAGCCATGGAGTGGAAACAGCTGTGACCTTTTCTTTTTTTGCTTGTCACCTAATTGCTGTTAGTCATTAGTTCATATAAATGGGTTAGGAAAGTGGATACCTTCGAGAAGTAGGATATGAATAAGGTGTGGAGACTTAAACAGTATGACATGCTGAGTTCACAGGTCTCTGTGTCATTATAACCTACCTTACATGTAGGTCATAAATATTTTATTTCTATCTAAATAAATTATAAAAAATGCACTTAATGCTATTAAACTGCAGCTACTTACCTGAAAAGGAACAAAATATCGCCTCTGAAATAACTACTAATTATACAATTTTGCAAACCAATAAATATTATTTTAAATCTACTCAATAGTTGATAAATCAATTATGAATTAATCATAAAATTATACTGTGCTTTAATATTAGTTAAGTTTTTACTGTTTACTACTTAGAAAGCCATTTACTTTTTTAAAGTTAAATTTATTAACTTAAACCCTCAGCATTTCCCACTCATCTCAAACTCCCCTTTGACTTTTGTGTTCTGTTGAACCTTTGATTTGTCATGTTTCGACTCAAAGAGAATCCCTTCCCTGAGTGACCCCAGGGTGCCTTATGTGCCAGCGTCCCCCACAACCCCATTTTAAGAATATCTCTCCCATTGAGAAGGCTGCAAAATGCCAGCCTACTGTTTCTCTCTCCTTTGTGCTGATCAGAAGAAAAATAGCTGTAGGTTTCCATTTTCCTTTCCACACAACTGTCCTGTGTTGCCTTTTGATCCTTTAGCAAATGTTACGTGCTTGGAGCAAGGGAAAACCATGTCAGCCCGCCTGTGTCCTCTGTGACCTGAGCTGACCTCACCTGCCCCTTGAGGTGCTACCCAGGTTGCCATTAGGCTTGGTGTAGATGCCACAGATCCTTCATGTTACATGACAGTGTTTTTGATATAACAGTCTTGTGCGTTTTTGATATCACAGTGACCAGTTATCTGTAAAATCATACGTTTTTCTGTGGATTATATCAAAAGAGGAAATGTGAGTCTTAAACCAATGCTTTCTAAAAAGAGGAAATGCATGTCTTAAATACCTTCCAAGTTCCCTTTAAGGTCTTTATGCAGGAAGGGTCCCCCTTGCACCATCCTGGCCCTAAGTGCCTGTGCCAGAGGCCCCCAGCGTCCTCCAGCTGAGTTGTTGGCAGGGGCAGCCATGTGGGCCAGACTGTGCAGGCTCTCCTTGTCTCACACCTCCCTGCAGGCCCAGGGGAGCCGGGGAAGGCGATGACAGAAGCAGGCAATTCCAAAACACAGTGTTGGGCTTGGCATTTCTTTGGCAGGACTAAAACTGTGTACCTTCTAGGAGTGTAGAGTGTGTGCATTTCACGATCAAGCAGCTGCAGCTGCCCTAACTTTGTCCACTCAGCAAGATGCTTCCTGTGCAGTTCTGCATTGGAACTACTCCACAGAAGTAAAAATGGGGGGCATGGAAGAGAGGATTTTCTGTTTTCCCACAAGACAGTGGTTGGATAGCAATAATTGTTACTATTTTAAACATGAAGAGGCTTTCTCATGAAATACTGCACTCCCTAGTTACAGTATTGTCCCCTCCCCACCACCCCACTTCCACCCCAAGTTCCGTATTCCCAGCTTGCACATCACCTTAATGCAAACCCATAAACGGTTCAGAAACATAATGCCACAGAATCAGAAAACTGGAGGAGACAAGCTGTGTATAACTGGATAAATCTAGGATTCTGGATATCCAAAGATAGCCACCATCTTGCTGTGGAAGGCATCATTACTTCCCTGAATAAATTGTAAACATCCAAAGATCCCTATACTTGCAGTGTGACACCTTCCCATTAGTCCTGGGCTGGTTCCCTTCAGTTCAAGGTCACTGTTGACAAAGTCCAGGGACTGGAGCGAAAATTGGAGGTAAACTTAATAGTCTATGCAGCTCTAGAATTCCATACTTCTGATTTATTCTTTTTTCTTTTATTGAGATGGAGTCTCGCTCTGTCACGCAGGCTGTAGTGCAGTGGCACAATCTGGGCCCACTGCAATCTCTGCCCCCCAGGTTCAAGTGATTCTCCTGCCTCAGCCTCCCGAGTAGCTGGGACTACAGGTGTACAGCACCATGCCTGGCTAATTTTTGTATTTTTAGTAGAGACGGGGGTTTCGCTATGTTGGCCAGGCTAGTCTCGAACTTCTGACCTCAGGTGATCCACCCACCTCGACCTCCCAAAGTGCTGGGATTACAGGTGTGAGCCACCATGCTCAGCCACGATTTATTCTTTCTAATGGCATTTAACTCTCTGGAATTTTTCCCATTCTGCCTGGGATGACAGACATGTGTTTTTTAATTCTGTTGTTTGCATAGATAAAATAACTGGATGATCAAAGTTTTTGGTGAAACATATGGGCATATGGGATATAGCCAGAAGTCTTTAAAGGAGGTGACATTTATTTTAAGGCCCAGTTGTTACTTATGTTGCTCATTTCTGTCTAGTGTGATGTCTGAGTTTGGGCTGCTTTAACAAAACTACCATTGACTGGGTGGTTTAAACAACAGAAATTTATTCCTCACAGTTCTGAAGGCTGGGAAGTCCAAGATCAAGTTGAATCTGAGGGTTCCTGTTGAGGGCTCTCTTCCTGGCTTACAGACGGATGCCTTCTTGCTATGCTCTCGCATGTCAGAGAGAGTTATCTCTCTGCTGTCTCTTCTTCTAAGGACACTAATCCCATTCATGAGAGCTCACAAAGGCCTCCCAAATGCCCCACCTCCAAATACTATCACACCAGGGATTAGGCTTCAACATATGAATGGGACACAAACATTCCATTCATTGTTACGTAGTGAACCAGAGGGCCAGATATTGACTCTGTCTACATAATTATTGTGTTTTGGAATAAACTGGGTGATTTGAAGCATCATCAATTGGTAAAACTAATACTGACCTTCTGGAGAGCTTATACTTCTTTCTGACCACAACCTCTGACAAGAATGTTGCCTGGATTTGCTGCCTCAATTGGAGCAGAGGGAAGAGAGTCCCTTTATGGTGCTTAAGAGCCTGCATAGTGTAGAGGAGGAAAAAAAAAAAACCTGCATCACAACAATTGCCCTCAAATCTCTTCCCTTCTCTTCTGGGGGGACTTTCCTGAGAGGTCCAGAGTATCCACCCCACTCGCCCACCCTCTGACTGACTCCATCACTATGTTCATACACGTGGGCACACACAAACAGCCCGTGCTGCAGAGAGAGACCAGCAACGTCCTCCCTTTGTTGAGTTCAGCAAAGACTAGCAGGGAAAGCTGTAAGAATAAGGTGCTAATGAGGTTACTGGGGAAGGTCAGCAGCATGATGAATGTCCACAGTCCACAGTGAGGCAGGATTGGAAGGGGTTAGCATCCTGGGGACTTAGGCTACTTGGAAAGGTAGGGATGTGTGGGGAGGATACTGATGCAATAGGCTTCCTACCATCACCATGCGGCTAGTCTTACCCATTCCAGCTCTGGTCTCTGTAACATGGGGAAAGATACCCAGTTTACACCAGTATCTGTCAAGTTCACTTTTAGGTCTTTAGGCAAGAAGTGCCCCCTTTACACTTCAGTCACTTATTAAAGCAATTATTTGCATCTCTTTTGCTCCGTAGACTGAGTTTTTTAAGAGCAGGGCCTGTGGTTTTTTTCAGAGTTGTCTCCAGTGGAAAGGAGTGAAGTTACAGAACACTTTAGTGCATACAAATGTTCTAAACTTTTAAGATTTTAAAAGTTTAAAAAGATATTCTCCAAAAGCACCCTGGGTGGGGAATGTGTTAGGCAACTATGCTACGATATTATCCAAACAAGCCAGTGTGGGCCTAGAGGTCCCAAGACCTTGGGAACCCCGAGGCTGAAGCCCTGCAGGCCGCTCTGACAGCAACCCATGTGGAAAGCTGGAATTTGGCACAATTGGCCCTGGAGGGTGGGCCATCACTCACACTGCGGTGTCTCCACTGAGCTGCTTCAGATCTGGGGTCCAGCTCACCCCCGCTTCTCTATGGCTCAAGGCTAGATACTTGTATTAGTCTGCTCAGGCTGTCATAACAAAATACCACAGACTGGGTGACTTAAACTACAGAAATTTATTTTCTCACAGTTCTGGAGGCTGGAAGTCCAAGATCAGGGTGCAGCCGGGTCGGGTTGTGGTGAGATCTCTCCTCCCTGGTCAATAGTTGGTCAATAGCTGCCTTCTCACTGTGTCCTCACACGGCCTTTCTTCTGTTCCTGTGCCTGAAGAGAGAAAGCAAGCTTTCTGGCGTCTCCTAACGAGGACACTAATCCTAGCAGATCAGGGCCTTGCCCTATGACCTCATTTAACCCTTAAAACTTTCTAAGAGGCCCCATATACAAATACAGCCACACTGGGTTAAGATTTCAGCATATGAATTAGAGGAGACACATACATCTAGTCCATAATAACTCTAGAGACAAACTGTCTGGCTTTCAATCTCTCCTCTGTTACAAACTAGTTGTGGGACCTTGGGGACTTTCCTTTAACTTTTCTAAGCCTCAGGTTCTTCTTGGTAAAAATGGGGGCAATGATGGTACCTATCTCCGGGCATTGTAAGGATTAAATCAGATGATGTACACAATGGGCCTAGCAAAGGGCCCAGTATATAGTAGGTATCTAGTAATTACTAGTTAGTATTATTAATAGGGTCCTCTAAGTTCTGAGAATGAGTTTCCTAGACGGTAGTCCTAGGAGTGCAGTCTATCCTGGATTTCTAGGACCAGCCCAGGCCTGCATGAATGAGATTCCTGGGTCAGAGAGGTTCCAGGGCTCCCCAGTTTCTGCAAGGGAGCCAAACCTCTTCAGAGCCTCGTTAGCCTCCACAGACTTCCAATTAGGAAGTGGAAAAAAATAGGCCGAGAGGTGGTGGCAGCCCAAGGGTTCTAGAGAAGGGGAGTAGTCAGCCCCATCTACTCCTCCCTCACCCATCTCCTTTCAAAAAGGATGGCAGAGGGAGGAACTGAGCCAGCTGAATCTGCATGAAGGGTCACATTGGATTCCTTCTGGCTTCTTTTTAGTTAATAAATAAATAACTTTTTTTTTTTTGAGACGGAGTCTCACTCTGTTGCCCAGACTGGAGTGCAGTGGCATGAACTTGGCTCACTGCAACCTTTGCCTCCTGGGTTCAAGTGATTCTCCTGCCTCAATTTCCTGAGTAGCTGGAACCTCAGGCATGCACCACCACGACCAGCTAATTTTTATAATTTTAGTAGAGACAGAGTTTTATCATGTTGGCCAAGCTGGTCTCGAACTCCCGACCTCAAGTGATCCGCCGGCCTCAGCCTCCCAAAGTGCTGGGATTACCGGCATGAGCCACCGAGCCTGGCCTAAAAAAAAGCCTTTTGAACATATATTTTCAGATTATATGTTCCTCCTCCAGTTTATTATATAAAATTTGAAAAATACAGAAACCTATGAAGGACATAAAACTCACCTGGAAACCTTCTACCCAGAGTTGATTCCCTTAAGTCATATAGACCTAAATCTGAAGCCCATCCCTCCCCCTGGAGTTGTGTGACCTTTAATGGGCTACTTGTTATTTTCAAAACCTCTGTTTATTCCTCTTAAAGTGAGGCTAATACTTCCTGCCTTGTTCCCACTTTGTGGGGGTTGCTGTGTGAATGCAGGTAAAGTGCCAGGCACAGGGTGTTTATTTACTGAGAGCTCTTATTTCTATTGAAGATGATGTCCTTGGCTTTTGATTCTAGCATCAAAGCTCAGACAAGAATTCTCAGTAAGCTATTATCACCCTACTCTTTCAGATTCTCCAACCTCCAGGCATGTGCTATGAACATGTAAGCAAACCCATCTTGTCATTTACAACATTGACATAATGATTATGCAGCAATTTTTCCAGCATAAGTATTCCTAGTTTTCCTCTTACCTTAAAGCTGCTTTAAAAGGCGAGGATTGGCCGGGCGCGGTGGCTCAAGCCTGTAATCCCAGCACTTTGGGAGGCCGAGATGGGCGGATCACGAGGTCAGGAGTTCAAGACCATCCTGGCTAACATGGTGAAACCCCGTCTCTACTAAAAAATACAAAAAAAGCTAGCCAGGCAAGGTGGCTGGCGCCTGTAGTCCCAGCTACTCGGGAGGCTGAGGCAGGAGAATGGTGTAAACCCGGGAGGCAGAGCTTGCCGTGAGCTGAGATCCGGCCACTGCACTCCAGCCTGGGCGACAGAGCAAGACTCCATCTCAGAAAAAAAAAAAAAAAAAAGGCGAGGATTAAGCCAGACATGCTGGCATGCACCTGTAGTCTCAGCTACTCAAGAGGCTGAAGCTGGAGGATCGCTTGAGCCCAGGAGTTCAAGTTAAGCCTGGGCAATGAAGTAGAAAACTAAAAAACAAATGAGCAAACAATTTAAGGTGAGAATTATATCTTTTTTTTTTTTTTTTTTTTTTGAGACAGAGTCTCGCTCTGTCGCCCAGGCTGGAGTGCAGTGGTGCAATCTTGGCTCACTGCAAGCTCCGCCTTCCGGGTTCACACCATTCTGCCTCAGCCTCCCGTGTAGCTGGGACTACAGGTGCATGGAGGATTGGGTTTGTTTCTTCCTCCAGCAAATTCTACTGTCATCATCACTTCTCTCTTCTTTTCTTTTCTTTTTTTTTTTTTTTTTTTTTTTTGAGACAGTCTTGCTGTATCACCCAGGCTGGAATGCAGTGATGTGATCTCAGCTCACTGCAGCCTGAACCTCCTGGGCTCTAGCCTTCCACCCACCCACCCCCCAGTAGCTGGGACTACAGGCATATGCCACCACGCCTGGCTAATTTTTGTATTTTTTGTAGAAACGGGATTTCACCTTGTTGCCCAGGCTTGTCTCGAACTCCTGGACTCAAGCAATCCTCCTATCTTGACCTCCCAAAGTGCTGGGATTACAGGCATGAACCACCGCACCTGGCCCATTTCCCTCTTTTAAAGCAAACTGAGAACCTGGATCTCTCCTTTCCTAGTCACACTTGGGCTTGGCTTTGTAATAAGTGCGAGAGGGAGAGACTGCATCTCAGACTTCTGGGCTTCCTTTGGCCAGAGGGGCTCTGTCCACCACCCAAGAACCAAACCCATTTTCTTATTATTGCATATGAAATTAAAACTCCAGATTTTAGATTTTAGGACAAAAGATCCCTTGAAATGTGTTTAGCTTCACCCCAGCTCCAGACAATAGGCTTGTGGCTGTGACTGTCCCCTCTTCCCTAGTCTCTCCAGTTGGCTCCCCACTCTCTCTGCCCTGGCGTCTTCCACTCTAGGAAAGCAGGACCTCTTCTCCCCAGAGGTCAGAATTGTACCTTGCAGGGAGCAGATGTTCCTGGAGTACAGTTGTCACTACCAGCCACCTGTCTTGTTTCCCAGCACTCCCTCAGGCAGCAGCCCCCAAGGGCCATGCTTTCCTTACAGCAGAACCTGGTGGTTAAGCCTCCATATGAGCTTTCTTGTTCGTTGTTGAGATTCCATGCACTCGAGCCTGGCCAACTTGGCAAAAAATAAACCAACTCTATCCAGAAGAACAGGCTATGATCTCCAAATATCTGACATGTCCCCTTACAAGAGCTACTCCTTTAATAGATCCCCAAGGCCTTTTCATCCTGGGACATAGCCTTTCCAGAACTTCCCTGGTGGCAGACAAAGTTAAATGATGAGGATGAGAGAAAATATGTTGCTTCCTTTGTTCTATTTACCATAGTTAGCTGTGTTAGGAAAATTGAGCCTTATCCTGGACATAGAGTTGCCAAATATACCTGAAAACAAACATGGAATTGGTCTACTACTCAGTGCTTTAAACCATTTTGATTGTGTTAGAGTGCAACAAGTAGATGGGGCTATTTATTCATTTATTCATCAGTTTTGAGTATTCTGTACTGGATGCTGAGGATGAGGAGCAGGCAGAGACAAAGATGACTGATAGGACTGCCTTTGAGGACCCTACTCCATAGGTGGAGAGAGAATCTAGTGCCATGAAGGCAATGGATCTAGTGAAGGCACAAAGAGAATCAGAGAAAACTTTTTCAGAAGAAGGGACAGTTGGGCCCTAAAGAATGAGAAATTTACTGCATATAAAAGTGGGCTTTATTTTACCTCAAGGACACACTGCAATGGCGTAATCTCCTTCCTGCTGGTCACAGTTTGTCCTGTATTTTCTAAACCTAAATGTAAATATTTTCTGTTCAGATACCTAAGGGTCAAGAGAATTGCATATCCTTATTATTATTATAAATCCTTATTAGAATTTATATTATAAATATAAATATAACAATGTTATATACTTATAATTATATAATTATAATTTATATTATAAATATAAATCCTTATTATTGTAGATAATTCCTTATTTATTTTGGATATTAACCAAAGTGTGCCCCTTGGATGGAATTTTAAGCAACTCACTATGACCACAGCTATCTGAGCTGCCCTCAGCACTGGCCCCATTTCCTACGTGCACCCCATTTCACTTCTCAGGTCCCTGCAGTGGCTCCCCCACATCTCCACACTCTCCTCAAATCCACTCACTCTGTACCACTCCCACGAGCTATCAGCCCCCAGCTTTGCAGAGCAGAGAGAATGCAAACTCGCTTATATGCCTGTCTCTTCTGCATCTGCACATCACCTCCTCCTACAAGCCTTTGACCTTAACCTCTCTGTATCTCTTTCCTCTTTGGTGAGGTGGGCATAATAATGCCTTCCCCGCAGGATTGTTGGAGGGATCTAATCAAGCAAGCCATGTAAATTGACAAGTGAGGGCCTCTTTTGTTGAGGCCTTCTGTTAATGATGGTCACCATTATTCTATGCTACCTCCTTCGGGAGCTCACATCATAAATAGTTCCTTGATCTCTTAGATCTTTAATCTCTCCCTTGGCTCCTTCCTCACTCCCTGAAAAATATTGGTCCTAAAATTGATACTTTCTCTCAGCCATGCTCCTTGAGCCATTTCTAGGCTTGCTTTACTCACAGAGATCTTGATGGCTGTATATGCAGTCTCCACAAACTTGCCTTCACTCAGAGTTCGCCAAAGACTCACTGATTTCCAAAGCAGAGGTCAAGAACTTCTGTGGTCCTTGCCCCCACTTCACTGCATGGCTACATTTAATGCTAAGGGAAGGGAGCTCTACAGAGGAGGGAGTAGTCAGTGATGTCAAATGTGGCTACTTGATGCATGATCCATTTTGAGTTAATTTTTATATAAGATTTTAGGTTTAAATTGAGAATGGGTTTTTGGCCTGTGGATATCCAACACCATTTGTTGAAAAGACTGTCCTCCCTTCACTGAATTGCTTTTGCACCTTTGTCAAAAATCAGTTGACCACAGTTGTCAAGATCACGCAGTCTTGATTACTAGAGCTATGTAATATGTCTTGGAATCAAGTAGACTGATTCCTCTGACTTTATTCTTCTTTGTAGAAGTTGCTTTTGCTGTCCCAGTTCCTTTGCCAATCCACATACATTTTGACAATAATATACAAAAGATTTGTGCTGAGATTTTAACAGGAATTGCGTTAAATATGTATGTCAATCTGGGGAGAATTGACACTATGTTGAGTCTTCCAATCCATGAACATGGTATATCTCTCCACTTACTTAGATTGTCTTTGATTTCTTTCGTTGGCATTTTGTAGTTTTCAGCATACAAGTCCTATGTGTGTTTTTTCTTTTTTTATATTGACAGACAAAATTGTATGTATTTGTTGTGTGCAACATGATGTTTTGAAGCACATACGCATTGTGGAATGACTAAATCCAGTTAATTAACAGATGAATTACCTCATATAATGAGAGGTTAGAACACAATAGCCACGCTCAAAGTATTTTTCAAGAATACAATGTTATTATTAACTATAGTCACCATGTTGTACAATTGATCTCTTGAACTTATTTAACTGAAATTTTGTATCCTTTGACCAACATTTCCCCGACTTCCATTTACACCAACCACTCCAGCCGCTGGTAACCACCATTCTGTTCTCTATTTCTTTTTTTTTTTTTTTTTTTGAGATGGAGTCTCGCTCTGTCACCCAGGCTGAATGGCAGTGACGTGATCTCAGCTCACTGCAACCTCCACCTCCTGGGTTCAAGCAATTCTCTGCCTCAGCTTCCCAAGTAGCTGGGATTACAGGCATCCACCACCACGCCCAGCTGGGTTTTGTATTTTTAGTAGAGATGGGGTTTCATTATGTTGGCCAGGCTGGTCTTGAACTCCTGACCTCGTGATCCACCCACCTTGGCCTCCCAAAGTGCTGGGATTACAGGCATGAGCCACCACCCGGCTTCTGTTATCAATTTCTATGGATCAACTTTTTTAGGTTCCACACAGGAGTGAGAGCATGTGGTATTTGTCTTTCTGTGCTTGGTTTATTTTAACCTAATATTCTCTAGATTTATCCAACTTGTTGCACATGACAGGACTTCCCCCTTTTTTATGGCTGAGCAGTATTCTATTGTATATATATACATCTTTTTCATCCATTCATCCATTGATGGACACTAGAGTTGATTCCATATATTGACTATTGTGAATAATGCTACAGCAAACAAGAAAATGCAGATATCCCTTCAATATCCTGATTTCATTTCCCTTGGATATATACCCAGTAGTGGGATTGCTGGATCATATGGTAGTTCTATTTTTAAGTTTTTAAGGAATCTCTATACTGTTTTCCATAATGACTGTTCTAATTTACATTCCCACCAACAGTGTACAAGAGTTCCCTTTTCTCCACATCCTTGCCAACACTTGTTATCTTTCATCTTTTTGGTAATAGTCATTCTAACAGGTGTGTGGTGATAATCTCATTGTGGTTTTAACTTGTACTTTTCTGATGACTAGTGATGTTGAGCACTTTTTGATAAATCTATTGGCCATTTGTGTGTCTTCTGAGAAATGTCTATTCAGGTTCTTTGCCCATTTTTAAGTTGAGTTGTGTTTTTGCTGTTGGGCTCTTTCAATTCCTTATTTATTTTGGATATTAACCTCTTGTCAGATGTATAGTTTGCAAATATTTTCTCCCATTCTGTAGGTTTTCTCTTCACTCTGTTGTTTCCTTTGCTGTGCAGAAACTTTTTAGTTTGATGCAGTACCACTTGTCTATCTTTGCTTTTGTCATCTATGCCTATACATATTTTCTTGGATTTATGTCTATTTCAATTGTTCTGAGTATTCATGTGTTCATTGCTAGTGCACAGAAAAAAGTAGCCTTTTGTATACTGATCTTTTAACTTGTGGCCTTGCTTATTTGTTCTAGGAGATTTTTTTTGGTAGATTCCTTGAAATTCTTTATGTGGATCATCATGTCATCTGCAACTGGGGACAGTTTTGTTTTTTCCTTTTCAATCTATATGCCATTTATTTCATTTTTCTTTCCTTATAGTGCTGGCTAGAATAACCTATGTTGCCTAGCAATGGCAAAAGTAGACATCTTTGCCTCTGAATTGTAGCCTTTCACCATTAAGTCTGATGCTAGCTGTAGGTTTTTTTGGTAGGTGTTCTTTATCACGTTGAGGAAGCTACCCTCTCTCCCTACTTTTCTGAGAGTTTTTATCATGAATGGGTGTTGAATTTTGTCAAATGCTTTTTCTGCATCAGTTGATATGATTTTGTGATTTTTCTTCCTTAGCTTATTAAGATGGTGGATTACATTGATTGTTTTTTCAAATATTGAACCAACCTTGCATTTTTTGAATAAACCCCATTTGTGTGGTGTCTAATTCTTTTTACATGTTGCTGAATTCTGTTTGCAAATATTTTGTCAAGAATTTTTTATATCTATATTCACGAGAGATATTTCTCTGTAGTTTTCTTTTTGTAGTGTCTTTGTCTGGTTTTTGGTATAAGGCTAATACTGGCTTCATAAAATGAATTGGGAAGGGTTTCCTTCTCTTCTGTTTTCTGGATGAGATCGGTATTAATTCTTCTTTAAATGTTTGAAAAAGTTATCCAGCTTTTGAAAACTGTTGATGCTGGGGACCCAATCTGGCCCAAATAAATCTGAATCTCTGGGGGTGGGGCTTGGACACACGTAGCTGTCCAAAGCTACTCAGGTGAGCTTAATGTGCAACTAGCTGTGGAGCTCAGTGTTGGTTGTGGACTTATTGAAGCCACAATAGGAGTATGAAGGAAGCAGAATCCATCTGAGGAATGTCATGAATTAAACGGATGTGAAATTTGGAGAGTTCAGCTCTGAGACACGCCCCTGGAGGCTCTGGTGTTTTCAGGATACGGTGCAGTGTAAGGGAGACGTTAGTTGTATAAGATACGTGCAGTGGCTCACGCCTGTAATCCCAGCACTTTGGGAGGCCAAGGCAGGCAGATCGCGAAGTCAGGAGATCAAGACCATCCTGGCTAACACGGTGAAACCCCATCTCTACTAAAAATACAAAACAAAAATTAGCCGGGCGTGGTGGTGAGCACCTGTAGTCCCAGCTACTCGGGAGGCTGAGGCAGGGCAGGAGAATGGCGTGAACCCGGGAGGCGGAGCTTGCAGTGAGCTGAGATCACGCCACTGCACTCCAGCTTGGGCGACGGAGCGAGACTCCGTCTCAAAAAAAAAAAAAAAAAAAGACGTGGGTTCGACTTGGCTACTTGATAACCATAAATTCCTTAGCAATTTCAGCTTTCTCATCTGTAAAATGCCTTGGGTTGTTTTGGGGATAGTAGAGATATGAGAAATGAGATATAAGACATAGAAAATGAGATAGCAGATGTGAAAATGCTTTGGAACTCACATAGCATTTTGAGAAAGTAAAACATGATGTTTCTGTAGGCCTCAGCTTCTCCCTTACTGCCACCATGTCCTGATACCTAATAAGTCCCTCTGGGAAGCCAGTGGGAGGCTTGTGACTCCCGCCGCTGGCTGTAGGGGAAACTTCCTCCTCTTCTCTGTTCACTTACCCTGACCACAGAGTTTGGGCTCTGATAGGAGGGATGGGACCCTGGAAACAGTGAGAAGGGACTTTAACCTTGACCATGCTCACCTTCTTGTAGGAACATGCTTGCCAACTCAGCCAGCGTGAGGATCCTCATCAAGGGAGGCAAGGTGGTGAACGATGACTGCACCCACGAGGCTGACGTCTACATCGAGAATGGCATCATCCAGCAGGTGGGCCGCGAGCTCATGATCCCTGGCGGGGCCAAGGTGATTGATGCCACAGGGAAACTGGTGATCCCTGGTGGCATCGACACCAGCACCCACTTCCACCAGACCTTCATGAATGCCACGTGCGTGGACGACTTCTACCATGGGACCAAGGTAATGCTCCTGTTTGTCAAAGGTGGCTTCTTCTTTGGCTTTTTTATTCTGCTTCTGGGGCTGCTCCAGACTAGACCCAGGTGAGCCAGGTGCTCCCAGTGTATTGCTGGCAGGAGAAGGGTGTGTCAGGGCCACTATGGCAACTACAATAGGGATTTCCAGCTTAATGTCACAGGTTTCCATGATTACAGAAAAGGAGGCATTTAGGCCTGTTTTACTAATCATATCATTTACCCAGGTACCCAGGCTGAGAACCGATTTTATTTTTATATTTTTATGTCATGTAATACAAACCTAGAGGAAGAAGAGAATAAGCTGGTGTTTGTTATTGCGTAGGGGAGTGGGTTGGTCTGATGGACTTCTGTATGTTTATAAACTGAATTAAATTCCCAAAGACTGAAAGACAAATTTGCTTCTTCTAGATGATGAGACAGCTTCTATTACCTCTCCTGGCTTGCTTGTTATTTTTAAAAATAACTGGAAAATTGCTGGTAGTGGGTTCTCTTTTCAGAGTGAGTTACCATGGACAATATTTAACAGTTACTGAGCTGGACCTGAGCTACTGTAAGTTCCTGGATGCCAAAAACAAAAATTTAGAAGAAAAATTAGGAGGAAACTACACTCTGCAAAAAGAGTCATGAATGGGCTTTTTTTTTACCCTTCCCATATGTTCCAGACACTTCTGTCACTGCTATCATCCCTCTTCCTTGTGATTTTCTATCTCATGCTGGCCTCTCCCCGGATATCAGACTGTGGGCTCCTTGAGAGCAAGGCCTGGCCATTTTCCTCTGCTTTCCCAGAAGCTGGACTGACCTGGAACTAGAGTAGCTGTCCTGTAAGTGTGCAGGCAGAGGCCAGGCCTGGGGACACAGCTTGATGGGCCAGCCCCACCTCAAGCAGATGGCCTTTAAGGTCTCCTTGAGGACAGGCCCCCTTCCCAATCCAGGGGCTGCAGACCAGACCCTGGGAAGGCTGGGCTATGAGGAGTCACAGTAGCCATTGCCCGGCTGTGCCCACGCAAGGATGCTCCCTGGCCTAACTCTCTGGCATCAGGGCTACACCTGCT
This sequence comes from Rhinopithecus roxellana, assembly GCF_007565055.1. Classification (NCBI taxonomy): domain Eukaryota; kingdom Metazoa; phylum Chordata; class Mammalia; order Primates; family Cercopithecidae; genus Rhinopithecus; species Rhinopithecus roxellana. The sequence goes on from NC_044565.1 coordinate 68,850,226, forward strand.
CGCTCTAGCCAAGTCCAGGGAAGAGAGGTAGTAGGCCGACCCTCCTTGCTTTCTCCTCTGAGAATTCCCCCAGGCCCTGCAAGTGATATTTCGATTATGAAATGGGGAGCCCCATCCTCATAAACTCAGGATCCTCTTGCAGGGTGCCTGGTGACAGTCGGGACCTTTCTGAAGTGAGTGAGCATATCCAGCTCACCACCCTCATGCACCAAGCCAGGCCAGGTGGTTATTGTTGTCATTTTCACTGAAGTATAGCATATATACAGAGAAGTGCAGAAATTATAAGTACACAGAATTGCCACCGTTGAATGCACTTGTAACCAGCTCCCAAGTCAAGACACCAAACTTTAACAGCACCCAGAAGCTCCTCCAGTCACAGGTCCCCACTAGGGATAACCACTATCCTGACTTCTAATAGGCTTTTTAAAATAGCAGCTTAATTGAGATGTAATTCACATATCATACAATTCACGTATTTAAAGTGTGTAAGTCAGTGGTTTTGGTATATTTATCACAGCTTGGTTTTGTCTATGTAGAGGAAATGAAGCAGTATGTACCTTCATATTGGCTTCTTTTGCTCAAAAATTAATAAATTCATTCACTTTCATTGCTTAATACTATTCCACTATGTAATACAGCACATAGCAATTATCTGTCAGTGGTCATTTAGGTCATTGCTTGTTTGAAGCTAAACATTGTCACTATGAACATGTTCTTGTACATATCTTCAGCAAACATGTCTGTACACATTCTGTTGGGCACATACTCCTAGGAATAGAATTGCAGGGCCCATAGGGTGCACTTATGTTCAGCTTTAATAAGTAATGCCAAATAGTTTTCCAGACTGGTTGTAACAATTTATGCTCCCAGCAGTAGTGTAAGAGAGGCATTTAACATTGACATCACCAGTCCATGCTGGGGTCCATTCTGTAGTATGCTCAGGTCTTGCACTAAAAATGCACCTTCCTAGTTACTGTCCCTGTTTCGAGGAGTCCTTTAGGCCAGGGTCAGATGCCACACTGTCACTATGCTGTCTACCAGCCTCGCGGAGGGCAGACTGGCCTCCTTTGTCTCATTTTCCACATTGTCATCTGCTAGGGCCTCATTAGCCAAGAGTGACTGGTTTTCCCCTGAGAGCCATCAGCTCTTTACAGCTGATGAAGAGCTCTGCACACATGTCTTTATGCAAGGTGGTGGGTAACTCTTGATCTTTTCTGCTTCTCATTCACGCAAGTAGCTGCCTCCAAAAAACATCTAAAGGCCTCTGGTGATGAAAGGCCCTAGATCTCCCATTTCTGCAGGTTTAGGCTGCCTCAGGAGCCCCAGTCCATGTCAGGCCCTAGTTGTAGGGAATTTAAGAGACCACAGACTCCAAGCCACCCTGGCAGCTGGTGTCACTTAAACTGACACTTCGTTATATCCGTGCGCCAAGCAAGATCATAATTGTCCTTGTGCCCAGCCCTCACATTAAGCCTCTGTGTGGTGGCCTCATTCTGCCTGGACTCCATTAGTAGATCCTGCCCAGAGTCCTGAAATTCCTGCCCCAACCCCTCCACTCCACACCAGGATTTCCCCTTTACGTTGTGGCTCCTGCAGCCGAATAGTGTGGCTTCCCAGTTTCTCCTGTTCCTGAAAATCTCCCGGGGAGAGAAAATGCTCTCCTACTGAAACGCTGATGGGGACGGGTGGATTTAATTATTCACACCGCCTGTGGCACCCGTGCAGAGGCTGTGCACCCTGATGGACCGCCGCTGACCTACTTAGCATGCTCTAAGAAAGGTTGATTCACTTTAAGCATCTGGGTTTATAATAGAACAGTAATCCCAAGGAAAATCTCACCCGAACGATTAGCCAAGAAAGAAGCAGAGATCAAGTTGCATCTTTTTGTTCTTGTCAGACAGATCGCGGGGCCCTGAACCCTGCAAACAACACCCCACCCCTGCCCCGCCCCACCCCAGCTAGCGTCTGCTTGTTGATTTGGCAGCAGCAGCAGCCGGGACTAGGAAAACAAAACAGTTGAAAGCCTGGCCTTTCCGAGAACATCTGGGCCTCCATTGTACTTGGTCTCCAGGGATTTCTCTCCAGTACTTCTTTAGCCCACGCCTCACTGGCCCCAGCCTCTGAAAGAGGCTGTGGCAGGCTCTGCCTGGCTCCCCTACTCACAGCCTGGTCATTTGACCCTCCTCCCTGCCCCAGGCAGCACCTCCCCAACACCCTACCACCTGCAGGCCCCGCCCTCCCCAGGCCCAGAACTAGGGTTTCCGGATGGTGCCAGGACCACCTGCTGGCTAAGAATACAGATCTCATTCTAAAAAGGAGGTTATCTCTGTGGGGTGGCAGGGGGAGAGGGAGTGAAGAAGGAGAGCCAGTGACACCAACTGCATTCAGAAGGGCCAGAATTTTAGTCTGGTTGCGGGGTCTCTTATTATTATTCTGCTTAAGTAGATGTTGCATTTAGTCTCTTTCATACGTATCTAGTATTACAGAGTAAAGAATGTTCTTACAGGCTCTTGAGCTCCACCCACCAATGGCTCTCCAGGATCAGGTGAAAATATCAGAAGCAGATTTTTAAAACTACAGTCATTCACAAGCAAACCAGGTATGTGGCAAAATAAAAATAAATATAGGTACCAGCCCCTCACTAAGATATTGATAGAGAGGACAGACACGTGCAACTGAACAAGCTTCCTATGTACCTTTTCTGTCTTCCTCTCCCCACAAAAATATTTTAAGAACCACTGTGTAGGCCAGTGATTTTCACCCTTTTGAAGCAAATTACATCAGAACTGTGAGAGCAGCTCCATCTTAAACAAGGGCTGGGTAAAATGAGGCTAAGACCTACTGGGCTGCATTCCCAGATGGTTCAGGCATTCTAAGTCACAAGATACAGGTCATAAAGACCTTGCTGATAAAATAGCTTGCAGTAAAGAAGCCACCACGTCCCACCCAAACCAAGAGGGCCACAAGAAGTGACCTCTTGTCGTCCTCACTGCTACACTCCCACCAGTGCCATGACAGTTAACAAATGCCATGGCAACATCAGGAAGTTACCCTAGATGGTCTAAAAAAGGGAGGCACGAATAATCCACCCCTTGTTTAGCATATCATCAAGAAATGACCATAAAAATGGGCAACCAGCAGCCCTGGAGCTTCTCTGTCTATGGAGTAGCCATTCTTTTATTCCTCTACTTTCTTTTTTTTTCTTTTTCTTTTTTTTTTTTTTGGAGACAAAGTCTCACACTGTCACCCAGGCTGGAGAGCAATGGCAAGATCTCGGCTCAGTGCAACCTCCGTCTCCTGGGTTCACACGATTCTCATGCCTCAGCCTTCCGAGTAGCTGAGATTACAGGTGCACACCACCACACCGGTCTAATTTTTTGTATTTTTAGTGGAGAAGGGGTTTCACTCTGTTGACCAAACTGGTCTCAAACTCCTGACCTGTGATCCACCCGCTTTGGCCTCCCAAATATTCCTCTACGTTCTTAATAAACTTGCTTTTGCTTTGTACTGTAAAGTGGCCCTGAATTCTTTCTTGCACGAAATCCAAAAACCCTCTCTTGGGGCCTGGATAAGGACCCCTTTCCTGGAACAGAACCACTTGGGGAATTTTTGAAAGATCCAGTGTCCAGTCCCCAGCCCAGCCCAATTAACTCCAGGTCTGTGTTCTCCCCATCATCCCTGGTAATTCTGAGGAACTTTGGGGAGGGCGTTGAGTGGCACAGTCTGTACTCCTGTTGCCCCTCCAACCCTCACCTTGTGAGCCAGGGCTGACATCCGAATCCCCTGGGTCTGCCTTGGGGAAGCTTGGGCCTGTCTTGTTTTGACCTTGCTGGTCCTTCTTATTTGCTTCTCTCTTTCTATTCACATTGCAATGCCTCCTAGTTGGGCTCCCAAACCCCAGCCCGGGGCCCAGAGCTTCTGTGCTTGTTAAGTTCCCTAACCCGGTGTCCTGCCCTCCTGTCTGTACCTATGGCAATCATCAGTGAGAGAGAAGTTGGCAGTGACAGAGATGCCATCAAACAGAAATCCACTTGGGGCTGGCCCTCTTCCGTGAGGGTCCAGAAACTTGCTCTCGTCTGTGCCAGAGGCTCTCTGGTCCCAAAGACAGCTTCCCACCAACACAAAATTAGCATCAGGGAATCTGATGCTAACCTGTGGGGGAAGCCAAATCCTAATCAAGAGTGCTTGTGCAGCATGGGATCGGCCTAGGGGACAGCCGGTAGTGCAGGCTAGGGTGACCTGCCACCCCTCACCCCCATGGAGGATCCTGCCCCTTCCTGCCCTCCCACTGCAGAGGACTGGACCCCATCTGGTAGGGCCCTGAGGTATGCCCTGCTAGGACATAAATGAATTCCCTTTGGTGTCCAGCCCTGCCAGCTTCCTTACCAAGGATCCCATTTGTCTGCTTGGCAGGTTGCTTTTGCTACTTTTGTCTTCAAAATGTGCTCTCGTGGAATGAAGCCTATAAATGTGGCTCACTTCCTTTCTTCTTTTTCTTCAACTCCAGTATTCTGTTTCTGTTAAATTCTGGCCAAAATTTCTTTCCCGTCTTTAAGCTCTGCAATGACACTTCCTGCTCATGGGGATCCAGACTCCTATGGTCTTGCTTATTAATTTATGTTCTCAAGTTTACTTATCTCTCCATCCCTGCAAGAAGTTGGATGGCACCTTAGAAATCATCTAGTCCCACCCACCCATTGATAGGAGACCCAGAGAGGATGCATGAACCTGCCAGGCGCTGTGGCTCATGCCTGTAATCCCAGCACTTTGGGAGGCCAAGTGGGGAAGTTCGCTTGAGCCCAGGAGTTTGAGAGCAGCCTGGGCAACATGGCAAAACACCATCTCGACAAAAAATAGAAAATTAGCCAGGTGTGGTGGTGTGCGCTTGTAGTCCCAGCTACTCAGTAGGCTGAGTGGGGAGGATCACCTGAGCCCAGGAAAGTTGAGGCTGCAGTGAGCTGTGATTGTACCACTGCACTCCAGCCTGGGTGACAGAGTGAGACCCTGTCTCAAAACAAAGACAAAAACAGAAGTTTGAGGATGCATGAGTAACCCACATCCCAGGGCTAGTTGGACCAGAAGTCAGGTTTCTCAGCCTTTTCACCACCCCATTTGGGGCCTCCTGAGACCTCAGGACTGAACCCCTTTCAGCCTGTGGCTGCATGCAAAATGTCTCTTGCTACTCTGTGGCCCCAAATTTCCCTGGACCAGATGAGGGTATCTCAGAATGGACACTCATCAGGCAGGCAGTTGAATGAGCTCTCTGCCTGCCCAAGACAGTAGCTTTATGAAATGCCGCTCCTCCCTGCAGGAATAACTGATGTCAGTGCCTTAGAGCTGAATAGTTTTTACTATGTATAAAAGGTGGTTGTAAGGATTAGGTGAGATGATGCATAACAAATGCTTCACGAAGCGCCTGATGCAGAATACACATGAAATAAATGTTAGTCCCCAGACTGGGACTACCTGCTTCCACCCCAGGCTCTTTTCTTTCAGTTCCTTGAGAAAAGATCCACTCACTTTGGCTTCACGATGAAATTGCTCCACTGGGCACCGAGTGCCCATGCTACCTGTGTCCCTGGGCTTGGCTAACAGGCACCCTGGCAGGCCTTCTCTGGGAATCGGCCCTCACCTCCCAGCTCGTTTTCCATGCCCATTCTTCCTGCTGCCCCACCACCCCTCCGGCCTAATTGTGGGAGTTGGGATTAGCATAGCTGGCTCCTCTCTCCATTTTCTTCTGTGACTCACCCACAGGCTGTAAAGAGCCCTGTGAAGGCTTCCTGAAGTGATTTCCCCTCCCCTGCCACCTGGAGGACATCCCTCTACCCCCTCCATCGGTACCTAGTCTGCTTGTAGAGGGTATATTAGTTTTCTGCTGTGTAACTAATTGCCTCAAATTCAGCAACTTAAAACACCCATTTATTAACTCACAGTTCTGAAGGTAGAAATCTGGGCACGGCATGACTAAATCTTCAGCTCAGAGCCTCTCAAGCTGCCATCCAGGTGTCAGTGAGCTGCATTCTCATCTGGACTCCAGGGTTCTCTGCCAAGCTCGTGTAGTTGTGGTAGAGTTCCATTTCTTGGAGTTCAAGGACTGAGGTCCCTGTTTCCTTGCTGGCTTTCAGCCTGCAAGCGGATCTCAGCGCCTGGAGGCTGCCAGCACCCCTTGCCAACTGCCCCTTCCATCTTCAAAGCCAGCAACATACTCACCTCAGGTCCCTCTCCTGTTTCAAATCTCTGACTAGAATCTCTTTCACCAGGCGACCAGGCAGGAATCCGTACCGGTTTTTGTTTGTTTGTTTGTTTCGAGACAGTCTCGCTCTGTCACTAGGCTGAACTGCAGTGGCACAATCTCAGCTTATTGCAACCTCCACCTCACGGGTTCAAGCGATTCTCCTGCATCAGCCTCCCAAGTAGCTGGAACTACAGGCGCTCGCCTCCATGCCCAGCTAATTTTTGTATTTTTAGTAGAGCCGAGGTTTCACTGTGTTGGCCAGAATGGTCTCTATCTCTTGACCTTGTGATCCGGCCACCTCGGCCTCCCAAAGGGCTGGGATTACAGGCATGAGCCACCATGCCCAGCCAAACTATACCTTTTATGAGCTTACCTGATTAGTCCAGACCCACTGAGGATAATCTCCTTTTTTTCAAAGTCAGCTGTGCCATGGAATATAACCTAATCATGAGTATGTTTTCCCATCTTATTCACAAGATCCTTGCCACACTCGGTGAGAGGCAGTCATACAGGATGTAGGTCACTGGAAGTCATCTTAGAATTCTGCCTACCCCAGGGAGTCACATGCAAAAACATGGCTATCCTGTAGACATTTTGCCCTAGTACATCTCCACTCCAACTATCTTGTTAAACTACTTAAATCATAATTTATTTATTATTTATTTATTTTAGAGATAGAGTCTGGCCCTGTCGCCCAGGCTGGAGTGTAGTGGCATGATCATATCTCACTGCAGAGTCAACCACCTGGGCTCAAGCCATCCTCCCACCTCAGCCTCCTGAGTAGGTGGGACTGCAGGCACATGCCACCGTGCCCAGCTAAGTTTTTTATTTTTATTTTTTGTAGAGACCGGATCTGGCTACGTTGCCCAGGCTGGTCTTGAATTCTTGGCTTCAAGCGATCCTCCTGCCTCGGCCTCCCAAAGTATTAGGATTACAGGCATCAGCCATCATGCTCGGCCTACTTAAATTAAGACTCCACATTTACATTTTTATTTATTTATTTATTTATTTATTTTATTTATTTTTTTGAGATGGAGTCTTGCTCTGTCACCCAGGCTGAAGTGTAGTGGTGCGATCTCAGCTCACTACAACCACCGCCTCCTGGGTTCAAGCAACTCCCCTGTCTCAGCCTCCCGAGTAACTGGGAATACAGGCGCCCACCACCATGCTTGGTTAATTTTTGTAATTTTAGTAGAGATGGGGTTTCTTCATGTTGGTCCGGCTGGTCTCGAACTCCTGATCTCAGGTGATCCACCAGCCTCAGCCTCTCAAGGGGTGGGATTATAGGCGTGAGCCACTGCGCCCAGCCCACATTTACATTTTTTAAATCAAAAATCACCTTAGCCCCCCTTCACCTCATAGCTCTCTCTATGCCTGATGTGGTGTCCCTGCAATGGCTCCCTGTTGTCTAAGACATCAAGTTTGGATGTATGGATCTTCCCCCTGGGCAACCCCTGATCTGACCTTGCCCTCCCATCGATCCCTCATGGCCAGCTGCTCCCCACACGCACCCATCCATCAGGAAGATGCCCTCCATGGACATCCTATGCTGCCTGTTGCCGGCTCTCTCCACCCCTGCACAGAGCCCCTCCTTCAAGGCAAACACCCTCTGTCTCACTCCTTCTCCAGCTAACCCAGCTCCAGGATGTCACTTTCTTCTCCCCAGCTGAAATAACTTGTCATCCTGGGGCTTTCAAATTGTTTGCCATATTAAGTTTGTTTCTCAACGAGACTGAAGACCCTTTGAGGAGGAGAGACCATGATTTAACTTGTGACTCGCCACAGAACCCAGATAGCCCTAATGGTGTAGTCGACATCCAAGAAATGGATGTCATCGTGGAGTGGGAGTTATCAGCACAGACTGGGGCTGTGAATGCTGGAGTTTGGATTTCAGCTCCATATTCACTTGCTATGTAATGTGGGCAAGTTAATCTGTCTTTTCCTTCATTTTCATATATGGAAAATGGAGATTATAATAGTTCTTTATAAGTGCTAGTTGAGCTATTATTTGTAAAGAACTTAAAAAGAATACTTGGTGCTTATTAAGCATTGTGTGAGTGTTTGTTAAATAAATAAATATATCATGTTGATCAAAGTCAGACCCCTTAAAACTCCATTTGTACTATAGTTTCCTCATAAGCATACATATTAAACAGTTAAGCATCAAATAGGAAGTAAAAGAACTGGATTTCGTTCCTACCGTTAGAATTTTTGTGTGTGTTTTAGATTTTGAATGGAGTCCGATAGTAATAGTGATAAAGTCTAGATAATTTTCTCTCTTCTCTCTTTCTCTTAAAGGCAGAAATAGCCAGTAATAAACTCTGCAGGCATCAGGAGCTATTTAAAGATGTCCTGCTTCAAACCAGCTACTTTCAAAACCTTGCTGGCAACTTTCATTCTACGTGTACATTAATTGGTAGGCCAAAATGTAGGCCAGGTTGATCCTTCTTAGAACTGATGTGAATGAGGAGATCTATCATTTCTTATAAATTTGTATCTCTAGCATTGAAAAAAACCTCCTATGGTGACCAAGCAGCTCCTCAACTTCCAGAATAGTGTTTGCAAAGAATTTATCAATGCAGATTATTGCATTTTTAAAACCTTTGATTCAGAATAAAATAAATACACCCTCTGTGATTGAGGCCAAGTGTCCTGGAAATCTTTCATGCTTAGTACAAGAAGCTTTGCTTTATGCTTTCATCCACTGGAATTTATAAAAGGAAAAAAGGAAGAAGAAAAATATATACTGTATGTGCACTTCAATGATACATATTACACATGAATGACATTTTTCTCCCTTCTTCTTCTTTTACTTTTCTTAAATTAAGCTCGTATCTTTTTTAATATTTCAAGAAATATTTGAATATGGCCTTTTCTTAATTGGAAATATCTGTTCTCCCAATCCTCACAGAGGTTACCTTTGAAGTTGCCATATTCCTGTGTTGAAAATAAGGGACATATCAGCCGGGCGCGGTGGCTCACACCTGTAATCCCAGCACTTTGGGAGGCCGAGGCGGGCGGATTACGAGGTCCAGAGATCAAGACCATCCTGGCTAACACGCCGAAACCCCATCTCTACTAAAAATACAAAAAATTAGCCAGGCGTGGTGGTGGGTGCCTGTAATCCCAGCTACTCGGGAGGCTGAGGCAGGAGAATGGCGTGAACCTGGGAGGCAGAGCTTGCAGTGAGCCGAGATCACGCCACTGCACTCCAGCCTGGGTGACAGAGTAAGACTCCATCTCAAAAAAAAAAAAAAGAAAGAAAGAAAATACAGGACATATCTTGGTTCATTTACAGGTAGAAATGTGCGTAGGTGTTGGATCCTCTCCCCTGGGTAGTTTCAGCCTCATTGTTCCCTTGTCTTATCACTGCAGCCAGCCACATTTTTCTCTCCTTCTGATGCTTTTTTGTTTCTTGTTGACTAAAACTGAAGCCCTGTAAGGATCTTTAATTGGTGACTAAATAAATATACAACTGTGGGCCAACTATTGTAAGAACGTTCTCACTGACAATTGTTTCTCACTCATGCTGCACACACATCACACACACCATCTCACACTCACACTTGCTCACACACACACAGTTTTAGAGCTGGAAGTACCATTAGAGATTAATAAATACTATCCCTAATTCATAAATAATTTTCCTGTTTAGACTTAAATGATCCACAGTATTCTCAATTAATATTTTAAAATAAAATTAAACAAAGCGGGGCTCAGTGGCTCGGTGGCTCACGCCTGTAATCCCAGAGCTTTGGGAGGCCAAGGCAAGAGGATCACTTGAGGCCAGGAGTTTAAGATCAGCCTGGGCAACATAGTAAAACCCCATCTCTACAAAAAATACAAAAATTAGCCAAGCATGATGGTGTGTACCTGTAGTCCTAGCTACTAGGGAGGCTGAGGCAGGAGGAGTTTGAGCTCACTCGAGCTCAGGAGTTTGAGGCTGCAGTGAGCTATGATCATGCCACTGCACTCCAGTGACAGAGCAAGACTCTGTCTAAAAACAGAAAAAAAAATTGGTAAATGTTAGTGAACTCTACTCTTGGGAAGAGTATGTATAGAAAGAAGGAGAAGATGATTAGGTAACCTGGGAAGCCACCTTTAAAAAAAAAAAAGGTATAATTAATGTTTGATAAGCTGCACATTTTAAAGTACACAGTTTGATACATTTTGACATATACATACATCATGAAGCCATCACAGTATAATAAACATATTCATCATTCCTGAAAGTTTCTTTGTGTTCCTGTAATTTTCTCCCAGCTGTCACCCCAGGTTACCATTGTTTTATGTCACTATAGTTTGCATTTTCTACCATTTCTATATAAATGGAATAATGCAATATGCATTCCTTTTTTTGTCTGGCTTCTTTCCCTCAGTAGTATTAAGTTTTTGGCTGTTACAGATAAAGCTACTGTAAACATTCATATACACATATTTGTCTGGACATAGGCTTTTATTTCTCTTGGGTAATTACCCAGAAGTAGAATTTATCATATGGTAGGTCTACGTTTAGCTTTTTAAGAAATTGCCACCTGGTTTTCAAAGTGGTTGTAACAATTTCCCATCAGTAATCACTCCATATCATTCTCACCACTTGTTGTGGTCAGAATTTTTAATTTTAGCCATTCTAATAGGTGTGTAGTGGTATCTCAGTGTGGTTACAATGTACATTTCCTTCGTGACCAGTGTTGAATGTCTTTACATGTGCCTATATACCTTCTATATGTTTTTGGTGAAGTGTCTGCTCATACCTTTTACCCATCTTTTAATAAGTTGTTGACTTTTAAATATCTGAATATAAGAGTTGTTTTCTTTTTTCTTTCTTCTTCTTTTTTTTTTTTTTTTGAGATGGGGTTTTTTGTTTGTTTGTTTTTTGTTTTTTGGTAGAGATGGGGTTTCACCATGTTGGCCAGGCTGGTCTTGAACTATTGACCTCAGGTGATCTGCTGGCTTCAGCCTCCCAAAGTGCTGGGATTACAGGCATGAGCCACCACACCCGGCCCAAGAGTTGTTTATAGTCTAATTACAGGTCATTTATTAGATGTATGTTTTGCAAATTTTTCTCCCAGTCTGTTGCTTACTTTTTCATTTTCTTAAGTGTTTTTTGAAGAGCAGCAGTTTTTAATTCTGAAGTCCAATTTATCAATTTTTTCTTTCTACTCTATGCTTTTCATGCTGTAATCAATAAATTTTTGCAGAATCCAAGGTCTCTAAGATTTTCTCCTATGTTTTCTTTTTGAATTTTGTAATTTTAGCTTTTACAGTTCAGTCTGTGACCTATTTTAAGTTAATTTTTATATATGGTATGTGGTAAGCATCTACTTTTTTTTTTTTTTTTTTTTTTTTTTTTTTTTTTTGCAAATGGCTATCTAATTGTTCCAGAGCCATTTGTTGAAAAGATTATCCCTTGTCAAAAATCAATTGACCATACATGTGCCAGCCCATTTTTGGACTCTTCTCTTCTTTTGATCTGTTTGTCTATTTTTACACCAATACTACAGTCTCTTAATTATTGTAACTTTACAGTAAGTCTTGAAATCAGGCAGTGTAGGTGTTCCAACTCTGTTGATTTTCAAAGTTGTATGGCTATTTTATGTCCTTGGAAGCAAATAGTTTAGGGCAGGCTGCAAATCAAAAACATAGAGAAATGAATGCATTAACCAAGCACTTGATAAACATTCTCAGTCCTTAACATGGCCCCTTTCTGTTGGCTAAAAGTTAGGAATTTTCTTTAAAATTTTCTCAAGTTATTTGGAGGGAAAAATCTATGACATGATTATAAATATTGATATAAATGTATTGTCTTCATATCACCCATCTCTAATTTAAAGTAAATTACAATGATATCATGGGGAAGAACTCATGCTTCCTCTTGCCTCAGATTTAGAGTTGGTGGAGAAGAGGGGTAGGCTGGGGGCTCCTGAGAGGACTAGATTGGGATTAAACTTTTCCTGGACTGAATCTAACCACTAAGCCACTGCCCCGCCCCCCTTTCCCTCAGTCAGTTTTCCATTCTTTACAGTATCCTTTGTTACCTTCAGGCCTGGGCTGGAACTTCTCTTTTCTGGTTTATTGCCTTGATTCTCACACTGCCAGGCAAAACACACTCCAGGACTTAGGTTCAGGAGAGTACTTTGGCCCTGAATCTAGAAGCCCTAGACTTAGTGGCCATCAAAGAGTATATTTTTTCCCACCAGGTGGAAAATACAGTCCTCAAAATGGGGTGTGTTCAGCCCCCAAGGGGATCTGGGACCTCAGACCCTGAGCTGGTGCATGGCAACACATGGCTGTCACAGGACCTGAGGTTAGGCATCCATCCCCCAACCCCTCTGCAATCGGGATGCACCTGAGCTGTCAGGCCTGGACCTCAGGTCCACCCATCAGAGCACTTCCACACCCATTCATCACTTATTTTGATCTTTGAATCTCCCTCAGGCAGATCTTATCCTTCCTTTGCAGATGGAAAGCAGGGTCCCAGAGAGGTGAAATAAGTTGCCGAGCTAATAAGGGCAGGGCAGGCCTGTCTGCCACCCATTGACTCGCAGCCCCCATTCCTGGAAACCACGTTTCCAGGGCGGCCTCTCGGCAGCTCTGTGGCACTGTCCCCCCTCATAGCTTTGGGACTAAAATGAGGGTCTTGCCACATTGAGGCAGCTCAGGGACGGAGAAAGCAGAGTTACATGTGTCTTATTGTTCTCTGGCATCCGGGGTAGCCTGGATGTTTAATAAACATCATCACGGCCTGCTGGCCTGTAAACGTCCTTTTTTGGGGTTAGAAGGGGCTTTGCTAAGGATATGGGTGACAAAGGGCCTCTCACTGTGGCTCTGTTTCAGAGCGGCTCTCCGGAAGCTGGCAGCCACATTCCCTGTACCACACAGCTCCTCTGAGGAGCCTCTCCAGTCTCCATGGAAACCGCATGTCGGGAGCCAGCCGGCTCCGTACTGTGGCTTTGTATTAAACACAATGAATTTAAATTGGATGCTCGGCACTGAAGATAATCATTCTGGATTAGAGAGAAGCCTGGAGCTCCTCATTTCATCATTTTAAATGTTGGCATAATTCTCAGTTTTCGCCCTGTAATTCAAGCCCAAGTCACACCTACCCCTCTGTTTCTAAGCTGCAGTTAAGTCCGATTTCACTTGGGTTTTTCTCCATTCTTCGAGGAATCTTGGAGCTGGGGAGCCCCTGCGTCAGGCCAGGGCTACTCTAGCCTTGTGTAAAGGAAACCAGGGGGCTCTAGAGTCTGGCTGTGTGATTTTCTCAGGCCCTGGTTTTTTTATCTGTGAAATGAGAAGAGTAATCCCTACCCTACAGAGGCATTTTTAAAAAGTATTTATTGTGGTAAACTACATGCAACATAAAATTTACCGTTTGACTGTTTTTAAGTGTACAGTTCTGTGGCATGAAGTACATTCGCATTGTTGTGCAACCATCATCACCGTCCACCTTCAAAACGTTTTCATCTTCCCCACTGGCTCTCTATCGATGAGGCTGAATGAATGAGAAGTTCCCATTAAACATTGATTCCCCATTCCTCCCTCCCCTAGTCCCTGGCAACACCATCTTATTTTCTCTCTCTGATTTTGACTACTCCAGGTCCCTCACATAAATGGAATCATACTGTATTTGTTGTTTTGTGACTGGCTTGTTTCACTTGGCATAAGGTCCTCAAGACTCATCCATGTTGCAGCGGGTGTCCGAATGTCCTTCCTTTTTAAGGCTGAATAATACTCCATTGTACATAGATACCACATTTTGCTTCTCCATTCATCTGTCTATGGATACTTAGGTTGCTACCACCTTTTGGCTGCTGTGAATGCTATGAACATGGGTGTACAAATACCTGTTTGAGTTCCTGCTTTCCATTACAGAGTCATTTTGAGAATCAAATCAGATAATAAATATTAAGAACATTGCACATAGTAGGCTGTCAGTAAATGTTAATTTCTTTCCTGAAAGTGTGTTAAACCCAGGAGCTAATGCCACAGTGGCCTGATAACTTCAGTGAGAGTGATATCACTTTTTCTAGCAAGCTGCTTCTGTATCCCTGGGACTCGCTGATCTGCCATGTCTGGGAATTCGCCCAATTCATTCCAGGGCTTAAAGGAAATGTCTTCAGCATGGAAATGTGCCTCACGTCTCACCATAAAAACCATGCATGCTTCTACATTTCTCCCACCAGTGGGTGTTCATGTATTTCTAGTTCCAAAATGTAAAAAAAAAAAGTGTTAGAGCTGATATAGATACTAACTTATCAGTGTTCTGTTTTAAGTACACCCTCTGGGAGACCCTGAAGCTGGGGTGGGATCGCCCAGGCTGGGAGGTTCTGTGCTGAGTTACTATTTTAGCAGCAGCCTCAGACCAGTTTTCAGTATTACAGAAGAATGTGGGATTTGGAGTAAAAATACGTGGATCGCAACCTTGGCTGGTCTCTCAAAACCTGAGAAGATGACCATGTCTGTTTCACATGGCTGTGAAGATTAGATGGGAGAGTACCTCATTGTGCTGATGCAGGAGGCAGAAAGGGGCCAGGTCTTTGGGCTGGTCTGCACCCTTGCAGTAGATTCTCTCTGGGTCTAGTTTCATCCGAGAGCCTTTTGTGAGGGAGCACCCCTTTGCTGCTTTGAAGCCCTCCGGGGTGAGAATCGCAGACCTCGGAATCGTCTTTCCCTGGGGGGTCCTCTGGTCTTCCCAGGCATTGCTGAGGCAGCCCTGGAGTCAGCTCCCCTTTGTACTTAGGAATTTGTGACAGAAGGGAAGGAGGGGCAGGGGCTTTTGCACGGCCTCCTGACCCATGCATGACCCAGCTGCTCCCTACCGCTTACCAATCAGGCCTGGCCTGTTCTTTATTGATGGGGCTGAAGGAAGGAGGGAAAGCAGGGATTTCACACAGAATCACAGACCTTTCTCTCACTTCTCAGCAGTGGTTGCTGGCAGCGTGGAATGTGCCTGGGATCTGTCCACCTGTTGAGCAGGAGCCAGGACAGGCTGAAATCAGGGCTTCCTGAACTGATGTGTTCTTTGTCTCTGGGACAAGAAAGGTCCCTAGGCTACTCACCTATGGGGAGCAGGAATTCAGGACCCCCAGGGAGGGCCTGCATCTTAACCACTAAGGGCAGCTCACCTCTTCTTGAAGCCAGTGAGCCCTAGGGAGTTTCTGTGCCTTGGTAAGAGGCTTTGCTTGGCTTCCATAACCCCATACCCCCTGGGCTTCCTCCTACTTCTTTGCAATTCCTTCCCAGTCTCCTTCCTGGTCTTGTCTTCATCTTGATGCTCTCCTATGCTGTGGCCTCTCAGGGTCCTATTCCAGAGTGTCTCTTCCTCTTACCCATCCTCTCCCCCTACATAATCTGTTACTGACGACTCCCATTTAGACCTGCAGCCCATCCACCAGCCACCTCTGTGCACCTCCCTACTGGACATTGTGCATTGGATGCCCCAAAAGGCCAACCTAACACGCTCCTTGTCCTCCATACAACCCCACTCCTCTTCCAGGGATACCTCCTGCAGGTAACCCATCCACCCAAGCCAGGCCTACTTGCTAAAGACCAGGGACTCCTAAGGGATACAGCCAGAACCCAAATCCAGGTCTGTCAGGCTCCAGAGTTCAGGCTTCTCCCACCATTGCCCCTGCCTCCATGCACCATCGGAGAATTGAACTGCATTTCTAACCAACTGAATAATGCAAATGTCACTCTGAGCCCCAAACCAAACTCAGCATGCCCTGGGACCCCTTCCCATTTTGTGACTGTGCTGGACTTCTGCCTGGACCCCTTTGTCGACCATCCCTAACCCCTGGGCTCCCAGCCCCTCAGCTCTTCCAGATTGCTTTCTCTGCCCCAGCTCCCAGTTCAGAGTGGGTCCATTACAACGGCATGGAAACTTCAGCCAAGCCCTGTCACTGCCTGTCTGGTTGACTCTGCAGTGCATTTTCCAAATGGTTTTCCTAAGCCTTACCTTGGCTCAGACCAACACTCATGATTTCCCCCAAAACCTTCCATCTGGGATTTTGGCTTTATTTCCTGTTCTACTAAGAAGTCTGGGACAAAGGGCCTGCACTTCCTCCGCTCTCCTCCCAGTCTCCTCTGATCACCTCCATCTTTAGCCACCCCTCTCCTGAATGAATGGGAAGAAGGTCCCTCTAGCCTAATAGATGAGAATATCAGCCCTCAGTTTACTCATCTGAACAATGAGGATAATAGTGGCCCCTATTTGGGGGAGAATTAAACTGGCACAGGAAGTGCTTCATGATGTTAATTATTAGCAATTTTTATCAACACTTGAATGTCTCTTAATCAGCTCTATCTCCATGTGTCTAAAAATTCCCTTCCCCCTAAATTTGATTTTCCCTCTCCTGATGCCATTTTTTCAGCCACCCAAGCATAAAACCTCCCCCGTTATTTATTTTCACCTCCTCGTCTGTCATCAAAGCTTGCTGCTTCTTCCAAGAAACATGAATCACATATGTCTCTTCCAACCCAGCCTCCAGTCAGGTCCATCATCCCAACACTGCCCTTGAGCTTGTACACTACAGCCAGAGTAATGTTGCGAAGTCTGATGTTCATACTCTTCCTCTGCCCAGAGCCTGCTTGTGGCTGCACGTGGCTTACAGCAGAGATCAAGTGCATCCCAGCTCCCCCGACAGCCTCCCGTCCTGGGCCAGACATGTCCAGGGATGGCAGTGTGGCCTGACTCCTCTCTGTAAATGTGCTCCTAAACCCCACACTCCCTAAACTCCCTCACTACCACCACCTCCACTTGTCACACAAGGTGACAAACTTTGCCGACGCGATGGAATTAGTTTAATCAAAGTCCTCAGTTTGGTCCTAATCAAACCTGCCTCAGCCGGAACCTCAGCCTGTTCTCTGTCTTCCTGCTGTGCCTCTGACTTTGCTATGCCGTTTGCTACCCTGGAGCATCCTGGCCTGGTCCTGGTCAAATCATGCCTACCCACTGCTCACAGCCTTCCTATCCTAACATGACCTTTCCTTCCACTGGGCTGCTTTTGCACTTGCTGCTCTCCATCATCATCAAGGAATACTATCTCTTGCTGCCTTGTAGTCTCATAGTATTTTGAAGCCATTCCTATTAAAACTGAACTTTTCTCCTTTCCTGTTTGCCAGTTGGACACTAAGCTCCTTCAGATGCTTACATTTCTTCTTCTGGAGCATCTGATACACATAATAGAGGGCACATAGTGTGCACATTAGTGCTACCTACAAGTTATGCTTCTTGTTCCTCAGGTATATTTACTGGGCTCCTGCTATGTGCAGGCACTGGGCTAGGTGCCTTATACGCTGTATGTCATTTAATTCTCATAGTAACTCCATGAGAGAAGTATTACATATCTCTGTTTTACAAAGGGAAAAATGGAGCTCAAGGAGATTAAGTAACTTGCTGAAGATCTTACGACTAATAAGTGATGGAGCTGGAATTTAAACCTAGATCTGCCTGCCTGAATGTCTGATTCTTGTCAGGATACTATAGTATTAATGTGCTTTAAGTGGCAGGCAGACAGATTCAGTATGAGAATTTTTTTTTTCAAAATATATTGTGGATCGAATGTTGCCTGTTTCCTCTGTAGAAAGTTGAAAGAACGAAGTGTGAGTTTTAGATACGATAACATTTAGAGTGACAGCAAAGTAAGGTCAGGAAGTGGGACCATGCCCTGGATGATGTGGTAAAGGCTGTAGACCCAGAAGGTAGGAGTGGAAAGTAAAAGGAAGTTTAGGAGTGCAATCAATTACAAATGTGCAATTTAGGGAAAACCTGTCAGCTTCAGGATAAGCTCAACAGGCTGCAAATTATCAGTCAAGATAAAGCCTGAGGGCTGTGTGTAGCCAAAGGGACAGAGAGTGGGGCCTCAGAGAACAAATTATGCATCTCTCAGATGCCCTGGAAGAGGCTGTTTTCTTAAGGAGTATCTGACAGAAGGTACTGGGGTTGGGTGTGGGGTTGGGAAGTGGCACAAAGAGGATGGAGTGGTGGTCAGCATGCAAGCTGCCTGGAAGGGGATCATCAGAGAAACGGTCAAGTGGTCAAGTGTCCTCAGCAAACCCCAACCCATGTGAATTAGCTGAGTTGACAGTGAAGCCCAGTGTAAGACCATTAAGAGCCTGATTCCCCTACATCGGGCCAGCGTAGGTGATAAGCTGATGGCTGGACTGGCCACATAATTTGCGGGGCCCGGTGCAAAAGGAAAATATGAGACTCCTTGTTTAAGAATTGTTAAGAATTTCCAGATGGTGACAGCAGAACATTAAAACAAGCACAGAATGGCCAGGCTCAGTGGCTCATACCTGTAATCCCAGCACTTTGAGAGGCCGAGGCAGGCAGATCACCTGAGGTCAGGAGTTCGAGACCAGCCTGGCCAACATGGTGAAATCTCGTCTTTACTACAAATACAAAAAAATTAGCCAGGAATGGTGGCACACACCTGTAGTTCCAGCTTTTGGGGAGGCTGGGGCACGAGAATCGCTTGAACCCGAGAGGCAGAGGTTTCAGTAGCCAAGATCACGCCACTGTACTCCAGCAGCCTGGGAGACAGAGTGAGAGTCTGTCTCAAAAAAAAAAAAAAAAAAAAACAAGCGCAGAGCCCTTCTAAATGTAGGGCCTTGTGCAGCTGCATGGGCGACATGCCCATGGAGCTGGGCCTGGATGGTGGGCTTGTGATTCAGAATGGGAAAGGTGTTTCCTGCATGCCAGGCATGGTTCCAGGTACCATACATGCATCATCTCACTTGATGAAATGCTTGGACCCGTTATGGGGTTGCTCATATCCCATGGTGATGTTCAAAGCTTGCTTTCCAGATGGCCAGTAAGTAGCCAAGAGAATGCTGAAGGTGAAGGAAGTTACCATGAGCAATATAGAAACTATTGAGCTGGTTATTTTTTTGTTTCTCTTGTACTTCGGGAGGATGTGAATAAAAGATGGAAGATAATTTTAATGTGAAAAGAAAAGGAAGTGGTTCAGCAATTCCAAGAGAGGCAGATCCATCTGAACAAATGATAGCTTTTCCAGCAGCATTAAGAGCTGCAGACATGTTTGCGTTGCACTTACCAGTTTGCAGAGCACATCCACTCGTCGTCTGATTCTTGTGCAGTGTTGTTCCCTCTATAAAGATTGAGTTGGCCTTAATCTATATACATCCCAGTAGTAGCAGATCCTGCTTTTCTGATTCCAGTCGCCTCCTCAAACATACACCCTTTTTCCATGCATATTTTCATATGAGGATATGCTCTAGGAAGTCTCTCCCCTTTTCTCAATGAAAAACTCCATGAATTGGCTGTAGCCCAAGTGCCTTCTCAATAGCAGAGCACAAAGTTTGTAACTTGACCAACTGGTTCTTGGCCTTGAAGCAAGAGGACCAAATCTTGTGGGCAGGGTTGCTGGGAAGCAATTGCTGCAGGAAATTCAGCAAAACACACTGGAGCGGCAGGGCAGTCCTGTAGAAGATGGTAAGAGAGTGACTCTTCAAACGTCTTTCTCCTGATAAAGCTGGACGTGACCAACACATCATTCTCTCCAACGCTGTGATGTCAACAAATGAATCTTATCTGAAGGGCCACAAGTATCTGAAATGTCTTTCCAACTTGCTGAGCAGTTCCCTAGTCAATATGGAGACCCCCCCATGTGCCCCGCGGTGGTCTGATGAACTTCTGAAGTTTAAAGATGGCGTTTATAAAAGGTTTAGGCTGAGTTCTAGTACAGGTTCCTGCGCCTTGTCAAGTGTATGCCTGGAAACTGTGTCATGAAATGGATTACCATTAAATATATTGGGTTTTCTTAGGGAACAAATGAGCATCAAATAAATCCAACTTTACCCAGCAGTATGTTATAAATGTCAAAAACAAAATAATAGTGACCCTTTGAAATAGTAAAATGATGTTTCGTATTCTTCCAAATATATATAATGGTGCGGTGTCTGTTGGTTAAACAAATGATCCTAATGTCTCTGTTAATTTAATAGTGAGAGATGTCGGGATAAAAGCAAATTTCCACCTACACAATGGGAAATGCTTGGCTGGACAGATATTTTTTAAACGTTTATATTTTTAAAAATAAGGGTCTGGGTTGATAAATGGGCACTTTTGGTCAGCCACCAGGCTCAAGGAGGCTGTCGTGCAATCAGCTGTTCCATGACCAGGTCTGGAGTAGTTGGAGATGAGGATGTTCTACAAAGCTGCAATTCTGCTTCCTGGCAGTGTCTACCTGCAATGTGGTCTCTGCTCACATGTGTGCAAGAATGCTCAAGCACTGTGTGAAGTTGTAAATGTCCATGAACTTGGAAATGCATTCATATACGGAGGCATGTTTATATAATAAATCAATTAAAAGGAATGAAATAAATCTACATAAATAAATCTTAAAGATAATATCGAGTACATGAAAGCAAGTTGCAAAAGAATATAGACAGTACAATAGATACTATTTGTATAATTTTTTATTGTATACATTTTGTATAAATTTGTAAATGTTATGTGTTTACGTAGTAAAAGCATAAAAACACAGATGGGAGGAATGTATGCCATCTTCAGGGAAGAGAGGGATGGGAATAGGATGGAGGGCTTTAGTTGTATCAGAAATATTTCATTTCATTTTCTTTAAAAAGAGCATCTGAGGTAAACATGGCAAAAATGTTAACATATGTTAATTTTGAGTAGTGGATATATGAGTATATGTTTTGTTATTTTCTATATTTTTACTCTGAAATATTTCATAACTTTAAAATATTTTAAACACATTAAGAATGGCTAACTAAAATTTTAAATACTGCAGTTTTAACTTCCTCCAAATTTATTTTTAAGTGTACATTATAAAACTTATATTCTGTTAAATTTTGGAAAAGTTGAAAAAAATAAATTCCTCAGAATCTCATCACTCAAAAATAACCATTGTTGGCCAGGCGTGGTGGCTCACATCCATAACCGCAGCATTTGGGGAGACCAAGGTAGGCAGATCACTTGAGGTCAAGAGCTCAAGACCAGTCTGGCTAACATGGTTAAACACCATCTCTACTAAAAATACAAAATTAGCTGGGCATTATGGCAGGTGCCTGTAATCTCAGCTACTCAGGAGGCTGAGGCAGGAGAATCACTTGAACTCGGGAGGCGGAAGTTGCAGTGAGCTGAGATTGCACCACTGCACTCCAGCCTGGGCCACAGAGCAAGACTCTGTCTCAAACAAACAAACAAACAAATCATTGTTAATATTTTGGTCTATTTCCTTGCATTTTTATTCCTTGTGTGGGGAGTATGTGTGTTTGAACATGGTTCCAAGCATTTTGAATCAAGCCTTTTTCACTCATTATAGTATAAAACTTTTTCCATGTTATGACAGCCTTCGTGAATATCATTTTTATTGACTTCCATTAAAGATCTTCTGAAACGTACTTAACCAACACCATTTTTTGCATAAAAACAGTCATGAGCATTCAACAATCACATGTTCTTAAACATCATCCTTTTGAAAGCCTCGAGAACAGGACTGAGCTGGGCACTGCTGCCGATTTCTACAAGGCTGTTTTGCGGGGGATGACACTAAAAAGGTCTGTCACATCTGTGATATCACTTTCCTGTGAAAACAGAGCTTGTCAGCACTCATCCTTGGGTCGGAATGGTACATATTCAAAAAGCCAACTCTATGTAGTTCCTAAGAGGAAACAAGTGCTTGAACATCAGTGTGTGGTGTGGGCTTGCGAGCCTGCAGCTGGGGAAGAGTTTGCTGATCCAATGAAACTCTTGTTTCGAGGCCTGGGGTAGCAACGGTAGTAATTATTCCAGACACTTATGTGCATGCCCCTCCCAGCTTGTAGATGCTCTCACATCCATTGCCACCTGACCCTCTGGGACCCCTGAGAAGTAAGGTGCATGTCAGGGGGCACATGGCTGCTCCTAGATTACAGCCAATATGTGGGAAAGTCAAGACCACCTCCTATGCTTCCAACTCCTTCCCAAACTCTTTTCAGTTCCTATCCTTAGACCCAGGCGAAAGGAGCCTCTTCCCAGGGCTCTGGACTTCAGGGTTCTGCTTGGGCCCTCCAACAACTTGTACCCCTGCCCCATAGGTCTGGGGATTGTGTCTACCCAGACCCCACTCACCCATTCCTAAACTACACTCTGGGTCCCTGGAGTTCCCTGAGAAACAGCCCTGAGCATTCCAGAGCCTACGAAACCCCGAATGTCTCCTCCTGGGGGACAGACCACCAATGTGTGCATACCGGGCCCAAGGACAGCATTTTGCAGGAGTTGGACAGAGCTTAGGTCTGCAGTCTGCAGGATCAATTCAGGATAGGGGAGTGAGGGCTGGGGGCAGGCACAGAGGCTGAGGCCAACTATCCCTGAAGTATAGTTCAGAATTTTAAGGACCTTGAGGATTCTAAGGTCCTGGCCCTTTTGGCCTTTATGAAGATATATTTGACAGAGTAGGAGGATAGAGTACATTCTATGTAATGGTTTTTTAGCTTGATCTAGCTTTCAAGTGTTTAGAGAATCAGCACATGATCCTCCTTTTCTCCTCTTGCCCTGGGACCTTCACTGTGAGGACTGGTCCTGGCTCTTTCATCTCACTGTGCCGTTTCCAGTTTCCTCTTCTCCTATCCAAGCCTGCAGAGGTACTGGGGGGCGGGGGGGGGGGGGTGCAAAGGAACGCAATCTAGAGCTACAGAAAAATGAAACAAGTTAGTGTGTAAAACCCCAATATACACCCCCATGTGCATGTATAAAAGCAAAAGATGCATTTCAAGACAAAATAGAGTACAACCACCTGCTGTGAGGATGAATCAGCCTGGCACGATCCAGCAAAATCGGAAATAGAAGCCTGCTAGTAAAGCTACAATCTGCACTGCTCTCCTCTTTCTCCCGGTTCCTCTGCCTCCCCCATCACAGCTCTTGCAGGTACCACAGAACTACCACCCTCTGTTGGTTGCTTTAAGCTATGCAAGAAGTCAAACCACCGAGTTCCCCAGGACAACTGGGAACTTTCTCACTGGCCCAGCCTGCGTCATGGAATATCAAGGTTGTGAGAGTTTTCATTTTAATTGCTGTTGGGCTGCTGAGCTAATTTTTTTCAGTCCCTTATCCCCCAGCAATATTTTTGATTTGTGATCAAGGATTTAACTGAATAGAGAAGCATGAAACCATTAAGACAATTTCATGGAGCTCTTTTTCTCCCCTACAGAAAACAGAGATAAACACCTAAATTCCGACTGGATGCAGGGGCTCATGCCTGCAGTCCCAGCACTTTTCGAGGCCAAGGTGGGAGGATTACTTGAGGCAAGGAGTTCTAAGACCAGCCTGGGCAACGTAGGGAAACCCTGTTTCTACAAAATATATATCTATATACACACATTTTTTTTTAATTAGCCGGACAAGGTGGCACACAACTGCGATGCTGGCTGCTCAGGAGGCCAAGGCGGGAGGATCGCTTGAGCCCAGGAGTTTGAGGCTGCAGTGTGCTATGATTGCACCACTATACTCCAGCCTGGGCAACAGAATGAGACCCAGTCTCAAACAAAAACCGAAACCGAAGTTCTGAGTAACTAAACACACATGTTAGGACAACATTTTACCACATCTGTTCCATAGTGATGTTTTACTTAACCTTCACAACTGCCCAACAAGGAAGCCACCCTTTGTGTAGGTAAAGACTCTGCATCCAGAGAAGTTAAGTAACCTGGCTGGGGTTATTCCAACCACAAGGGAACAGAGCTTGGAGCTCTGAACAAGGGACTTGAACTTGGAGCTGTGAAGCACTGTAAAGACTCAAACCATTTTGAGTCACTTTGTGTTACTTTGTGTTAGAGCCCTCACAAAGACTGTCATGTTATGGGGATCTCTCTCAATTATTTTATTTATTTATTTATTTGCAACAGAGTTTCACACTTGTCGCCCAGGCTGGAGTGCAATGAGGCAATCTTGGCTCACTGCAACCTCTGCCTCCCAAGTTCAAGCAATTCTCCTGCCTCAGCCTCCCAAGTAGCTGTGATTACAGGCACCCACCATCACACTTGGCTAATTTTTGTATTTTCGTAGAGACGGAGTTTCACCACATTGGCCAGGCTCATCTTGAACTCTTGACCTCAGGTGATTCATCCGCCTCAGCCTCCCAAAGTGCCAGGATTACAGGTGTGAACCACCGAGCCCACTCTCACTTATTTTAATTTTATTTTAAGTTTTGTTTGGGAACAACACATTAGCCTGAAATAGCTTTTGATCAATGCTAGTTTTGAAAGTTCACAGAAGTCCCCTGATAAAATTCACTTTTAAAAAGTTGAGAGGGAGGAATCTCTAATCCAGATGTAGTCATTTTTCCTGGGGGTTCACTCTATGATTGTGAGTGAGGCTTTTTAACAATTTCTTTTTAAAGTGGTATCTTGTGGAGTTGTGAATAGGATCAGTTTTCACTGATAAATCACACTGCATCGAAAAACTGCCTGTCTCAAACAAGATAGATGAAAATGAAGCCCCTGTGCTTAGAAAAACTGAAGACAAAGACCCTGAGGTTGAAGATGTGTGCAAAATGTTTGAACAAACTTGCTTCATGAAATTTGAGAGAATAAAACAAAACAGTATATCCAAATTAGCATTTTATATATCATGGTTCAAGTATACGTGTGCAACTAAGTAAATGATATAAACGGGCATTTGATTATGGCATCAATATTATGTTGTTATATGATATGGCACTATATTATGTTATATATTACATACAGACATTTGATCATGACATCTATAGAGTCAATTGGCTAAAAATCGTTTAGGGAGAGAATCTCTCATTGGGAAGATAGGCCTTAGGCCTGGTGACCCACCGCGTGGGTTTTTCCAGCGCACCAAGCTGAAACCCTGGCTGAGGAGGAAGCAGGTTTGGGGACCTGTGGTCATGATGAAGGTCACGCTGGCTCCTGCGCCTCCACACAGCTCTTCACAGTTTCCCAAATCTCGCTGCCCTTGGTCCTCACAGCCTCTTGTGAGGCAGGGCCTGTCTTTGAATGGACCGTGAGGACCATGTCTCACCACATCATGGACTTGGGGGCAGGCAGGGCTGTGACGAGACTGCCTTTTCCCATCTTCCTAGGCAGCGCTCGTCGGAGGCACCACCATGATCATCGGCCACGTCCTGCCCGACAAGGAGACCTCCCTCGTGGACGCTTATGAGAAGTGCCGGGGTCTGGCCGACCCCAAGGTCTGCTGTGACTACGCCCTCCATGTGGGGATCACCTGGTGGGCACCCAAGGTAACAGTGCTGGTGGGATCCCAGAAGAAGGCACGAGTGGTCTTGTAGGCAGCGGGGCGGGTTGGGATGCAGTGCCTCCTGTTTGTGTGGGGCACCCCTCTCACTACCATGCTAGCTCCCCACAATGCCAAAAGAAAACACACTTGGGATTCCATAAGGCGAGCGGGTGGGCCTGTCCTGCTTAACTTAATGAGCCGTTTTCCGGCAGGCACAGAGAGACCAAGGCCAGAGCCCAGGCCTTGGGGACGCAGTTTCCTTGCTCTGACCATGAGGCTCTTATTACGTCATGTGAACATGGGGCGCCACCAACAGGTCATGGGCGGTGCTGCTGAGCAGTGGCCTGAGCAGGGCTCAGGTGCAGAGGGTCATATGCCATATCCCATGTGTACTGACAGTCCACAGCACTGCGCTGAGGTCTCCGAACTGAGGCTCCCGTCCTGCCTCAGCACTGCCTGGAATGAATGGACAGTGTCATGCTTTTTTCCTACTGGGGGCCCAGCTCCTGTTCCGAGAAGCATCGAGGCTGTCCTGGTCTGTGACTGAGGCTGGCACCCCCTGAACCTTTTTCACTTCAGCCTCTGTGCCTTCTTTGTGTCTGTGCCCCTGGCCTCTGGCTTTCCTGTCCTCCCCCTGCCCAGGCCCCAGTGTCAGAGTCCAGTGTCCTTTCCCCGGATTCCCACTTTCTTGCTCTTCCTGATCTACAGGCATTTGGATTTGGCTTTGTTTCTGGGGCTTTTCTGCTTATTTGCCCAGGGTAGCAGTCTGGATAGTCATTCTTTCATCAATTATTTATTAAGCCCCATGTACCAGTACTTTGGTGGGTGCCCCAGAATCATAAAAATAATAAGCATTTTTAGTTTTACCAACTTAGGAACTGCCTCTTCATTTTCCGTTAAAACCCCACTTGTAACTGCTGCTAATCAGAGTGTATATTCAGGGCAGCTTGAATCTGTGCTCCCAGGTGGCCATCCTCAAGCTTTCAGCTCGAATAAACTCTGTTCTTAATCATAAAAAAAAAAAAAAAAGAAGTTTTACAAAGTTGTTCAGGTGTAGGCCCTGGTATAAAGGGCCTAACACCCTTCTGAGATGATAATCTAAAGCCTCAGCATATTCCTGCCCTCCGATCTTAGCCTTGAGTTGGGGGCTCATCCAGTTTCTTCATTATTTCTGACCTGGCACTTATAGAAGACCTCCTCTTGGTTCTGGGCCAGAGGTGCAAATCACGCTGGATGTCAGCCATTCCTTATCTCAAACGGGGTCTCCTTTTTGGAC
This sequence comes from Rhinopithecus roxellana, assembly GCF_007565055.1. NCBI lineage: Eukaryota > Metazoa > Chordata > Mammalia > Primates > Cercopithecidae > Rhinopithecus > Rhinopithecus roxellana. The sequence continues at coordinate 68,876,971 of NC_044565.1, forward strand.
ACCCTCCTGGGTGAGGGGCCTCTACCTCCAAGCCACTCTCTACTTCCCCTGGAGCTGGCCTGGAATAGAGGGTCTGCTCAGGTTCCCTGCAGCACAGAAGCCAGGCCAACCCTCCCTAATTTCCAAGAGCTTATGGTGACTTTCATGCATCAGGAATTTAAAATTCTGTTTTATAATAATCAAATAAATGTTTATAATTATAGATGTTAAAAATAGAAAAGAAAGGAAGCACATAATCCAGTAACCCCCAACACAATACCTGTTGTTAAACTTCTTTCTTTCCTGTCTTTTTTCATCCATGCTTTCACAGAGTAGCTATTTTGCATAGGTGTGAGCATTTTCTATTTTGCTGCAAAGTTCATGACCAGCAATATAACGGCCACCTAATATTCTACCAAATGGATGAAACTGAACTTATTTTCCTGTTGTCAGGCCAAGGTTGCTTCCATGCTTTTCCTAGTACAAATAATGTTGTTGGGAATATCCTAACTCTCATCACTTTGTTCACGTTTGGCTTGGTTCCTAAATTCAGTTTTCCCAGGGCCTCTGGATTTTTAGCATTAGTGTGCCTTCTTTGTAACACCAGGGAACAGCCCACAGAAATTAAAATTGTTATTGCTATGTTTACCATTAAGGCTGGTTTGGAGACAGACATAGGGGACAGGCCTAAGTGATAGGAGAAACGTGCCCATAAAGTAGTAACAATGTGGCTCCTAAATTGTGTTATGTTGACAATTTTCACAGTACTTCTGCATCCATCTGCTCAGGTGACCTCACGGCAGCCTGTGGGGTGGGAGGAAAGTGAGATAGAGAGGTGTGCGGGGGTCAACAGACAGACTGAGCTGAGGCAGGCCCCGCATCTCCCCCATGCTGGGCCGGTGCCTGCCAGTCGGCCTCTTGGGTGTCTGCCCTCACGCAGCATTGCCTTTGCACTTGTTCTCCAGGTGAAAGCAGAAATGGAGACACTGGTGAGGGAGAAGGGTGTCAACTCATTCCAGATGTTCATGACCTACAAGGACCTGTACATGCTTCGAGACAGTGAGCTGTACCAAGTGTTGCACGCTTGCAAGGACATTGGGGCAATCGCCCGCGTCCATGCTGAAAACGGGGAGCTTGTGGCCGAGGCAAGTCTGCAACCAAGAATGTTGGATGGAGGGACACCAGTGGAGACAGTTGTCAGGGGATTCCTGACCATCCGTCACTGATCCCACAGGATTCAGACAAAATCAGTTGTTAAAGTGTGAGGTGTGGACACCCCAGCTGTCAGATCTTGGTCAGAAAATCCCAAACTTTACTACTGTCTGTAAAAAACAAATCTCTTTTTATGTTTCAAAAAGGCTTCTAAGTCTTAGGTGATGATGTCTTAATTCTAATGATAGGAGATTTACATTCTATTATAGCAGAGAATTTGGAGCACCTCTCAGACATATTTTTAATGAGATTTGATATACAGAATAAATAAAAATCTGCTTTCCATTTGGCCTCTTCAGAGGATCTGAGACATTAAAGAGATCAATTCATGGCACCAGGAAGGATAAGCCTCTGGTGCATTCTCCTAGGTCTTGGGGTAAGGGCTAGCCTAGGAGTTGCTGGAAGCTAGAGATTTGTCTCAATTTCCAGAGAAGGAATTCTGAGTTTGAAATCAGTAAAGAGTGCTTGTCTTTGGTGTCCCAGGCCTGTTGCTAGTTGTAATAGTTAACTGTATTTTTAAGAGAACAAGATATGTTCAGTCATTATGAAGTGAGAATCAGGAGAGCCCCACTGCATGGGGGTCCTGTGCATGCTCTGCCTTCTTTAGAAGACGAACATTGCAGAAGTGAGAAAAGAAGCAAGCCTATTGAAACAGGCTGTGTCTAGCATATTTCACTGTCCCTTGGGTTCAGTATTTTCTTATACAGTATCTCTATGATTCTCTCCATTTTCTTTTTCTTGCTGTTATCCAGGGTGCTAAGGAGGCACTAGATTTGGGGATCACAGGTCCAGAAGGAATCGAAATCAGCCGTCCAGAGGAGGTGAGAAACACTTCCTGTGGCCTTTGTCAGCGTCTCTCATGTAGATTGACAGAATCTTCTAGGATGGAGGAGACATCAAACATACAAATTAGCCTGGCACAAGGGCTCACGTCTGTAATCCCAACATTTGGGAGGCTGAGATGGGTGGATGGCTTGAGCCCAGGAATTCAAGATCAGCCTGGGCAACATGATGAAACCCCATCTCTACTAAAAATACAAAAAAATTAGCTGCGTATAGTGGTTCATGCCTGTAGCCCCAGCTAACTACTTGGGAGGCTGAGGCAGGAGGATCACCTGAGCTCGGGAGGTTGAGGCTGCAGTGAGCCATGATGATGCCACTGCAGTCCAGCCCAGGTGATAGAGTCTATATATATATATACACACACACACATACATACATATATATATATACACACACACATATACATACATGTATATATATGTGTTGCATCATTTTCTCCATGGGTGAAATTCCCATTTGATTCTGATTTCAAGGATCTGGGAGAGGCAATGTCAGCACACCTGGGGTTGCTGTGCCCAAAACTAAATCAAGAGACAAAAGACAGACTGAAAAGGCCTTCAGGTGTTAGAAGAAATTTCAAACTATTAACTCTGCCTTTGGGGGATGACATTCCTTTGAGCATCTGAGGAATACTTTGGACCAGGGGTCACCAAGCCCCAGGTCATGAACCGGTACAGGACCGCAGAGCAGGAGGTGAGCAGTGGGCAAGCTGAGACCCCCTGAGCTCCGCCTCCTGTCTGATCAGTGGTGGCCTTAGATTCTCAGAAGTGTGAAGCCTATTGCGAACTGCACATGCGAGGGATCTAGGTTGCGTCCTCCTTATGAGAATCTAACTAATGCCTGATGATCTGAGGCGGAACAGTTTCTTTCTTTTGTTTTTTGAGACAGAGTCTCACTCTTGTTGCCCAGGCTGGAGTGCAATTGTGCAATCTCAGCTCACTGCAACCTCTGCCTCCCAGGTTCAAGCAATTCTTCTGCCTCAGCCTCCCAAGTAGTTGGAATTACAGGCATGCATCACCACGCCCAGCTAATTTTGTATATTTAGTAGAGATGGGGTTTCACCATGTTGGTCAGGCTGGTTTTGAACTCCTGACCTCAAGTGATCCACCTGCCTCGGCCTCCCAAAGTGCTGGGATTACAGACATGAGCCACCGTGCCCAGCCCTGAGGTGGAACAGTTTCATCCTGAAACCATACCTCTCCACTCCCCACCACCACTGCCCCACCCATGTCCCAGTCCGTGAAAATATTTTCTTCCACGAAACCGGTCCCTGGTGCCAAAATGGTTGGGGACTGCCGCTTTGGTCCCTTTCCACCAGAAACAGGAGACACAGACAAGTCTATGCTCCTCCCCCTCATTACCTGCTGGGATGGTCATTCAAAGGTCTGTTTTCTGCCTGCCCTCTGGCTTTATTCTTGTGCAGTTTTGCGTGGCATTGACACAAATCCCCTATAGTCCCCCTGCTAGAGAATTCTGCTCTGGATGGACCACATTAGACGAATAACGCCTTCCTGCCCTATTACCCTGTTCACTCATTCTCTACTATTTTAGAAGAGGGGGAGAAACTTCTCATTTCTTCAAAGCCTAAAATGCAGATAGGTGGTTGGATATCCATGAGGGATTGAGGGGGAGGCCTCGAGGGACAAGGAGCAGGACACAGGATGTGGTGGCACTGCCACTCCCAGAAACCAAGTTGGCCCACACTGGGTCCCTGAGGAGTCCCCCTCACTGCCCTGACCTGTGCCTGTCTTTCAGAGCCCTTGAATATAGGTCCTGTTTGGCACTTCTGAACTGGTAGAGAAACGCACCAGATTCGACGGAAACACAGAGGGTGTGCCTGTGAGAACAGGAGTGAGCAAGGGGTGGACACACACACTAGACTTTGTTACTTAATACAAGGGAAAGAGCAAGGCTTTGGCTGTGGTCATAGCACCAATAATTATCACCCCACTACCTATTGGTTAAAGGTGGGGGGCCCTGGATCTATGCCAAATTTGGCAATATCTAGAGATATTTTTGCTTGTCCCAACCTGGGGGACAAGACAGATGCTACTGGCATCTAGTGAGTAGAAGCCAGGGATACTGCTAAACATCCTACGATGCACAGACACCCCCACCATAAAGAATTACGCAACTCGGCTGACTGCAGTGGCTCACACCTGTAATCCCAGCACTGGGAGTCTGTGGCGGGAGGATTGCTTGAGCCCGGGAGTTTATGACCAGCCTGGGCAATAGAGGGAGACTCCCCATCTCTGTAAAAAAATTTTTTAAAATTAGCTAAGCGGGCATGGTGGCTCATGCCTGTAATCCCAGCACTTTGGGAGGCCGAGGCAGGCGGATCACGAGGTCAGGAGATCGAGACCATACTGGCTAACATGGTGAAACCCCATCTCTACTAAAAATACAAAAAATAGCCAGGCATGGTGGCTGGCACCTGTAGTCCCAGCTACTCGGGAGACTGGGGCAGGAGAATGGTGTGAACCCGGGAGGCGGAGCTTGCAGTAAGCCGAGATCACACCACTGCACTCCAGCCTGGGCGACAGAGTGAGACTCCATCTCAAAAAAAAAAAAAAAAAAAAAATTCTCCAAGCATGGTAGTGCATGTCTGTAGTCCCAGCTACTCAGGAGTCTGAGGTGGGAGGATCATTTGAGCCCTAGAGGTGAAGGCTGCAGTGGGCCGTGATCATGCCACTGTACTCCAGCCTGGGAGACAGAGTGAGACCCTATCTCAAAAAAAAAGAAAAAAATATATATATATGTATATATATATATATGAATTATACAACTGAAATGTCAATAGTACCATGCACAGAAACCCGAATCTAGGCTAATTTCCAGAGTCAAATCAGCCACTATTTCTCCTTTGCTGCAGTTCTGAGGTGGCTATGGAGAGATGTTGTTTCCTTGTCTTTTAATTAAGCCCCAAGTAGCATCCAGCAAGGACGTGCCTGGTATTCTAAGACCTAGAATTCTCCCTCGCTGTGAGCCACGGTGGTTGGAGGTTGGTGCCTCTGCCCAGGCTTTGCCCCAAGCCAACCCCTGTGGGTGCGATTGCTCCACAAAGGGGAGAGTATGGTATGGGTGTGCTTGGAGGAGATAGTGAAGTTTGGTTTCCTCCTGTCCTTTGTTTCTAACAGCTGGAAGCTGAAGCCACTCATCGTGTTATCACCATTGCAAACAGGGTAAGTCCCCCAATCTCTATTCTGGGATTAGAAACCAACCTCGGCCAGGCATGGTGGCTCATGCCTGTAATCCCAGCACTTTGGGAGGCCAAGGCAGGTGGATCACCTGAAGTTAAGAGTTTGAGACCAGCCTGGCCAACATGGTGAAACCCCATCTCTACTAAAAATACAAAAATTAGCTGGGCGTGGTGGCACACGCCTGTAATCCCAGCTACTCAGGAGGCTGAGGCAGGAGAATTGCTTGAACCCAGGAGGCGGAGGTTGCAGTGAGCCAAGATTGCACCAACTGCAATCCATCCTGGGTGGCAGAGCAAGACTCTGTCTCAAAAAAAGAAAAGAAAAGAAAAGAACCTCTACAGTGCAGCCCCATTCTGCTCTGGGTGCCAGCACCATGTCTGGCCCACAGGACCCCAAAACTGTTTGCTGACTGAGCGCTGTCATGCCCACCGTCCTTGCAGTCACCCTTCTCACCAGCAGCTTTCCATTCCACCCCGCCGAGCCTGCTGAAGCTCAGTTCATTGCTCACATGTAAACTCAGTCCAGCTCCTACACTCTACATCTTCCTAATGTGATAAGCAAACAGAATCAGAATAACTTCTGGGGAAACAGAATTTCCCAATTGCACGTTAGAGCTCTGGCCACTGGACAAGGACGTTGTTTTATTGTCATGACAATAGTTATTTTATCAATTACTTCCTGATGGAACTTACCCCAGAATGAGGAAAGATCTGAACAACAAAAAGGCAGTTTCTTGCCTTTCAGCTGAAGCATATGCTCAGAGGAGTTAAGCCATGGACCATGGTTGCACAGCTTAGTAGAAAAAATGCTAAACTAATATTACAGTCCAGGTGTCCATTCGCAAGCTCAGCTTTCTCTTGCCTAGACTCTGAACCCTAACCCCCTTGTATTTTGTTCATCTCCAGGGTGCATTCTGTCTACTGATAAGCAGCCTTCAGACAGCAGGCATTGTAATTTTAGATACAGAATACACAACTAACTCTAGGCCATCACGTTTATAAACAGGAAATTAAAATAGGAAAAAGAGTTCTCTTTTAAATTACAGTCATGGTTGTCAGATGGGAGAAAATGAGAGGTTCAGACTTGACGGTCTTGAACTTCATAGGCTGGGCTTCCCCGGTGGGCTCTGGTGCTGGAGGCTGTTCTCTGCCTCCCCCTATCATGCAGTTCCTGCAACCTCGCCTTGACTGCCAGCCCTGCATTCCCCGCTTAAGGACCGTCACCTTGAGGGTGGGGTTGAGTGGTGCAGGCGGAGGCGTGGGGGCCAGGGCTGACTTTACTAGGGTTGTTCTGATGCTTGTGAAGTTTATGGATCAACCCTCCCTACTTCCCACTGTTTCTTGTGTTTAGACTCACTGTCCAATCTACCTGGTCAACGTGTCCAGTATCTCGGCTGGTGACGTTATCGCAGCTGCTAAGATGCAAGGTGAGTCCGTAGGCTTGGCTGGACAGAGCAGGTCATGTGGAGGGACTGGAGACGGACGGGGCCCATTAGCCGTGCTCACTCTTGGCCCCGGCTCCTGCACCCAGGACCTGAGCCAGCCCTTCCCTTTCATCTGCCACTGTCTTCCTTGGAGCCACCCTGTGCTAGCCTGGCTTTAGTCTGCTAAAACGTGGCTTTTTCTTCTGCAAATTTGTATGCGTAACAGCTTTACGGGAGTGTCTGTCACTTCTGGATTTGGTAAAATTTTCCAAGTTTTAAACCCACTCATTAATTAGTGTCTTTTTGGACTCATAGATTTCACTAGCAGTTGCCTTGGCAACAAACATAAAATCCTGGACCAGTTTCAGTGGGCATTTCAGGGACTGTTTGGGAAGTCCCTAAAGAAAGAACAGTGTGTGGGCCCAGCTTCCCTTTCTAGCCTCCGGAACCCTGTGTATGAGTCCGAGGGGCACTTGTATGGCTTCTGTTGTAGAAGACCTGGCATTACCTAATGGCTTGCAGATGCTTGGAGTCCAGCCCCGCCCCAGGTGCTGGTGAGGGCCTGGCAGCAGGAGAAACAAAGTCACAGTCACAGGCCTGGGGATATAGATCAGAAGCAAGGGCATCCTGGCCTTCAACTATAATAGATGAGCAGCAAGGGCCTCCTGGCCTTCAACTATAATAGATTAGAAGCAAGGGCCTCCCGGCCTTCAACTGTATTGCCCTCTAGATCCTGCTGCCTGCCTCTCCCCTCACTGAAGCCCCTTGGAGGGTCTCACCTAGACTGTCGCCCCAGCCTGGTGACTGCTGCCACCCCCTTTCTCCCTGTCCTCCAGCCCTGCTACGGCCCTCCCTGTCCTACCCCAACCATTCTCTTGAAGCTGCTCACAGCACCTGCCTGTCCAGAAAACAGTCTAGACTGCTCCTTAGCGTGGCATTCACAGCCCTGCGTGCCTGTTCACCCACTGTCAAGCTCCATCTGCCAACAGCACCCTGCACACACCCATGCTCTGGCCAAACCAGACTCCTCAAAGTGCCGCTTGGTGCTACTGGGCCTCGGTGCCCATGTCCCTCTGTTCTCCTTGCCTAAGTCAGCAGGAGAATAGGGAAGCTCTCTGAGCTTGAACCCAGCTGTGCTCTCAAAAACCCTGTGAGCTTGGGCAGGTTCCTTCCTGTCTCTGACCTCAGCTCCTTCACCTGTTAAATGAGAGGCACACACCAGCGATCGCTCGGGTTCGGTGGCTTCCTGGTTATGGTTCTGACCTTTCTTCTTCCAGGGAAGGTTGTGCTGGCTGAGACCACCACTGCACATGCCACGCTGACAGGCTTACACTACTACCACCAAGACTGGTCCCACGCGGCTGCCTACGTCACGGTGCCTCCCCTGAGACTGGACACCAACACCTCCACCTACCTCATGAGCCTGCTGGCCAAGTAAGGCGTTTCAGCAGCACATTGCAGGGATGTGTACATCTTTAGGAAGACGTCATAGAGGGCCCAGGAAACAAATCTGAGCTAGGTTTGATTTCATTGTGCCCACAGGATGATTGTGCTTTTCTTACCTTCTCTGAGCCCATCAGATAATTGCCATCCTATTGAGACTTTATGACCGCTTGATGTGGAGTGAGAGCTTCTGAAGTGTAAGAGTGAAGAGCACATATAGAACTGTGAACAGTGGTTATTCGGAATTTCAAAGGACATTGATCTCTTACTCTAAAGCCCAGTGGGGAGCTGCAGAATGTGGCCTGTGACTTACCCTAGAATGTAGGGGTCCTTTCTGTTTCTTTTCTTCACCTCTCCTCTTCTCATTGGCTCCCATGTGCCCCTTGTCTGTACATCCCTCCTTCTGTGGGTTTCTCCTCCTTTCCTTCCCCTCTCCCTTTTTCTTCTGCACTTTCTCCCCCTTCCCCCTCCCCCACGCCCTTCCTCCAGATCTCCTTTCTCCAGCTCTTCTCTTTCTGACACTGCTTTTTCCCATGCAGTCCCAATGTAAAGGAAATGGTTTGATGAACAGTCTGAATTCAGCGGGACCCAATCATGAAAGGGTTTTTGTTTTATCCAATAACTGCTTGTAGCTTCTTTCTCTCTCTCCTATTAACATTTTGGGGGCCGGGCACAGTGGTTCATGCCTGTAATCCCAGCACTTTGGGAGGCCGAGGGGGGGTGGATCACTTGAGGTCAGGAGTTCAAGACCAGCCTGGCCAAGATGGTGAAACCTTGTCTCTCCTGAAAATGCAAAAAATTAGCCGGGCATGGTGGTGGGCACCTGTAATCCCAGCTACTTGGGAGGCTGAGGCAGGCGTCACTTGAACCCAGGAGGCGGAGGTTGCAGTGAGCTGAGATCATGCCACTGCACTCCAGCCTGTCCAGCGACAGAGCAAGACTCCAACTCAAAAAAAAACAAAAAACAAAACAAAAAACAAAAAAATAAACTCGGGGAGAAGACGTTGCTTTCTCTTCACTTTTGGATATTAAAGTTCCATCCAGTTTAAGACTCCATCTCCTCCCTTCCTGATCCCCAGCTCAGCTTGGGTTGGGGTAGGAGGATTAGGACAAAAGGTGAGGGGATTCTTCTCCATACCTAGGCATGCATCTCTCCCATCTTGCAGCACTAGCAATGCCTCTGTGAACAAGGACCCGCAACTTATGCCTGGCCACCTTCTATAGTATCTGAGGCCCAGAGGAAACCCACACAGCCTTTCTGCTCCCTGTGGCTCAGAGGCGGGTCCATAGCCCACAGCCCAGGCAGGTGCCCACTGCTCTCAGCTCTGTTCTCCACACGTGAACCTCTTGAAGTATGCCCTCCTTGTCTTCAGGGTGAACTGGTGGGGAGAGGGTATGGAAACCCCACTCAACCCAGGAAAGAGGAGGGGAGGGAATGCCAGGACTCTTCATCCTGCCAACCCCTCAGTCTCCCTCCGAGGGTCCCGCTTTCCAGACCTGGGGGATGGGGGGTAGGGATATGCCTCTTCTAGGATGGTGCAGGGGCAGTGGAGGGAAGCGACCAGCCCCACTGAAGGTGGCTCTCTTAGGTAATAAGGTGCTTATCTCATCCATGTCCTTAGCTTTCAGTCCTGGTTGCCAACCACTGGAAAACTCCCACTCCCATCCCATTATGTTCACAACCTATAGAGAGTTGGGGTGTGCGGGGCTTTGCCAGTGTGAGTGGAGTGCCGTCGATAGGGGTGTGGGCGAAGGTGGCCTCTGCAGAGGGCAGTATGCACCATGGCATGGGGATGGTCATTGTATTCTGTCCCATAGCCTTGATGGGTGCCAGGTGGTGGCAGCTCTTACAATATTTACGTATTTACACTATGTAAATAAATATGGAGGGTAAAGATGAAGAGAGAAATGCTAGATCAGCTCTTACTCTTTAAAAATGCTTATTTTGGCTGGGCGTGGTGGCTCGCTCCTGTAATCCCAGCACTTTGGGAGGCGAAGCAGGCAGATTACCTGAGGTCAGGAGTTTGAGACCAGCCTGGCCAACATGGTGAAACCCCATCTCTACTAAAAATACAAAAATTAGCTGGGCATGGTGGCTTATGTCTGTAATCCCAGCTACTCCAGAGGCTGAGGCAGGAGAATCGCTTGAACCCAGGAGGCGGAGGTTGCAGTGAGCCGAGATCGTGCCACTGCAGTCCGACGTGGGCAACAAGAGCAAGACTTCATTTAAAAAAAAAAAAAAAAAAAAGCTTGTTTTGAGATGAATCAACCTCCTTTTCATCAGCAGCAAAACAATAAAAGAAACAATTACCAAGACTCTAGTATAATAATGTGGGCTTGGTTCCAAGGTCAAGAATCTTTTGAAACACCCCTGCTTGCTACAAGCAAATTTACTGAAAGAACAAAAAAGATAATAAGTGCCTCAACCCACCCAAATTACAGCGCCCAAACCCACACAAATTCAAATAGACTGGGGGGAATAAGTATCATTGAATAATTTAAGTTTTTACATCTAGCCTACTTTGTCAAATGTATTTTAATTATTTAAATTGATTCTATTTATTTAAGTAGAGATGTAGTTTTTGTGTTATGAGAATAGTCTGAATCCCTTTTTAATCAGTGCATATTGTAAATGGGTGCTACTTTATAGGATTTAGAGCATAATTTTAATATTTTAATTATTTATAGAAATTGATGATGAATACAATTTTGCTTTTGTAATACATTATTGGTTATAATTTATATGATGCAAAATATGTGATAGAAAATTCAAACCCAATTATTATTCCCATAAGAAAATATGAGCTATTTCATAATTATCTACTTTAGGATGTGATTTGTGATTTGTTAGGCTGTATAGGAATAAAAAAATTTCAATCTATAGATATAACGATTTGTCCTTTATTTAAAATCTGGCTTTTTTTTTTTTTTTTTTCAGTAAGGGTCTGGCTCTGTCACTCAGGCTGGAAAGGAGAGGTACAACCTCCTGAGTAGCTGGGACTACACGTGCACCACCACACCTGGCTAGTTTTTTGTTTGTTTGTTTGTTTGTTGCCAGGGTCTCACTCTTTCTCCCAGGCTGGAGTGCAGCCTCCCAAAGTGCTGGGATTACAGGCGTGAGCCACCCTGCACCACCGCGCCCAGCCTAATTTTTGTATTTTTTCATCATGTTACCCAGGCTGGCCTCAAACTCCTGACCTCAACTGATCCACCCACCTCGGCCTCCCAAAATGCTAGGATTACAGGCGTGAGCCACTGTGCCTGGCCTAAAATCTGGCTTCTTAAAGGGACAAGAAATTTTTTCATTTGATCATATAAAATTTTAAAGTACTTGGCAAAGCCAGTCGTGTGTTAAACTTTAAATGGTTTGGATGGAGGCTTCCTATCTCCCAGATTCAGGGCAGCACTGAGAGAGCTCAGAGGGCCTCCTAGAATGTAACTACCGTCATTCACAGCTGCCTAGTGGGCACCTTTGTGTAGGAGCCTTTTCAGGAAGCTGGGTGCTCAGGAAGACTTGCTAGTTAAAGAGCAGGAGTTGAGCCTGTTGCTCTCAGGGTCCCTGACCTGCCCTTCATGACTGCAATGGGCATCTTCTGCCCTGAGCCCTGTTCAGGTATCCAGAGGGCCCCTCAGGAGAAAGGAAACCCTAAAGATTCCATTCATCTGTGTGGGCTTCTGCAGGTCCAGAGAGTGTGGGGAGCCTTGGGGCTCTGCGGGAGAATCTCTTGCAAAGAGTCTCTGCAAGGGCCAGAGCAGCCTCTTTGGCCCAGGGAAGGCCCAGCCTACTGCACAGGAAGTGGGAGCCATCTTCACCGCAGGTTTGGCCAAAGACATTAGTCATTGGGTGGGAACTGAGACTGATGAGCCCTGCCAAGTCCCCTGTGGAGACAGCCCTCTGTAGCTAACTGGCCATTGTCTGAGAGCCTTAAGAATATGCTTCCTCAGCAGGTCAGATAATGCTTTCTGTCCCCGGAGTCTCCTGGAGTGGGCATCTTAGATGGCCCACGGGCACTCACAAGGCTCTGGGGCCTCCTACAGAGTACAATGGGACCACTGCCCCTGACCTTCAGGGCACCCGCAGTGTGGTCCCAGCAGTCATCTCCCTCCCCCACCTGACCCCCCTGCTCCAGCCAGGCCTTTCCCTGCCCCCCCAAAGCCATTTCCTCCTGAGGTTGCCCTGGCCTGGTTTGCGTGGACATTCTCTCTCCTCCGCCCCTCATTGCCTCTGAGCCCTTGGCCTGCAGAGATCTCTGAATTCGGGCCAGCTGCCTGCCTCCCTCACTGGGCAGAGGATCTGCTGCCATGAGCCCTCTCTCCCTGTTCTTCCCTACATCTTCTCTGGCCCAGTAGCCCCTCGAAGGCCTGCCTGTGCCTTAGCCACCCACCGCCTTGGATAGAGGATGGCTTTGTTTTTTCTTCTTTTCAGACAGAGTCTCCCTCTGTCCCCCAGGCTGGAGTGCAGTGGGGCGATCTTGGCTCACTGAAGCCTCTACCTCCCGGGTTGAAGCAATTCTCTGACCTCAGCCTCCGGAGTAGCTGGGGTTACAGGCGCCCGCCAATACGCTCGGCTAATTTTTTTGTATTTTTAGTAGAGACAGGGTTTCACCATGTATCCCAGGCTGATCTCGAACTCGTGGCCTCCAGTGATCCACCTGCCTCAGCCTCCCAAAGTGCTGGGATTACAGGCATGAGCACCTGGCCCAAGGACAGCCTTAATATGTGTGTGAGGACCGTAGTCATGAACACCATTGAGGAAGAACTGAGTGACTTGCATACCACTCTCGGTCTATTAAGTCAGACTTCTAGGTCACCCCTCCTTCCCCTTCTGGTCCATTAGAATCCCCACACCCAAGGAAGGCTATGAGTCCAAGTTATTCAACAAAGCTTAACACTGACCTTGTGAATGCTTGTCAGCAGGTTGGAGAGCTAATGAGAGGGAATCGGCATACAATTCCATGAGAGTAGAACCACCTCCACCATCTCACTTCAGCTAGACTCTAAGTTCGGCTTTTCTCTGCTTTCTTCACTCTTAAACATTGCCATCCCAAGGATCTCACTGAAGTCACCTGTGACACAGACAGACTGTGCCACACTCATTCTGTGGATGGGTAAACTGAGGTTCACATAGATGAAGTAACTCATGAGAGGCCACATGGCCTAAGCAGCAGACCTGAACTTGGAGTCAGCTTTGCCTGGTTCCCACACTGAGGATTTTCCCTATATCTATCCCCACCCTCTAGGTTCCTCCCCTCCCCTCCCCTTACTGGTCACCTCCTTTTCTCTACCCAGTGACACTCTGAACATCGTGGCATCAGATCACCGGCCTTTCACCACAAAACAGAAAGCTATGGGCAAGGAAGACTTCACCAAGATCCCACATGGAGTGAGTGGTGTGCAGGACCGCATGAGCATCATCTGGGAGAGAGGAGTGGTACGTTTGCTAGAGCCCCGCCCTGATCAGATCCCTGCTCTAATCCCCTCTTCATCCCCGCTCTAATCCCAGTAAGAGTTTTCACTCCTCAAATCCTGTCAAAGAATGTTCTTAGAAGGGCTGGTTCAATCCCAGCTCTTTGTTTCGCTCAAAAACAAAACACAGAAGGTCTTTCCCCCGATTAGAAAGGTAGTAAGATCTATTGTGGAAATTTGGAAAATACAGAAAAGTATAAGAAAAAAAATCCCTTTAATTCCATGCCTAAAAATTAAACTACTATTAACATTGTAGTGTATTTCTTTCTAGTTCTGCGCATGTACTGTACTTTTTTTTTTTTTTTTTTTTTTTGCTACGTTGCCCAGGCAGGTCTTGAACTCCTGGGCTCAAGCTATCCTTCCGCCTCTGCCTCCCTAAGTGCTGCGATTATAGGTGTGAGCCACCACACCCAGCTACACATTATTTTAATAACTAACTTCATATTTTTTTTTTCTTTTACCAACTGCTATACTAACCAGGATTTTTTTTCTTCATATAACACTATATCCTGAGTGTCTCCCTATATCAGTAACAATTCTTTAAAATCATCTTTTTTCATGGCTGAATGATATTTTCTTTTTTTTTTTTTTTTTTTTTTTTTTTGAGGCGGAGTCTCGCTCTGTCGCCCGGACTGGAGTGCAGTGGCCGGATCTCAGCTCACTGCAACCTCCACCTCCTGGGTTTGCGCCATTCTCCCGCCTCAGCCTCCCGAGTAGCTGGGACTACAGGCGCCCGCCACCTCGCCCGGCTAGTTTTTGTATTTTTAGTAGAGACGGGGTTTCACCGTGTTAGCCAGGATGGTCTCGATCTCCTGACCTTGTGATCCGCCCATCTCGGCCTCCCAAAGTGCTGGGATTACAGGCTTGAGCCACCGCGCCCGGCCTGAATGATATTTTCTCCAATGAAAGTACCATACTTTATTTAATCCTTCCCTGATGTTTGGGACTTTCCACTGTTTCTAATTTTTGCACTTACAAATAATGCTATGGAGAACCTCTTTGTTCATGAGTGTGTGTGTCAGCATTTCTGATTATTATTTCTTTTTTTTTTTTTTGAGACGGAGTCTCGCTCTGTCGCCCAGGCTAGAGTGCAATGGCGCTATCTCGGCTCACTGCAACCTCTGCCTCCCGGGTTCAAGTGGTTCTCCTGCCTGAGCCTCCCGAGTAGCTGGGACTACAGGCCTGCGCCACTACACCCAGCTAATTTTTGTATTTTTTGTAGAGATGGGGTTTCACCATGTTGGTAGTCAGGATGGTCTCGATCTCTTGACCTCGCGATCCGCCCGCCTCAGCCTCCCAAAGTGCTGGGATTACAGGCATGAGCCACCGCGCCCGGCCTCTGATTATTATTTCTGATTATTTCCTTAAGACAGCATCCTAGAAGTGGATTTTTAGGCCAAGGGATATGAACATTTTTAAGGTTCTTGATTTGATATATTTTGTCTAATTGATTTCAAAAAAGATAAGAACTGGGACTTCATTTGAATACCACCTGTTCTGCACATGAAGAGTAAGTATTTTTGGTCTTGATCTATCTCAGATTAGATTCAAAATAGTATGAGTCCCAAAGAGATCTGAAGTTCTCAAGACTAAGCTCATGGAAGGCCAAGGAGATGGCTCAGGAAATCCCCTTGAAGAGACTCCATAGTACTCTGATGGGTGGGACAATAAGATGTTTTTCAAGAGCGTATATAACCCTTTGAAAATATCACCCTTAGTAGATGAAGGGAGATTCCTGACTCTTCAGTGTGGGCACATGAGCAGAGTTGGTTTTACAAACAGGAGGCAGATTTGCCCCGGGCAGGCAGCCTGAATGGAACCACAGCCACTGAACATAGTTGCTGGATGAAGGGAGAAAGGAATATGTGAGCACCTGGGACCCAGCCAAGCAGGCTGGCTCATCTGAGGTGGTGCTCACGGCTTTGTCCCCTTGTGACCACTGTCCTGACCACCTAAGCCCAAAGTCCATGGGCCAGCATCAAAGGTAACCAAGGGTTTGAAGCCCACCCCCAGAGCCTGGTTGACTTGATACTTTCTGCAACATTTCAGGTTGGAGGAAAGATGGATGAGAACCGTTTTGTGGCCGTTACCAGTTCCAACGCGGCTAAGCTTCTGAACCTGTATCCCCGCAAGGGCCGCATCATCCCCGGAGCCGATGCTGATGTGGTGGTGTGGGACCCAGAAGCCACAAAGTAAAGTTTGTTGCTCATCTCCAGGGCTAGAGGGGTTTGGGGTGCTCAAGAGGACTTGCATTACCGATCTCCAAAAGCATATAACTTTGCACTATTTCTAGCACAAAATATGGCCCTGGCTTGCAGTTGGCCCTCTTCTCCCTCCATCTTCACAGTCTTTCTTCTGTGTCACACATGTCTGGTGCGTCTGTCTCCTCTTCTTATAAGGACACTGGTCAGATTGGATTAGGGCCCACCTATATGACCTCACTTTACCTTAATGATCACATTAAAGGCCCTAAATAGGACCATGTTCTGAAGTCCTGGGTGTTAGGACTTCAGTGGAAGAATTTTGAAGGGAGCCAATTCAGCCATAACAACCAGCCTTTGGGGTTCAACCCTCCCATGGAGCTGTGACATTTTGACCTGCCCTCAGCGCTTTCTCTCCCGACATTGCCTCCCCACCAGGACCATCTCAGCCAGCACGCAGGTCCAGGGAGGAGACTTCAACCTGTACGAGAACATGCGCTGCCACGGCGTGCCACTGGTCACCATCAGCCGGGGGCGCGTCGTGTATGAGAACGGCGTCTTCATGTGCGCCGAGGGCACCGGCAAGTTCTGTCCCCTGAGGTCCTTCCCAGACACTGTCTACAAGAAGCTGGTCCAGAGAGAGAAGGTGAGGTGGGAGGGGGAAGATGCAGGGGTGTTGGCGCCCCCTGCCGGGGAACATCCTCCATGACTGTTTTAAATCTCAAAGAGATGTTCACTTCAGTTTTCGACCCAATTCCATTGCCCTCTCTCCAGCGTTGAGAGGGGAGTGTGTGGCAGGGCCAGGGAACGCTAGAGTCAGAAAATGCTGATTTCTGTTCCCCGTCTTTGATTACCAAGTGGCATTTTAAGTGGTCAGGCAGCAGGGGTCCTGAGTTGCTGAGGGCACAAACGGGAAATGTGAGTGTGTGCGACCGCTGAGCTCCTCCGGATAAGCAGGCTTGGGTTGGAGGAGGTGCTGGGGGCTGGAGATACTGCTTTGGTTTGGCCACCTCCCACTCTTGATGAAGCAAATGGGGGTAGAGCTGGCATTTGCAAAGCATTGTCTGAAGCACAGGAGGAACAGGCACCTGAACACGGGAGGCCCACACTGCTGGCACACAGACCACACGAGAGAGCTCAGAGCTTTCAGAGAAACTAAGGACCCTTCCCTCCCAGAGGCCAATGAGCGAAGAAATCCACTGCCAGGTCTGCTGTGGGGGCACAGGCTTGGGCTGCCTGAATGAAGAAAGCGTGACTTTCGTGATCACAGGGCTAAATCCGAAAGCAAACTCGGGGTCTCTCACTCATCACACTCAGCTAATGTTTATTTTTTTGTAGAGACGGACAGGGTTTAACCGTGTTGCTCAGGTTGCTTTTAAATTCCTGGGCTCAAGTAATCTGCCCGCCTCGGCCTCCTAAAGTGCTGGGATTACAGGCGTGAGCCACTGCGCCTGGCCCAATAGCACTTTTTAATACGATGTAGGACCATAAATGACCTCCGTAGTAATAACTGCTCCTACTTCTATGTTGCCTCTCATGTGCCAAAGCAGTTGGAACAGCTTTACACATACTAATTCATCTGCTGTCCTGCAACTCTCTGATGTAGGTACTAGTATTGTGGGCACAGAAAAGTAAGTTGCACAAAGCCACACAGTTTACAAGTGACAAGTTTACAGTTTACAAGAGTTGGGACTGGAACCTAGGCAGTCTGGTTGTAGAATATAGACTCCTAACTCTACTGCCTTTGTGAGTACAGAATGAGCTAGTGTTGCTACTGGGGGCCTCTCGTCTCCAGATGGGGCTGTGTTTAGCTTCTGTTCTCTCAGAGTTGTCAGACCGGTAAAGGGTGTGGTTTTGTGGGAGCCTAAGGTGGTGGGTAACGTGCTGTGTGGGAGGGAACTCTCTAAAGTTGATTTCCGATTGGGCGCGGTGGTTCACGCCTGTAATCCCAGCACTTTGGGAGACTGAGGCGGGTGGATCACGAGGTCAGGAGTTCAAGACCAGCTGGCCAAGATGGTGAAACCCCGTTTCTACTAAAAATATAAAAATTAGTCACGCACAGTGGCAGGCGCCTGTAATCCCAGCTACTCGGGAGGCTGAGGCAGGAGAATCGCTTTAGAGGAGCAGAGGTTTCAGTGAGCCAAGATTGCGCCACCACACTCCAGCCTGGGTGACAGAGTGAGACTCTGTCTCAAAAAAAAACAAGAAAAGCAAAGAAATTTGGTTAAAGTTGACTTCCTCAGATGTCTACCTGCTACCTTGGTAAGGCTTCCACCAGTGTTGGGGGGAAGCCAGTATCTCTCCCGTACACATGCACGCACACACACATGTGCATTCACACATATGCACACATGCACACACGTACACATATGCACATGCTCTTTAGGACGTACGAGAAAACTCCAGCCCCTGGACCCAAGGTTTAAGAAGCCTTGGTCGCTTGCAGTGATTTGGGTCTTGGGCAGAGTGGCAGTGTCAAATGTCCCACCGGCCCCCAGGGAGGCCATGGTTGTGTCAGTTCTGATGGTGTCCTGTGCTTCTGCTCTTCTCTCATCCTTCCCTAGACTTTAAAGGTTAGAGGAGTGGACCGCACTCCCTACCTAGGGGATGTCGCTGTTGTCGTGCACCCTGGGAAAAAAGAGATGGGAACCCCACTCGCAGACACTCCTACCCGGCCTGTCACCCGGCATGGGGGCATGCGGGACCTTCATGAATCCAGCTTCAGCCTCTCTGGTAAGAGACAGGGGGCCATGGGAGGAGGGCGGGGGGCCAGGAGGAGTGGCCCACCCAGGCAGTGGGACTTATGCCTGCTTTTCTTTTGTGTCCTGTCCTCCCTCCCGTTGCCTATTTCCAGGGATAAGTGCTGGTTTGGATATTAGACTCACACAGACATTAGTGGGGACAGGAGGGCTGTCCTGGTCCCTGGGCACAGCCGCTCTAATAGGCCATGGCCCACCTGGGGCTCTCCTTAGGGTTTCTGAGTTCAGATATTTTTGTCCCTTGAAACATCTTGAGGGCTGTGCACACAGTGGGTGCTCCAAAGATGCCCTGAGCTCAGAAGAGTCAGCCCTGTCTGTGGTTCACGGGACTGCACCCACTGGCCCCGGCCTGCCCCAGTCCACTCTTCAGCAACCTCTTTGCCCCTTCTGCTACCCACTTTCCTCCTCTGACCTTCCCATACCTGTCCCCGCCTTTACCCCACCTTCCCCTTCTTTTTTTACCAGGAATTGTGTTGTATACATTTTTTTTAACTTTAAGTAAAATATTTTCTCTCGACTTTTGATGCCCATTTTTTTCTCTTATCTTTCTGTCCCTTGGGTCCTGGTCCCAGTCCTTCTGTGGAATCTCTAGGTTCTTAGGGGGTCCCATCCGAGTTCTTAAAGCCACTATCTGCAGTTCCTCCCCATCCCCTCCATCACCATGCGAGCCACAGGCTCATAAATGATGACCCTCAATGGAGAACAAGCAGAGGCTGTAAGATGCCCCGGGCCTCCAGGTGGCTTAGGTGGGAACTGTCACCACCACTTGCAGGGACTAGGACCCTGGGTCTCCCTGAGCACCGCTGAGCTGCCTTCAGCATAAGCCCAGAGAGAGACCAAGCATCCACTCTGTGAGAGCTGTGCTAGGATGGGCACAGCGAGAGGTGCAAGATCCTGGTCCTTCCACCCACAGCCTGGAGTTTACTGGGGGAGACAAGCCCCGCACACAAAACATCCTGCTGTGACAGCAGAGAGCTAAACCAGAGGGATGCCAAGGGGGCAGCGCCTGCCTGCCTTGGCTTCTGTGTGCCCTGCTTTGGGCACTGGTCTCAGGACCAGTCTCATTGCTGAGATGATAGCTCCACTACCCCTGAGGGCCACTGCTACTCCCACCAGTGATGGGCCATGAATGGAGTCAGAAAGGGACCCTGGCATGGAAGACTTGTTTATGCACACTTAGGTCTTGCCAGTCCGGGAGGCGTGGACTCCCACCACTGTTGGGGCAGGGTCCTTTCTCCTGCAGCCAGACCCAAGAGGCACCAAGACCCCAGAGCTGCAGGGCCCCTGCTGACCAGCAGCCTCCTCTTCTTCTGCCCGAGAACCAAGACTGGCCAAAACCCCCGCTCAGACAGCAAACATCAGGCAGCCTGTCCCCTCCTCTCCACCCCAAATCTTGTCTGTTCTAAGCAGGCCAGGCTGAAGAATGTCCCACTGGGCTCTCCGGGGCACTAGACCCTCCTTTTCCCTCCCTTTGTGTTTTGTTTGTTTTTGTTTTTTTTTTCAATCCTTCTCCTTCTGTATAGACCCTCCCTTTGTAACTAAGTCATGGGATTTCAAGATGCGGGGCCTTTGGGCTGTGGTTCTTTCATTTTCCAAAACAATGGCATACCCTCATTTTTCTCTCTTGCTTACTCACTGAGGCATATGTACAAAGGCCCATGTGCCAACAGGCTGGCCGATGGCCTGCACGCACAAGAGACTGTATGCCCAGACGTGAGGCAGTGAGGTTGGCACAGTGGGCAGTTAATAATGTAGGCTCTGAATCAGGAAAACCTGGGTCCAAGTCCAGGCTCTGCCAGCTACACACTGCAACACGAGGCAAGTCACTTAACTTCCCTGAGCCTCGGTCTTCTTGTCTGTAAAATGGGATGGAGTGGCTGTGAGGATTCACTCAGGCCCTGCACACAGTGAGCCTCCAGGAGAGGGTGACTGTGGTTTGTTAGCAGGCACAAGAGCCCAGCTCACCCTTTGTGCTTCCTTTCCTGCAGGCTCTCAGATCGATGACCATGTTCCAAAGCGAGCTTCAGCTCGGATCCTCGCTCCTCCCGGAGGCAGGTCAAGTGGCATTTGGTAAAGGCACTGCCCAGCCCCTCGAGTGAGGACACACCGCCGCCACCAGTCCGCAACTCTCCGGCCACAGCTTCAGGGGCAGGAGAGGCTGGGCTGGGCAGCACACCACCCGAAGGGGGCCCCAGAACCTGCGGAGCCCTCCCTATGTCTGCAAAGTGATTCACTGTGCTTCGAGCCAGCTCTAACAGGCACTTTGAGATGTGTTCCTCCTGCTGTAGTCCTTTCTGCCTTGGCCTCAGTGGGCTTTTCTGGGGCCCAGGAAGCCCACACTATGCACAGAGCCCAGTGCATAGAGCCCTGGCCAGCCCTTCCTCTCACTCCTGCCTCCGCTGGCTTTGGGAAAGCCCAGACTTTAGTGCCCTGCCCCCTGGCTGACTGACCAGTTGTCCAGAGCACTTTAGCAGATGTGGTTTCAAAGTAAAGGCCTCCTCCCCCACCCCTTAGGCCCTGTGGTGACATTTCCCAAGCCAGACAGGTGTCAGCTTCCCAGCCATGCCCGGGACGTCCCATCTCCCCCAACCCACCTCTGGCCCTGTGTAGGGGCAGGGATGGGGGTGGCTGGGACACCCGGTGCCCCTCGCCAGCTTCTCTTGTGCCCCGCCCACACCCTCGGGGGGGGTCACAGGTCCGGAAGGGTAGCTGGGCGGGGCTCGAGGCTGGTGCCCGGCGCGTGTAAATGGTTTGGTTTTGCACGTTTGGTTTGCGCAGTAGTTTGATTTGACTTGTTTGTGCATCCTGTGAAAAATAACGGTGCTTGTGTCACTAGCATAGAATAGCAACAGGAATAGATGTGGTCCTTAGGAGACGCTGCACTCGACACTAACCAGACAGCACAGGGCAGGGGCGGTGGAGGGGCTGGGCTCACAGGCCTCTCTTCTCCCCGCCTGGGGCCTTCCGGGCTGCCGGAGACCCAGGCCCTTTCCCCCTCACCTCCCCTCCTTGTCTAGTTTCCCACATTCCAAGAGTGGGCCTGGGATGCTAGCCCCAGAGATCCAGCCCTTCAGGAAGCAGGTGTCCTTCCCCCTCTGCCCCGGTCACTCCCGGCACTCCCCCTGCCTTCCCCCCGTCTCCGCCCACCACACACACACACACACACACACACACACACACACACAACACGGCTTCCTGTAACTTCTTCCTGCTGGACAGAGACCCAGTGCTCCTCCTGTGTGACTGGCAAGAGGCCTCATGCCTGCTGAGAGAGGAGGAGTGGGAGAGGGGCTCGCCAGACAGCAGGGAGGGAGACCCCAGGCACACAGGACCTGGCTGTCGAACCCACATTGCTGCTCAGGTGCCGTGATCTCCCGTGGTTGGTACCAGGCCCTCGCCGGCTCATGACGTCATCTTCTCCCCTGTCTGTCCAGGTGGGCCCTCCCTGCTTCTGAAGCCCTACAGAAGTTCCCATGGAAACACTAGAGGCCGAGTGTCTCCTGCCACCTCCAGTGATCTGGGAAGTGACCCGGCCGCCTGCCCTTATTAAGCCTTGTCTGCCCCGTGGGAAGTGACTTCATGTTGCACATGTGATTTCAGCCCCTGAGGCTTGTGTGAGGCTTCTGGACCCTCAGTTAAAGGTCAGTCCCTGGCCGGGCGCGGTGGCTCACGCCTGTAATCCCAGCACTTTGGGAGGCCGAGGCGGGTGGATCATGAGGTTAGGAGATCAAGACCATCCTGGCTAACACGGTGAAACCCCGTCTCTACTAAAAATACAAAAACTAGCCGGGCGAGGTGGTGGGCGCCTGTAGTCCCAGCTACTCGGGAGGCTGAGGCAGGAGAATGGCGTGAACCTGGGAGGCGGAGCTTGCGGTGAGCTGAGATCGCGCCACTGCACTCCAGCCTGGACGACAGAGCCAGACTCCGTCTCAAAAAAAAAAGTCAGCCCCTGTACATCTCTGTAGTGCTGTTCGTGTATTCAAACCACTTCCATATATGACCTCTCACTCGGTCCTCATGGCAATGGAGCACTTACTATTCTTCCCATTTTACAGATGAGGAAACTGAGGCCCAGAAAGTTCAGGCCCTCTGACCCCAGAAGTGTCTGTGACCACCCTTCCAACCTTGGCTATCTACCCCAGCTGTGGAGAGGAGGTCTAGGGTGACATCTATTGTAGATCCCACCTGAGAGTTTAACCAACAAGAAGACTTACTTTCCTGGTAGGCAGCCTGCTTTGTTTTGCACAGGTAGATAGATTTTTTTTTTTTTTCTCATCTTTCTTATAAACAATCTCATGCACATTCTGTGTTTGAGCTAGGACTAGTCACCCTTTGGGGGCTAACTGTGCAGCGTGAGCTGCATCCACACCCTCACTTCTCCCTTCACTCCCCCTTTCCTCACTCAGGGGCTGAGAGGACAGAGGTGGTCAGTCAGGGAGCAGAGGTGTCGAAGGGGCTCATGGCAAGTGGCAGCCATTGGAACAGGGGTGAGGACTCAGGCCTGGGAAAGCCACCAGGGATGGGGAAACCATGACACCGCTTCCTGGTGCAGTGCACGCCATCTGTATCCCTGTCAGCCCTCACTGGGTCATGGGCCTTGGGCAGATGCCAAAGAGCCCAGCAGCAGTGGTGGTGGCCAGCTGGGCAAAGCATCCTTGCTTGGGCTAGGAAAGCTTTACCTTCTCTGAGTGCCTCCGCCCAAAAGATGCGTGACCCGTGGTACCGGGGAACCACATCTTGGAGTGGTCCACTGTAGGCCATCCGCTTCATCCACCCCCAGTCCTTACATAGGCCCTACCCTTTGCCCGGGAGCTTCTAGATGGAAATCAGAAAGAGATTCAAGGAGCCGAATAAGCGGTCAGCCCCCACATGCACTCCTTGCCCCGTGCAGAGCTCCAGCCAGCTTCGTCACCAGCCCCACTGGCTCCTGGTTGGAATGAAAGGGTCTCTGGTTGCACTGAATGCAGCTCTCAAACTGGTCTTGTACTTGCTGAATAAATACTGTTGTTCTTGCCTTAGCTGCTCTCTAGGTTTGTGGGGTTAAGTTGCCAGAAAATTGTGCTACTGTGTGTGCGTGTGCGTGCGTGTGTGTAGTGCTAGGAGTCCACAGTAGGTCTCTGTCGAGCCGATGTTGTGATGAGGGCTTTTCCGATACCCAGAAGCCACAGAACCACAAGGAAACCCAAACCCCCTCCAGCTGCTGAAGCACAGGCACAGCCTGGGGTCGGGATGGAGCCTCCAGCACCCCAGCACCCAGGTGACTTCCCCACTCCCCTGTAAATGTCATGGTGCTAAGACTGTGTCAACCCCAAGATGACACACGGTCCTGTGCTTTGGCCACCGTTTGAGGCAAAAACTAAACAGCCCGACACGTTGTGTTCTGGTGCAGGTTTGTATTAAACTGTAGCTACTTCTCACTTGGACTCTGTTGTGTTTCTTCAGAGGAGGGAGTTTGGCGGAGATCTCTTCTACGGTGACTGGGCAAGGCTTCCATTGCTAAGAAAAGGCAGCTTTGATCTGTCTCTCCTATTGGGTGGCCTGTGCAGAGACTGGATTTTTTTTTAATTCTGAGAGACAGAAGCCCCAGTGGTGCCAGATTTCCAGGGACAAGGTTGCCAATTTATCTGAAATAAATAGGAGGAAGAATTAGATGCAAAAGGGAAAAAACTAGACTCGCTCCATCTACCTGTAGTCACCTGTTCTTTTGGCTACCATTTTGGAAGCCCATAGCCACCTCTCCACTCGGCAGAACCCTTGGCTGATGGAACGATGGCTTCATAAAAAAATCTCAAGGCCAATGTGCCTTTGAAAGACCTTCCAGCTGCTCTCTGTCTGTCCAGAACCCCGCCTTTGGGGTTGGCCCTCTGTACTCTCAACCCCATCCATTGCGTTGAGACCCTCTACCTTCTCTCTAGAACTCTGCCAGATGTTGGGAGGATTATCTGATTAAACTCTTTCTCACTAAAGGGTAAAATTGTGGCTTCTAAGGCCGGGCGTGGTGGCTCATGCCTGTAATCCCAGCACTCTGGGAGGCCAAGGCAGGTGGATCACCTGAGGTCAGGAGTTTGAGACCAGCCTGACCAACGTGGAGAAACCCCATTTCTACCAAAAAATACAGAATTAGCCGGGCATGGTAGTGCACGCCTGTAATCCCAACTACTCGGGAGGCTGAGGCAGGAGAATCACTTGAACCCGGGAGGCGGAGGTTGCTGTGAGCTGAGATCGCACCATTGCACTCCAGCCTGGGCAACAAGAGCAAAATTCTGTCTTAAAAAAAAAAAAAAAAAATTGTGACTTCTAGTACTATGGGGTCACTGTGCTTATTTCTTAACCTTAAAATTTGAAGGTTGAGATGGATTTGCCAGCTTGAGATGGATGCTGAGTCCCTGCAATGTATTGCAAAGTGTCTGTTACCCTGTTTTCCCACAGCAGGAGAGCACACCAGAATTGGATTAACTGCCAACAATGCATTGGGTTTGGATGAAAAAATAACATGACCACACAGTTGGCACGTGGCATCTATCAGGCAGTCTACGGGGAAAAATAAAAGATACCCAGGAAGACATAGGGTGCCTTTTTACATATGTAGTTGTAGAAAAATAAAAGACCACAGACTCAGACTTTAAAATAAGCCTTGATCATTTATGAGAATCTGGATTTGGAGAAACCACACCAGTAGCAGCTAGGCAGCCACCAGCCTCTATTTTCTAACTCAGAATTACAGACTGACCTCTATATACCGGTATAGACTAACAGTAAGAATTGCTTTGTAGTCAGCCAGGCGCGGTGGCTCACGCCTGTAATCCTAGCACTTTGGGAGGCCGAGGGGCAGGATTGCCTGAGCTCAGGAGTTCAAGACCAGCCTGGGCAACATAGTGAAACCCCATCTCTACTAAAATACACAAAATTAGCCAAGTGTTGCAGTGAGATTGCTCCACTGCACTCCAGCCTGGGCGACAGAGTGAGACTTTGTCTCAAAAAAAAAAACAAAAAAACTTGGTTTGTAGTCAGTGGAGAACACAGGGTCTCATGACACCCAGGTGTGAAGAAGAAACCTCATGATACGTAGGGGTTGGTAGACCTTAGAGTCCTAAGTTAGTAACGGGCTATTTGACAGTGTTGTAACAACACACATTTGAAAGGGCTCTTAGTGCTTTCCCAGTAGAACAGTAAAGGATCTGGCATTTTGCTGACACTGGGTACTGTCTTATGATGGAAACTGAGTTATGTACTTTCCCTTGTGGACTTACAACCATACATTTAGACCTAGAGGGATCAGATGTCCTGGTTTGCTCAGGGCAATCCTGGTTTAAGTCCCTTGCCCCAGAATAATTATTAACAGTGTCCACTTTCACTGTCAAACATGTCCTGGTTTGTATAATAAATTACATGGTCACTTTCTGTATACCTATACATTCACTGGGCTATTACTGTGCCTGTCCAGGAGTTAAAAATTTTTCCATTGCTGAAAGACAAGATATGGCATCATAGGAGATGTGGAAGATGGGTCCTTCCACAGTGGATGGTGACTTAGGGGTTTGCATGACAAGCCCTGTGTCTTCACACAGCTCTTGGAGGCTTGATGAGTCTCAGTAGCTGGTGATGCCATAGGGTGGGGAAGGTCTGCGAATGCTTTTCTAAGCTTTTTCAGTTTGCCTCGTAGACCTCATTGTTCCATTAAAAGCTATAAGCCTACCAAATTCTATCACTTGCTTTTAAGGTGCCACTTAAACAGCTTACAACATTTTCAACTACATTTAAAATTCTATTTCCCTTTTAAATACCTTTCCTGAGTACCAAATAATTATTACCAATCTAATAAATTAAACTTATAAATATACTAAGTTTAACACTTTATTAGTTGTTTTGATGCTAAGAATAAACAATATTTCAACTTAAAATTATAAGTTTTAAGTTACACATTTTTTTTTTTCAAGACAGAGTCTTACTCTGTCTGTCACCCGGCCAGTGCAGGGGCGCCATCTTGGCTCACTGCAACCTCTGCCTCCTGGGTTCAAGCAATTCTCCTGACTCAACCTCCCAAGTAGCTGGGATTACAGGCACCCACCACCACCACGCCCGGGTAGTTTTTGAATTTTTAGTCGAGATGAGGTTTTACCATGTTGGCCAGGCTGGTCTCGAACTCCTGACCTCGTGATCTGCCCTCCTCAGCCTCCCAAAGTGCTGGGATTACAGGTGTGTGCCACTGCGCCCAGCCAAGTTACACATTTTAAGTTTATGAGATGCTCACTCTAATAGACCAAAAATTTCTCATAGAAATAAATAAAATACCAACTATGCCCAGATTTCCTCTTAATACAAAAATTTCAACACTATGGACTTAGTTCTTTAAAAACCTTTATTTTCTTAATTCTATACCTCCTGCCATTTGTAAGCTCTCACTGGGCTTTAGCTTTGAGTCTTTTATTTTATTTATTTATTTTTTGAGACAGAGTCTTGCTCTGTCACCCAGGCTGGAGTGCAGTGGTGCATTACAGCTCACTGTGGCCTCGACCTACGGGGTCAGGTGATCCTACCACCTCAGCCTCCAGAGTACCTGGGATCACAGGTGTACACCACTGCGCCTGGCTAATTTTTGTAATTTTTGTATTTTTTTGTAGAGACTGGGTTTCCCTTTGTTGTCCAGGCTGGTCTGAAACTCCTGGGCTCAGGCGATCCACCAGCCTCCCAAAGTGCTAGGATTACAGGCATGACCCACTGCACCTGGCCTCAAGTCTTTTTTTGATGACAAGTCAACTCCTAGAGGGTGCAAGGAAGGTCTGCTTACAGCTCCACTCCAATCTCAAATTTCCAGTGCACCTGATTTTCACTTTACCACTACCTGGTCATCTACAATAACTGAATGCACAGTTATTAGTGTAATGTGTGTGTATATCAGTTCTAGCCAAGGGAGTTCTGCCTCCTTTAAAAATGTTTGAATAAATTAGATCCTTCATGTTTTAAGGTTTCCTTACATTTAAAGCAACACATTCTATCCTTGTATAGCTTTTTTTAAATTGACTG
This sequence comes from Rhinopithecus roxellana, assembly GCF_007565055.1. NCBI lineage: Eukaryota > Metazoa > Chordata > Mammalia > Primates > Cercopithecidae > Rhinopithecus > Rhinopithecus roxellana. The sequence goes on from NC_044565.1 coordinate 68,904,521, forward strand.
TTTTTTAGAAAAGTCTGATTTACAGTAGCACAGATAGTGCAGAGTTTCCACCTACTCCACACCCGGCCTCCCCTATTACTAACATCCTACATTAGCATGACCCATTTGTTACAATCTGAGCCAATATTGATACATTATCATTAATTAAAGTCCATGCCTATTCAGATTTCCTAAGCTTTTATGTAATGTCCCTTTTCTGATCCAGGATCTCCTCCAGGACACCACATTACATTTACTCGTCATGTCTCCTGAGGCCCGGTGGACTGTGACAGTCTCTCAGACTTCCCTTGTTTTTGATGACCTTGACAAGTTTTGAGAAGTATTGTTCAGATATTTTATAGAATACTCTCTACTGGAATTTATCTGCTGTTTTTCTAAGTGGTTAGGTTGGTGTTAGGAGTTTTTAGAAGGAAGACCATAAAAGTCAGTTGCCATTTTCCTCATGTCACATCAAGGGTGTATACTATCAAAATGACCTATTACTCATGAGGTTGACTTTGATCACCTGGCTAAAGTCTGATCTACCTTTTAAAATTTATATGGTTCCCTTTTATGACCTAAAAGCTTCTCTTTTTACAGTATGTGACTTCTTTAAGCAACTAAGTATGGTTTGTATTGCTACACTAAGTTTTTCAGGTGTTTGCTAGATGATTCTCCTAGTTAGGAATTTTTTGAAATTCAGTATCAGTTGTAAGACTTTTGGCCAGACATGGTGGCTCACACCTGTAATCCCAGCACTTTGGGAGGCCAAGGTGGGCAGATCACTTGAGGTCAGGAGTTCGAGACCAGCCTGGCCAACATGGTGAAACCCCGTCTCTACTAAAAATACAAAAAAATTACCTGGGCATGGTGGTGCAACCCTATAATCCCAGCTACCTGGGAGGCTGAGGTGGGAGGATCACTTGAACCCAGGAGGCAGAGGCTGCAATGAGCTGAGATTGCACCACTGCACTCCAGCCTGGGTAGCAGAGCGGGACTCCATCTGAAAAAAAAAAAAGACTATTTAAGGGGGGCACAAAGATAGCAGTAACAAGACATATTCACATAAACACGAGCTCTTGAGGTTTTATCTGAAATCCTCTTGACACATGGGTCAAAATTTAGGCTTTAATTTAGGGCTTTACACACACACACACGCGCGCGCGCGCGCGCATTTACATGCAAACACAGAGAGAGGCTCATTTTAACTACATAACCAACTTTGTGACGCCTTTGAATAACAAGTATCCATTACCTTAAAGCTATTTAAGTTCAAACTTCCAAAATCCAATCTGAAATCCTAGGAAAAAAAAAAAAAAAAACAGAGACTAACCAGGTAAAATTAATAAGGAACTGTTAAGAAAGTATAATTTATTATTTTAATGGTACCCAGAAAGCTGTTGAAACTTCTCTATTTATTTATATAATTTCAGATTATGTGAGTTTTATTGAACGGATTGATAAAGCACACATTTTTCCAGCTGTGATGCATTTCAGTAGCAATAGCCTATACTGCTACCAAAACCCGCATTTTACATCACATTTACAAAAACCTTTAGCTATTAGCTTTAGTGCAGAAACTCAAAATATTTTTTTTCCTTTTGGAGTGTTTCTAGCCATGAAACTCAAGTTCTCATTGAAATCATGTATGCAATATCCAAAATTCCTAATTTCACATTCTGCATTAATTTATCATCTCAAGGGGGAAAAAAGATCACTTCACACAGAAAACAGTTGCTTACAATTATGCATATTTAAATTTCATCATCTGCTCAGTGCCTCTTGCTTTATTGGAATTTTTTCTTTTGGATACAAGGTCTGCCACTGTTACCCAGGCTGGAGTGCAGTGGCGCAATCACCACTCACTACAGCCCCGACCTTCTGGGCTCAGTCGATCCTCCCGCCTCAGTTTCCAGAGTAGCTGGGACCACGGGCATGCGCCATCACGCCCAGCTAATTTTTCAATTTTATAGTAGAGACAAGGTTTCCCTATGTTGCCCAAGCTGGTCTAGAACTCCTGTGCTCGAGCGATCCTCCCGCTTTGGCCTTCCAAAGTGTTGGGATTACAGGCATGAGCCACTGTGCCTCGTTTTATTGGAATTCTTGATTTTAAAATATCCTCTGGGCCGGGCGCAGTGGCTCATGCCTGTAATCTCAGCACTTTGGGAGGCTGAGGTGGGCGGATCATGAGGTCAGGAGTTCAAGACCAGCCTGGCCAACATAGTGAAATCCTACTAAAAAAACAAAAATTAGCCGGGTGTGGTGGCACACGCCTGTAGTCCCAGCTACTCAGGAGCTGAGGCAGGAGAATTGATGGAACCTGGGAGGCGGAGGTTGCAGTGACCTGAGACCATGCCATTGCACTCCAGCCTAGTGACAGAGTGATAATCCATCTCAAAAAAAAAAAAAAAAAAAAAATCCTCTGAAGTTTTGCAGTCTAAGTTTACCCTGAAGGGAGTTATGGTCTTTTGATCAGTCCCCAGTGATGCCAAGTTTCAAGACACTGCAGGGGTTAATTTCAGTAAAATAGACTTCCCTTGGAGATAGTCTTTGATCCCTTTACTGCTGAGGAATCAGAGCCTCTGGAGAACTTATCTTGAGGAGGACCATGGGTATTTTGAGCCCTAAAGGGAAGGAAACTTCAGTGGCAGTGCTTTGACGGCCCCTTCCCATCTTGCACTCATCTGACAGAAGGGTTCCCAGCGTGCACAGAAGAGGAAATCTGGAGACTCCTTCACAGGTATTTTAGGACTAGCCACCACATGTGGGAATTGCTGAGACTTCTTCAAACTACAATATTCCAGCATCCAGGCTTTCTTTCTTTCTTTTTTTTTTTTTTTTTTTTTTTTTTGAGGCGGAGTCTCGCTCTGTCGCCCGGACTAGAGTGCAGTGGCCGGATCTCAGCTCACTGCAAGCTCCGCCTCCCGGGTTTACGCCATTCTCCTGCCTCAGCCTCCCGAGTAGCTGGGACTACAGGAGCCCGCCACCTCACCCGGCTAGTTTTTGTATTTTTAGTAGAGACGGGGTTTCACTGTGTTAGCCAGGATGGTCTCGATCTGCTGACCTTGTGATCCGCCCGTCTCGGCCTCCCAAAGTGCTGGGATTACAGGCTTGAGCCACCGCGCCCGGCCTCTTTCTTTCTTTCTTTCTTTTTTTTGAGACGGAGTCTCACTCTGTCACTCAGACTGGAATGCAGTGGTACGATCTCAGCTCACTGCAACCTCCACCTCCCAGGTTCAAGCAATTCTCCTTCCTCAGCCTCCTGAGTAGCTGGGACTACAGGCGCATGCCACCTTGCCCGGCTAAGTTTTTGTATTTTTAGTAGAGATGGGGTTTCCCCATGTTAGCCAGGATGGTCTCGATCACCTGACCTCGTGATCCACCCGCCTTGGCCTCCTGAAGTACTGGGATTACAGGTGTGAGCCACCACACCTGGTCTACAGCAGCCAGGCTTTCTATGTTCTCCAGTGTGGTGGCCTCATGGAGGTATCTTTTTTTTTTTTTTTTTTTTTTTTTTTTGGAGACAGAGTCTTGCTCTGTCGCCCAGGCTGGAGTGCAGTGGCGCGATCTCGGCTCACTACAAGTTCCACCTCCCGGGTTCACGCCATTTCCCTGCCTCAGCCTCCCAAGTAGCTGGGACTACAGGCACCCGCCACCACATCCGGCTAATTTTTTGTATTTTTAGTAAAGACAGGGTTTCACCGTGTTAGCCAGGATGGTCTTGATCTCCTGACCTCATGATCCGCCCGCCTTGGCCTCCAAAAGTGCTGGGATTATAGGCATGAGCCAATGCGCCCGGCCTGGTGGAGATATCTTTTCTAAGTTGTGAGGATTCAAGCTTGTTCTTTGAGAAGCACTTTATAGTTTTTACTTTATGTCTGTAAATATGGTTTTGTAACTCCTCCCAAATATCTGCATGGGAACCAGTGAAAGATTTTGCCTTTCTTTGGTAACTCTCACTTGTTCACAGAGACCTTGCTTTCATCTGGCATCATGGTCACAGGAACTCAAGATGCAATTTGGACATCCCTTCTTTAAATAAATTCAGTAGATTGGGCATCATAATGGTTTACTATGATCTGAGCAGGGGTACGCCTCCCTTCCAAACCCTTGGGCTGAAGTAACCCGCAAGTCAAGCCAGCCCAGTGGTTCTCAAGTAGGGGCAATTTCTTCCCGCAGGAGACATTTGGCAATGTTTGGACACAATTTTTGGTTGTTACAACTTGCAGGTGGCGTGGTGCTATAGGAATCTAGAGGTCGGGAATGCTGTCAAACATCCCCCAATACACAGGACAGCCACCACATCAAAGAATTATCCAACCTAAAATGTCCGTGGCAGCAAGCTTGAGAAACCCTGATCTAGCCTTAGGGTGAAACAGGATATTCAATCACTTTAGAAAATTGGATAGGAAAAATGTAACAAGGGGAAAGAGGTAGCTCAGTCTATGATGCCTATTTTATGTAGTAAAGCGCTCTGAACTAAAACGTGCCAAGGATGGAGCTGAACCACAGCATCCCAGGCAGCAGAGAGGGGGTGAGGAAGCTGGAGGGTAGGACTCCAACAGGTCTTACCTTGTGTTTTCCCCGGGGCCTCATCCCTCCACCACCACTCTCAGGGGCTGTGTTGTGTCAGATCCTGCCACGACCACATTACAATGTGGCAGGAAACAAAAGACCACGGATGTAGAATTTAATATTAGCTTTCGTCATGTACTGAGACCACATGCAGAGCAAGGTTAAGCACTCACCAAATGGCATTTTGACTGTTACATCTTAATTCCTTAACTTTCAAAAGCACAGACCTTCTTTTACGCCTGGGTGTAAACTAAGACCCTCTCCGAGAATTGCCTTGTGGCCATGAGAGGAGAAGGCGCTTCTCAAAACTGAGGAAAGGGAAAGAAAACCTCATGATAATTGGCGGGGAAGGGAGGGTAAACATTATGGTTATCAGTAACATCCAAAAAGGCTATTTGAAGGGGTGACAAGCTATGTATCAGGAAGGAGTCATGTTGCTTGTTCAGTAAGACATTAGGGATGTATCTTTTTTCTTAATTCCAATGTTTTACTTCAAGTGTAATGGGTATAGAAAAAAGTGCACACGATCTAAGTACACAGCTCAATAAATGTGTATAAACTGGGACTGGGTGCGATGGTTCACGCCTGTAATCCCAGCACTTTGAGAGGCTGAGGCGGGTGGATCACAAGGTCAGGAAATCGAGACCATCCTGGCTAACACGGTGAAACCCCATCTCTACTAAAAATACAAAAAAATTAGCCTGGCGTGGTGGCAGGCGCCTGTAGTCCCAGCTACTTGGGAGGCTGAGGCAAGAGAATGGCGTGAACCTGGGAGGCGGAGCTTGCAATGAGCCGAGATCGCGCCACTGCACTCCAGCCTGTGTGATAGAGTGAGACTCTGTCTCAAAAAAAAAAAAAAAAAATTATATAAACTGAACACCTAGATGGAGATAGAACATTACCAGCACCTGAGAAGCCTGGTATGTGTCCCTTCCTCTCACAATCCCCCACTAGGATAATTATTCTTCTGACTTCTAATACCATATACTAGTATTGCCTGGTTTTGAACTCCATGTAAATAGAATCATACAATACATATTCTTTGTTTTGGCTTCCTTTTTTTTTTTTTTTTTTTTTTTTTTTTTGAGACAGAATCTCACTCTATCACCCAGACTGGAGTGCAATGGCACAATCTTGACTCACTGCAACCTCTGTCTCCTGGGTTCAAGCAATTCTCCTGCCTCAGCCTCCCAAGTAGATGGGATTACAGGCATGTGCCACCACGCCCAGCTAATTTTTTGTATTTTTAGTAGAGACAGAGTTTCACCATGTTGGCTGGGCTGGTCTCGAACTCCTGACCTCAAGTAATCCACCTGCCTTGGCCTCCCAAAGTGTTGTGATTACAGGCGTGAGCCACCGTGCCTGGTATGTTCTGGCTTTTTTTTGTTCCAATTAGGTTTGTACAATTTAAAGGATACACTTTCTTCTTGTCTAAATTTTCTTATGTGCAGCATTGTTTAAGATGGAATAGCTGACTTTGTCATCAATGTGCACCTACACATAAAGTATGAGGTCAAGGTGTCTACACATGTGATGTACAAGTGCACAGTACTTTTTCCACTGATGGAGAGTGAGGCTTGTGCAATTCAATCACCTTAATCGTGATCTCTAGGAAGGTCTTCCAGTCAAGATAGCCAGGTGGGTTCAAATAAAAATTCTGTATGTCCCAACTCCAAACACAAAGCAGACAGAGAGCATACTTATCACAACTTTTAAAAGACAAAGTCCATTAAAAATAATAAAAACACCTCTGTGGACTATAAACAAAATGAAACACACGGCCCAAAGGAGCACAGTGGATGCCACAAGGACCACAGGTTTTCTGCTCTTTGAGCAAAAGAGTGACCTGGGGAGGAGGGCTATACATTTTGGGCAGTGAGGCTCAACAGCACTTTGTACACGGAAGAGGACCAAAAATTAAGGGAGTGCTCAAAAAATGACTGATCCATTTGATCCAACAGTCCCACTTCTGGGTAAATATCCAGAAGAGTTGAAAGCAGAAGCTCAAAAAAACATTTGCACACTCATGTTTATAGCAGCATTAGTCATAATAGCTAAAACCTGGGAACAACCCAAGTGTCCATTGACAGATGAATGGACAGCAGAATGTGATATACATACCACAGAATTATCTAGATCCCTAGATAGATGGAGATAATGGAATAGTATTGAAAAGAAAAAGGAAGAAAAAGAAATCCTATCACATGCCACAGCATGAATGAACCTTGAGGACATGCTGAATGAAATAAGACAGCCACAAAAAGATACAGTATTTGTTTATTCCACTTGTAGGACAAGGTATCTAACGTCAGCTTCACAGAAATAGAAGGTAGAATGGTGGTTACGAGGGACTGCAGGGAGGGGGAAGCAGGAAGTTGTCGTTTAGTGGGTAGAGAGTTTCAGTTCTGCAGGATGAAAAAAACGCTTCGGAGATCTTCACAACAATGTAAATACACTTAGCGCTATTGTACGCTTAAAAATGATTAAGACGGTAAGTTTTATGATATGTGTTTTGTTTGTTTGTTTTTTTGTTTGTTTGTTTGAGACAGGGTCCCACCCTGTCACCCAGCCTGGAGTGCAGTGGTGCAATCACAGCCCACTGCAGCCTCGGTCTCTCGGGCTCAGGCGATCCTTCCTCCGCCTCTCAAGGAGCTGGGACAACAGGCACACAGGCACACTCACCATGCCTGGCGAATTTTTTTTTTTTTTTTTTTGAGACAGAGTCTTGCTCTGTCGCCCAGGATGGAGTGCAGTGGCCGGATCTCGGCTCACTGCAAGCTCCGCCTCCCGGGTTCACGCCTTTCTCCTGCCTCAGCCTCCCGAGTAGCTGGGACTACAGGTGCCACCACACCCTGCTAATTTTTTTGCATTTTTAGCGGAGACAGAGTTTCACTGTGTTAGCCAGGATGGTCTCTATCTCCTGACCTCGTGATCCGCCCGCCTCAGCATCCCAAATGCTGGGATTACAGGCGTGAGCCACCGCGCCCGGCCTTCTTTTTTTTTTTTTTTTTTTTTTTTTTAGTAGAGATGGATTCTTGCTATGTTGCCCAAGCTGATCTCAAACTCCTGGCCTGAAGTGATGCTCCCGCCTCGGCCTCCCGAAGTGCTGTGATGACAGGCATAAGCCACCACACCCAGCAATACATGTGTTTTTTTCTTGTTTTTGTTTTTTGAGATGGAGTCTGGCTCTGTCACCCAGACTGGAGTGCAGTGGCATGATCTCGGCTCACTGCAACCTCTGCCTCCTGGGTTCAAGCAATTCTCCTGCCTCAGCCTCCCTGGTAGGTGGGATTGGAGGCACGCACCACCACACCTGGCTAATTTTCGTATTTCAGTAGAGATGGGGTTTCACCAAATTAACCAGGCTGGTCTCGAACTCCTGATCTCAAGCAATCCACCCGCCTTGGCCTCCCAAAATGCTGAGATTACAGGCATGAGCCACCACCCCCCCCCCCCCACCGATACACGTCTTTTGCCACAACAAAAGAATTATATTATAAAAATTGACCATTTACTAACCCACAAAGCAGGTTTCAAAAAATTGCAAAGTATTAGTGTTTCAGGCTTTGTCCTCTGCTCGCATTGCAATGAAATTAGACATAAACAAACTACAACATCAAGAAACTATTAAGGAAAAATGCAAGTAAATTGTGAGTGTTTATACAAAATAGAAATATTTTCGTACAAAATATAAAATGTGTGGTATCTAGCTAATGTCATTTAGAGTTCAACTTAGAGTTTTATTCTCTTTTCAAACAAAACAAATGTAAAATCAATGAGTAGATTAATGGTTATATGTGGCAAATTAACACACCTATTTCTCTATATTCCCTCTCAAATCCTCACCAAAGTGACATTTGAAAAGAAGGGTTAAGCCATATGGGAAAAGATAATGGGAAATGAGATTATGGCTTATGATGGATATCAACAAAACTTGGAAGGTGTAAAATAAATGGATGAGCGGGTGCAGTGTGGAGAAAGCTGAAATGTCTGCCTGCCATGAAGGCAACCAATGAGATGCCATTTAGCACCCCAGAGCCCAATAAAGAATCCCCAGTAGCAGCTCCTGGGATCTCCAAAGGCCAGAGAGTGACATCAGGATGATTGGCTAAAATTCTCTAAGAGGAGCAGTTAGACCCATAGATCCTCCAGCTCCTGCAAGCAACTGTCCCACTCTCTTTCCGGTTGCCAAGGGGAGAGGATGAACTTAGGTGGATTTAGAGAAGGACAGAACACTGAACAGTGACATCAGCATATTCCCAGCCTCCTTCCCATGCCGTCTACCATAACCAATACAGAGAACTGTATTCCCCCAGGCAAGAAATCTGAGGATCCCTCTCTAGGCCAGCTGACTGGCTTGAGGAAAAAATACTTACATTGTGATATTTGAGGGGTCCGGTAGTAATTTGACCAGTTCCCATGCAATCCCTCTATGGTAAGACACCTCAACCCATATGCCCCATGCATGAGCTCCAATCTTTCAGTTAGCCGGTTTGCATCTTACTCTGAAAGATGAGGAAAACCTCCAAAAAGACAGACAGTCCGGCCACCCAGGCGCAATGACTCATGCCTGTAATCCCAGCACTTTGGGAAGCTGAGGTAGGTGGATTTTGTGAGTCCAGGAGTTTGAGACCAACCTGGGCAACATGGAAAAATACTGTCTCCAAAAATAAATAAATAAATAAAATATTTAAAATCACCCAAGTGTGGTGTCCCACGCCTATAGTCCAAGCTACTCAGGAGGCTGGGGTGGGAGATCACCGAAGCCTGGGAGACGGAGGTTGCAGTGAGCCAAGATCATATCACTGCACTCCAAGCAACAAGAGTGAGACCCTGTCTCAAAAAAAAAAAAGAGATAGACCAACACAAACATAAGAACAAAGTATCTCAGAGAAAACTGACATGACTCAAGGAGTAAATGAAAAGTCCAAAGATAAAGAGAATAGATTCATTAAAAGATAAAAGGAAAACAGGAAAGACAAGAAAATTAGATGATTAGTCTAACAGGAATTCCAGAAAGAAGAACACAGAAAAAACAAAGCAAGGGAGTTTATCAAAGAAATAATACAAGAAAATTTTCCAAACTAAAAAATATGCATTTCCAGAGTGAAGAGACATCATCATGAAATGTCTGAACAGCAGAGATAATGCTTCAAGAGCCAGCAAGAGACAAAAATACTAGCTGCATACAAGAATTGGAAATTGAATGTCACTCAGTTTGTCAACAGAACTACTAGAGGATGGAAGATCATGGAGCAGGTTTTCTAAATTCTGAGAAAAATAATTTCTAACCTAGAATTCTGTACCCAGCCAAACTTTCAACCAACTGTTAAGGTATTATAGAAGAAAGTCATTTTCAGACATGCAAGATTGAAAAGATTGAAGATTGACCTTCCACGGAACCTATTAGAGAGTCCCTTTGAGGGTGCGCTCCACCAAAATGAATAATAAAAAGACATGGGCCGGGCACGGTGGCTCACGCCTATAATCCCAGCACTTTGGGAGGCTGAGGCAGGCGGGTCACTTGAGGTCAGGAGTTTAAGACTAGCCTGGCCAACATGGTAAAACCCTGTCTCTACTAAAAATACAAAAATTAGCTGGAAGTGGTGGCATGTGCCTGTAGTCCCAACCACTTGGGAGGCTGAGGCACGAGGATCACTTGAGCTTGGGAGATGAAGGCTGCAGTGAGCTAAGATTGTGCCACTCCCTCCAGCCTGGGTGACAGAGTGAGATCCTGTCTCAAAAAAAAAAAAAAAGACATGGGATGAAGGAAATAGGACATTCAGCATAAGCAAGAAAATAAGGAAAGTTCCAGAATGGTGGTAGAGGAAGTTGTTCTCTAAGCTGCTGCACAGCTGGTCCAGAATGGAACAGTCCTGAGAAAATCCTGCCCAGCAGGCTAGAACAGCCACCTGCCCTCAGTATTTGCCTGTTTGTAACAAAAAGCTGTAAATGCTCAGCTGAAAGAGGTTCTCGGGAACGGCGGACCAACCAAAAGTTTGCCCTGGCTCTTGATAAACGACAACTGAAGAAGAAAAGAGGATTTGCAAGAAGAATGAAATCATGGCTTCTCTGAGTTTGCAGATTTCTTGCACACATCTAATTAAACCTCTGCAGAAATTTCTACCACATCCCTAACCAATCATCTAACTCAGGATGCAGGATGTTTAGCCCAGTAACAGCGTGCCTTCAGCAGGCATACTATCACACTCCCCAAAATCTCTATTTATTCAGTATCATTTCCTGAACTGAAACTAAATTGTCTGTCTTCAGCTTGTGCCCCTTTGTGCTAACTCTTCCCTATGAAGGCACACAGAACAATCTTATTCATAAACAGCTCTTCCAATTTCACACATTATTGCAGTCTTTACTTCTGCCCACTACACTCATGCTTTCTGGGTTGTTCTCAGAGTTTAGCATGCGTCAGAATCACTGGGAGGATTTGTTTAAGCCCAGCTTGCTAAGCCCCACACCAAAGTTTCTGACTCAGTAGATGTGACGTGGGGCCTAAGAACTTGCTTTTTTTTTTTTTTTTTTTTTTTTTTTTTTTTTTTTTTTTTTTTTTTGAGATGGAGTCTCATTCTCTCCCCCAGGCTGGAGTGCAGTGGCACGATCTGGGCTCACTGTAACTTCTGCCTCCTGGCTTCAAGCAATTCTTCTGCCTCAGCCTCCTGAGTAGCTGGGATTACAGGCACCTGCCACCATGCCCGGCTAATTTTTGTGTTTTTAGTAGAGACAAGGTTTCACCGTGTTGGCCAGGCTGGTCTCAAATTCATGGCCTCAAGTGATCCACCCGCCTCGGCCTCCCAAAGTGCTGGGATTACAGGTGTTAGCCACCGCTCCCAGCCACCATCCTTATCTTAAAATGTGGCACCAACTCTCCAGAATGGAGTTTTCTGAATGAAGGTGCCCAGAGACAGTGCCCACCCATGCAGAGTAAAGGACCAACGGGGCTTTGCAGAAGCAAAGACAATGCCCTGCTAACCCTTGATAACCTGAGCAGCTGATGAACTCAGCATGTGTGCAGGAGTCCCCTTGGGACTTCTGGAGAGCAGCTGGGGCACCTTCCCTCTATAACGCATTACATCCAGGACAGTCAAGAATCCCAGCCAACCTGTTAGGTGACCGACACAGGCCGTCGCTAAGCAGCAAGCAGAACTGCTGCCCTTGCCTGGGTTCTCCAAGAGCCTGTGATCCTCCTGGGCCCTCAGACAGCCTCTTCCACCCCTAGGGCAAGGCGTTTCTGGGGTTGTGAGGTGAGGTTCCTGAGAGTGAGTGAAAGGAGTGACTTTAGGGATTAACTGTCTTGGACATATCTTCCCTCCAGACGTCTACTTCCCAACCTCTCGATCTTTTTTGCCTCTCTTCCACACTCACTGGTGCGTCCCTTAAATTTCTTTCATCGTTTTGTTTTTCTGGATTACCTGCCATGGCCTTTCTGTTCATCTCTCCACAGTCAGACCTGGGATCTGAACCTTGAGCTGACAGAGATGCTGAGAATCTGGCCTTCTGATGCTCGGAGAGAATTGGGGATGTGGCAGGCCATGCCTGCTTGGGAGGTCAGTTCACCAGGAGCGATTGCCCTCAGTGCCTGCGCCCCCAGACTGAGGAAGAAGGAGATGCTAAGGGTAGCCTTTCACATCATACAAAGAGCCTGGGAAGATGAGATGGAGGTGAGGAGGAGAGGCATTCAGTCCAGAGGGAACAGGGAAGTAACTTTTTTAAACGTCTACTATATGCTAAGTACTTTACTATGTATGTATGGGTTACTGATTTAAGGTTGGAGTGGGGCTGAAATTCCCTGTATCTATTGGCCCATAGGATTAAAGACTGTTCTGTCTTGGAAGATAATGATGACTGATGAGCCTCTGAGGATAGAGGGTGAAAATTTTTCAAATCACCCTCAAGCATGAGCCCTAATATCCTCATCCGACCCAGGTCATGGTGCTTCTCCTAAGGCCATGAATTTCAGCCTGGGGAAGAGCTGGGAACAGCTGGAGAGGCAGAGGATTCTAGGATCGTGAAGCCCTAGCCAGTAACCTGTGGAGAGTGACTTCACCCCCAGGCGGCCAGAGCAGCAGCTGCTGCAAACCGAAAATGCCAGGAAGATCCATCTTCCCCCGCCCCTGGCCACCTCCAGGCTAGCTTCCTCTTCTGCGTGGTCTCTGTTTGGTTTGGCATTTCTCGCTCCCCAAGTCCTGGATCTTGTGGGATGGCCCGTGGCCACTGCACTGCCTGTAAAGGCCTCCAGATGGCGCTTTCAGCTCATCAGTGGTCGCTGAGATAAAGCTGAAGGAAAGGCAGGTGTGTCCAGGTTACCAGGCCTCAATCCCTGGCCCCAGAGCAGCTCAGGTTCCGTCCGCCTTGAGTGCAGGTGAGTGGCCATAGCAGCCTTCTCCCATCTGGAGCTCCTTGGAGGAAGTTGTCCCTTTCAAAACCAATCTCAGAATTTAGGATAAGGTTGCCAGATACAGCAAATAAAAATACAGAATGCCGGGCCGGGTGCGGTGGCTCACACCTGTAATCCCAGCACTTTGGGAGGCAAAGGCGGGTGGATCACGAGGTCAGGAGATCGAGACCATCCTGGCTAACACGGTGAAACCCCGTCTCTACTAAAAATACAAAAAATTAGCAGGGTGTGGTGGCGGGCGCCTGTAATCCCAGCTACTCGGGAGGCTGAGGCAGGAGAATGGCGTGAACCCGGGAAGCGGAGCTTGCAGTGAGCCGAGATGGTGCCGCTGCACTCCAGCCTTGGCGACAGAGCGAGACTCCATCTCAAAAAAACAAAACAAAACAAAGCAGAATGCCCAGTTAAATGTAAATTTCAGATAAAAAATAATTTTTTAGTTTATGTCCAAATAATGTCTGTGTCATACTTATGCTAAAAAATTATTTTTTTAATAATTAATTTACTATTTAAAAATTATTTTTAAATAATTTATTTATTGTTTATTTGAAATTCAAATTTAACTAAGCTGTCTTGTCTTTATGTGGCAATTCTAGTTTAGGTTTGTTTATAGGAATTCCCCACCTTCTGTCTGATCCATGCTTATAGAACATCTACCAGGCATGTGTGAGATATGACAACAGGAAGCAAGAGTAGCTCCTGCATTTAGAGGTGAGTTTGAAAAAAGACATGTTGACCAACAAGAAAATGTAGGAAGCATGGGATAGTGGAAGAAGTCTGGATTTTGGTGTTGGCTTTAAGTTCAAGCTCCACTTCTGATGTTCACTAGCTGTGTTAACTTAGGTAAGTTATTAACCTCTGTGGGCCTTTGTTGTTTATGTGTGGAAATAGGAATAATACCAACCTCTGGCTGGGCATGGTGGCTCACGCCTGTAATCCCAGCACTTTGGGAGGCCGAGGCGGATCGATCACCTGAGGTCAGGTGTTTGAGACCAGCCTGGCCAACATGGTGAAACTCCTTCTCTACAAAAAATACAAAAATTAGCCAGGTGTGGTGGTGGGCGCCTGTAATGCCAGCTACTCGGGAGGCTGAGGCAGGAGAATTGCTTGAACCTGGGAGGCGGAGGTTGCAGTGAGCCAAGATTGCTCCACTGCACTCCGGCCTGGGTGACACAGCAAGACTCTATCTCAAAAAAAAAAAATGGAAGGAATAATACCAACCTCAGAAGGTGACCAAGGAGGTTGTAAGAAATTGTATGTATCTCATGCCTGGCCGCCATAGGATCTGAATATATCCTAGTTTTATAAAATAATGTAACTACCAGGCCAGGCACGGTGGCTCATTCCTGTAATCCCGCACTTTGAGAGGCCGAGGCAGGCAGATTACCTGAGGCCAGGAGTTCGAGATCAGCCTGACTAACGTGGTGAAACCCTGTCTCTACTATTTTTGAAAAAATTTTAAAAAGCCGGGCGTGGTGGCAGGCACCTGTAATTCCAGCTACTCAGGAGGCTGAGGCAGGAGAATCGCTTGAACCTGGGAGGCGGAGGTTGCAGTGAGCCAAGATGGCACCATTGCCCTCCAGCCTGGGCTACAGAGTGAGATTCTGTCTCAAAAATAATAATAATAATAATATAACTACCATGAGAAAGAGACAACTAAAAGTGTCATGGTAACAATTAACTTTACCTCCTTTGGGAGGCTGTCTACAAAGAATGTAACACTTCACTTTTATTTTATTTTATATTATTATTATTATTATTATTATTATTATTATTATTATTATTTGAGATGGGATCTCACTGTGTTGACCAGACTGGCCTTAAACTCCTTACCTCAAGCGATCCTCCAATTTCAGCCTCCCAAAGTGCTGGGATTACAGGTGTGAGCTGCCGCACCTGGCCCACACTTCACTTTCAAATAGAAATAATAGCTAATACCATGTAGTGAATGCCCACAACATTGCCCTAAGTATCTAATGAACATGATCTCATTTAATCTTTATATTAACTCTCCAAGATATTTACTATTATTGTCCCCAATTTACAAATGGAGAAACTGAGTTAAGAAACTTATCACAGAGCTAGTAAGTGGTAGATTTAGTATGTTCGCTTGGGTCCATCTAACTCCCCAACCAATGCTCCTAACCTCTATCTTACACTACCTTTGCATGGATTGGCCCTTGAAGTTTGACTTGGTGACCACTATGAAGAGAAGCACAGATTGTGGCTACCGAGCATCTGGAACAGCAGATGGAGATGCAGAAGCTGGGAGGGGTGAAAGAACAGTACTGGGGCCCTGAGTTGCTGGGTATTCTGGAAACAGCAGCTCATTAATGTTCACAGGTGTGTCTTAAGACCTTTGCAAGTTCTCAATTTCCACACTAGTTTCTACAAAGAGGGTATAACTAGGGTGGATGGGGAGATTGAGTAGCCTCTTGACCCTAATGAAAGTTTTGTTAGTGTTGATAGTCACCGTTTATTTGATATTTATAGTACACCAGGCAGTGCCAGGCATTTTTCACACATTATCTTGTTTAATCATCACAACCACAGACCAAGAGAAAAACCAAGGCCAAGGTCACACAGCTCGACAGTGTTGGACCCAGTGCTCGTGTAACTCCAGCAGGGTGGAGGGCTAACGCACTCGCTAAAATAAGGGCTCATTCACTTCAAGGCATGTAATTAAAATTCATTCCTCAGCAAAATTGTGTATGACTTATATAGGTCCCTTGTAAACATTCAAAACCATGTCAAAGGTTTCCTGTATTGTGGGAATCAGTCTTATTTCAGTGCCCTGTTCCATGTGTAGCTAGTTTCAAATGAATAATGAACACAGTTAGTAACAATGACCAACATTGCGGCCCCGTCCTGCCTCCACCTCACAGCCGGAGCAGGGCAGGCTTGCTTGCTCCAGTCTGAACTCTAGCCCCGCAACTCACAGAGTTAATCCACCCTCTTAGACTCCTCTGGTTTGCCCACTCACCTTGGGGAAAGTGCAGAAAGATCAGATTTTTTTCAACTTGCTTGGGTGTTTTTACTCCAAGGTGTTAAAATGCAAAGTACAAGGTGATAGGAATACAAACGTAGATAAGATATGGTCTTTGAGTGTGAGGCCTTCCTATGGAGAAACATGGAGATAAGCATAATAACTGAAGGCAAAGGGGAACCATAACAAAGAATGGACCAGGTACCAAGGAGAAAGAGCAAGTAGGGGCCGGTTGCGGTGGCTCACGCCTGTAATCCCAGCACTTTGGGAGGCTGAGATGGGAGGATCAAGAGGTCAGCAGTTTAAGACCATCCTGACCAATATGGTGAAACGCCATCTCTACTAAAAATATAAAAATTAGCCAGGTGTGGTGGTGCATGCCTGTAGTCCCAGCTACTCGGGAGGCTGAAGCAGGAGAATCGCTCGAACCTGGGAGGTGGAGTTTGCAGTGAGCCAAGATTGTGCCACTGCACTCCAGCCTGGGTGACAGAGCAAGACTCTGTCTCAAAAAGAAAAAAAAAAAGAAAGAGCGAGTCTGCTCTCTGGGGGAGGCCCATGACCATGCCACCGAGTTGGTGACACAAAAGCTGGTCTTGGAGAATGAGTCCAAGTTTGCCTGATGAAGGGAAAGGAAGGGCAACCCTGCAAGGCAGGCTCAGCCACAAAACAAAACCACTTGCTTGGCCAACTGCAAGAACTACAAAAGGTGGAGTAGGGGATAGGGTACAAAAGGAGCGGAAGGTGAAGGGGAAATGGTTGATAGGGGCCAGACTGTAATAGAGCTTGTCCACCATATGAAGATGTCTGAAGTTTTATATCCTTTAAGCCAATGTTTCTCAAACCTTTCCACTTAAAGCACCCCAAAGGCAGTGGATAGCACAGGCATAGGAATAGAGGGCAGCCTATGTTGAGCTCAAACTCTCTTTAAAGGTCTTGTCTTTGAAATCATGTGATTCTTATATTCTACTCCATCTTATGTCTGTTTGTTTTAATGTTTACCTTAATACATAATAAATAAAAATAAATTTAAAATTAAAATAAGATAAATGTTGTTTTCTGAATCTCTAGATAAAATTTAAAGATTACATTTAAAGATATATTTATTATAAATAAAATTCAAGAGGTCAGGCCGGGCGCGGTGGCTCAAGCCTGTAATCCCAGCACTTTGGGAGGCCGAGACGGGCGGATCACGAGGTCAGGAGATCGAGACCATCGTGGCTAACACGGTGAAACCCCATCTCTACTAAAAAATACAAAAAACTAGCCTGGCGAGGTGGCGGGCGCCTGTAGTCTCAGCTACTCGGGAGGCTGAGGCAGGAGAGCAGCAGTGAACTCGGGAGAGGAGCTTGCAGTGAGCTGAGGTCTGGCCACTGCACTCCAGCCTGGACTACAGAGCGAGACTCCGTCTCAAAAAAAAAAAGAAGGGAAGAGTTTTGAGAGGCATTTAAGAAGTGGAGGCCAGACAAGGTGGCTCACACCTCTAATCCTAGCACTTTGGGAGGCCAAGGTGGGTGGATCACTTGAGCTTGGGAGTTCTAGACCAGCAGGGAAACATGGTGAAACCCTGTCTCTACTAAAAACACAAAAATTAGCTGGCATGTGCCACATGCCTGTGGTCCCAGCTATGTAGGAGGCTAAGGTGGGAGGATCATTGGAGCTCAGGAAGTCTAGGCTACAGTGAGCTGTGATCACACCACTGCACTCCAGCCTGGGTGAAAGAGCAAGACCCTGTCTCAAAGACAACAACAAGAAGAAGAAGTGGAATTAGGGTCAGGCACTGGGCTTACACCTGTAATCCCAACACTTTGGGAGGCCAAGGCTGGAGGATTGCTTGAGCCCAGGAGTTTGAGACCAGGCTGGGCAGCATAGCAAGACCTGGTCTCTACAAAATAAAAAAAGAATTTAAAAGAAAATTAGCCAGATGTGGTGGCACACCCCTGTGGTCCCAGCTACTTGGGAAGCTGAGGTGGGAGGATTCTTTGAGCCCAGGATGTCGAGACTGTAGGTGAGCCGTGATCATGCCACTGTACTCCAGCTTGGGCAACAGAGCAAGACCCTGTCTTAAACAAACAAGCAAGCTAAAGAAGTGGAATTAATAGTATTAGAAAACTGTCCCAGGGCTGGGCGTGGTGGCTCAAGCCATTAATCCCAGCACTTTGGGAGGCTGAGGCAGGTGGATCACCTGAAGTCAGGAGTTTGAGACCAGCCTGGCCAACATGGCGAAATCCTGTCTCTACTAAAAATATAAAAATTAGCCAGGCATGGTGGTGCATGCCTGTAGTTCCAGCTACTCAGGAGGCTGAGGCGTGAGAATCGCTTGAACCTGGGAGGTGGAGGTTGCAGTGAGCTGAGATCGTGCCACTGCACTCCAGCCTGGGCAACAGAGCAAGACTCCGGCCCAAAATAATAATAATAATAATAATAATAATAATAATAATAATAATTTGCAAATCACATATTATCTGATAATGGATTTATATCCAGAATATATGGAGAAATCCTAAAACTCAACAACAGAAAACAAACTGTCCGATTCAAAAATGGACAAAGGACTTGACAAGACATTTTTGCAAAGAAATTACATAAATGATTGATAAGCACTAAGACAACATAAAGAGTCGTCCAGTCAGCACCCTGCTGTTTAAGTTTCAGCCACCATCTGACTCACACCTTGAGCTAGAACCATCCAACCATGCATGGGCTTCCTGAATTCCCATCCCACAGAAACAGAGATAACGAAATGGTTGTTGCTTTAAACCACTGAATTGGAGTGATTCATTTTGTAGCAATAGTTAATGACACATGGTAAAATGTTAATATGTAGAGAATCTGGGTGAAGGGTATAAAGGAACTCTTTGTAGAATGGGCCTCTACTTTGTGTGTGACAAAGGGGTGGGGTTACAAGGATCATAGCCTTTTCTCAGGATTACTCAAGGCAGTCTCCCACCCAAGTCTACACCGTAACAATGAAGCTGAGCTGCAACTTCAGAATGGGAAAGCAAGATAAACTGAGCATGCGATTTCCCTGTTGCCTTGGTGACACCCAGATACCCTGCAGACGCGGTTAGAAACAGCTTCAGTTGTCCAACTCTCTGGCTAGAAAAAAGTGTAGCCTGGGTTTTTACTCTCCTAACCCTTTGACTTGTTTGGGGAATTATTGTCTACAGAGAGCTCTCTCCTTTCTGAGAATTACTTTAGGTGGAAGAAGAGACTATGTGCTGTGTCCCCTCTCTTTTCTTACTCTATTTGTAACTTTCTTCCTTCTTTTTTTCCCAAGAAAATGGGCTCAGTTGGGGTGCTTTGGCACCAATAGTCCTGCGGTGGAATTTGTGGGAGCTAGACAGGGAGACTTGGAAGATAATGCTAGGTTGTGAGTTCTTCCTTTTGAGTTGTTTGAAGAGAATGCAGCATCTCTGGCATGTCAACAAGCCCAGCAGAATCCAGTAACATTCACCAAGAGGGCTTGATTAGAGTTGGTTAGGGGATGATCAGGACGGTTAGGTGTGAAGAGCTTACGCTGATTATGGAGAGTACGGGAGTCACGGGGTTGGTACCCAGTGAGGAAATTTACCTTAGTAGAAACATTTGGGATAGTGTAGAAGAGAGAAGTGCTAGAGGCAAGGATTCAGGAAATAGACAATGCCAGAGTCTCAGTTAACAGAATGGAAAGCTAAGGAGATGAGAGACTTTTCATAGTAGCATAGTACTAAAAGAAAAACTATGTGTAAAGGTATTAGAAAAATGGGGATTGAGACTCTGAGGCAGTCAGGCCAGAGAAAAGAAGAAGAAAAATATTTGTCTTCATCTGATTCAATTACATAAACATTTCTCAGAATCTACTATGTGTCACATGCTGTAGTGGATGCTGAGGGAGCTGATGAAAAAGACAGAATTCCTGCCCACCAGGGTCACATAGTCTGATTGGAGACACAGACACGTAAACAAACGACTAGTGTAAGGTGTGTGTAAGAAAGGAGGAATGTACAGGGTGGGTACAAAGGTGACCTCAAGGCATCCACGGGAGTCAGGGCTGAGGGAGGAAGAGCCAGAAGACATTAGCACAAAGAGAACCAAGATGCTGAAGTCACAGGGGAAAAGAACATACTGGACCCCTGGGCAGAGCAGTGCAGGACAAGGACAGCAAGCGTGGAGAGAAACGGCGGGATCCAGAAGAACCGAGGAGATGATAACAGCGCACTTGGAGGAGGGAATTCGGGAACACGAATGGACATGTCAGAGGGAGCTAGTTATGAGGAAGTAGACTGCAAACCAGATAGTGAGCAAGATGAAGAAATAAGAGGTTTTTATCCTTGCAATGGGAGAGAAACAACAAGGCTGACAAAAACTCAAGTGATCTGTGGATAGATGATTTCGTTAGCTCGATTTAAGGGTAAAGGTGTACACTCTCTGGTAGGAGATGAAAGGGGATGTTTAAAAGGGGTTAAAAAAAAAACTGGGCTGGGCGCGGTGTCTCACGCCTGTAATCCCACCACTTTGAGAGGCCAAGGCAGGTGGATCACCTGAGGTCTGGAGTCCGAGACCAGCCTGGCCGACATGGTGAAACGCCGTCTCTACTACTACTAATAATAATAAAAAAAATAGCCTGGTGTGGTGGTGCACGCCTGTAATCCCAGCTACTCGGGAGACTAAGGCAGGAGAATTGCTTGAACCCAGGAGGCAGAGGTTGCAGCCAGTCAAGATCGCGCCATTGCACTCCAGCCTGGGCGACAAGAGTGAAACTCCGTCCCAAAGAAAAAAAAAAATTTGAATTTGGGGATTAGAGAAAAAGACTGTGATTGGAACCCGCACACCAAGAGAGGAGATAAAACCCAGCCTTAGCTCTTCCATGTCGCTGAAAGAGAAGAAAACGTCTCTCTTTCCTTTTCCGTAGCCATAAAAGATGAAAATCCGTCATCCAGCTACTGGAATCAGGTGTACACGGTTGTTCCTCTCGTGATGAGACAGGGCTGAGCGATTGTTACCCTGTTGCCAAGGAAAAAGGAAGGGGCTGTTCCCAGTTGCTATGGTGACGAAGTAGGCGCGTTCCCTCGGTACCGCCGCACACGTCTGAGGCGGTCTCGTCTCCTCGTTGCTACGGCAACGCAGTGGGCCTGTTCCCGTCGCCCCCCGCCTCCCGCCGCAGTCGCTAAGGCAAGGTGGAGGTAGGGGCTGTCCTCCTCCCGCCGCTCAGTTGCCTTGGAGACGGCGGGTGCCCTGGCCCCGCCCCGCTCGGACTGACAGCGGCGGCCGCATCGCGCCTGCGCAGTGCCCTCGTCCCCCGCAGTCTCTGTGCGTTGAAGCCGGAGACCGCGGCGGCCTCAGCGAGGACCCTTCGCCCCGGAGCCGCCGGCCGGGACCGCAGCCTCTGCCGCAGCGCCCCCACCACCTGTCCCCTCCCCCGCCGCCTCCGCCGGAGCCGCCTCGCGCACTGTGAGTCCGGGCAGAGGCGACGGACGCCGTGGGGCTGAGTCAGCGGGAGGCCCGGGCCCGGGCTGGGGGAGGGGAACCGGGCTCCCCCCGCCCCCGCCTCCCCACCCGTACCCCCGCACCCCGACCTCGCCTTCCCCGCGCGGGTCAACCCCCTCCATCCCTGTCGCCGGGTTCCCTCCGGCCTCGGCGGCCCGGCCTCCCCAGCCACTCCCCCTCCCCTTCCCTCCCCTCCCCTTCCCTCAGTCTCTCCGGATCCACCTTGGAGGTCCTTCCCCACTAGACGTGGCCACCGCACCTCTGCCCTGGACTGATATTTCCCCCAAACTACCTTCCGTCCTCCCTTGTCCCTTCTCCCTCCTCCTCACTCCTCCTAGGCCTGACATCTCCCGGCCTCTCTGGTTCTCCCCAGTGATGTGCCAGAAAAAGAGTGACAGGAGAGCGAGGGGAGACTTGGGGGAGGGGGAACATCGCGCCGGGCCCAGCCTGGGGGCCTCGGGTTTCTTCCCCACACGCTCCTGCATGGCTGGTTTGGGGAAGCAGGTCTGGAGGGTTCTCACGAGCTGCTCAGAGATTGCAGGGCTTTCCGAATAGATCTGGCTGGGAAGGGTTCAGCTCCATCGTGATCATCTAGCGTTTAATGAACGCGGCTAGTGCCTGGTGGCCTTCTAGTGGGCTGAGCTACTGCCCGGCCGGTGGTGTGGAGCGGGGAGTAGAAGTAGTGGAGGGAAGGGAGAAAAGGTTGCGTTTGGGAGCTCCAAGTTCCTGCGCTTCCGGTGTGTTGTTGTGAATAAGCATCTTGCGGTACTCTTTAAAATGCATTTTTTTTTTTTTTAAATCGCACTACAACCCTGGTATAATGTGAGGTTTGGAAACAGGCCTGATATCATCCATAGGAAGTGCTTACTGTGTATATATGAAGGGGCTGTGACAGGACTTGATCTTGGATTCCTGTAAATTAACTAATTAGATAGTAGTGATAGTTTTAATAGTTTTAACATAACAAGTGCAGAGTTGAGAGGAAGGAGAAAAATTGAAGCATCTCTATAGTGTAGGTGTGAGGCCTGTACACTGTGCCTCCTCCAGCTGTGTGTCTCTGTGGGGGCTGTCACCAGATAGGGGTTCTAGCATATCTGGACAATTTCCTGGGTTATATTTGCTACCCCTCCACCTGCCCATCTTGCAGTCCCTGTTCTTGGAATAGAGGAGGATCCCAAACAGTTTTCTTTTTCCAGGAGAACTGAGCTGAAGTCACAGTTAGTGCCCAGAGCCAGAAACTCTTAATAAACATGTCTCAACTTGAGGGCCCCTAACTACTATGTGTGTACCTCATTGTCAACTTCTTTTTTATTTGACTTCCAAATTTTCAGTATGCTTTGAGAAAACACATGTAAATATAAGCCAGATCTACTGCACAAGAGGCTTTGGGATTTTTACTCCAGATGGTAAAAGGAACTCATGGTCTATTTCTAAAAATCATGGTGAAGGAGCCACTCATTTGGAGTTTCTGGGGTTGCAAACAGTGAGAAATAACTATTTCAATCCTTTCCTTTGCTCAATCATGGTCTATTGGCAGCCTCCTCAGAGCCACTCCCTGCCCCCATGCCCATCAGATTAGTTTACAGTAGCCAAGACGGCTGTCGCCCTAGTTTTAAACATAGAGATGAAGTTCAGGAAAACTATAGCCCCCATCCAGCAGGGCAGTTTCTTCTGTTTCGAATGCCAGACTGGGGTTTGGTGGGATGCACCTGCCTGTGGTGCAATGGGAACCGTGGGGCCTGAGAGTGGCATTCCTTCTGTGTGGTCCTGTGTCACATAGCTCACCAAAATACCCGAGCAGGGCAGGAGCAGACAGCTGTGCTGGAGAGCTGCTCCTCCTGGGCTGAGTGTATTTTGGGAATCAGCGATATTACTGGGGTGGAGGGTTGTGAATTAAGGAGGAAGAAAATGTGTCAAGGCTAGATAGATCAGGAGGGTGTAAGTAAAATGTTCCTTTCCAGTTTGCTATGGGATAGTCCGTTTTCAGAGGATCAGAGTGGTTTTTATACGGATTAATTTGCCTTTGAAATCCATGCCAGTGTTTTATGAGATAATGATGGAATGCCTTTTAAACTGCTACTGTGAGGAAACAGGACTAATACTTGTCTTATACATTGCCTATCCAGCTGTTGCTGAATGTAATTGTTAAGATCAAGGAGAGGGACATGATTTGAACCAAGTTAGACCTAAATCTATGTAATGGATGTTAAGGTTTTGTAGGACTGTATTCTTGATTCTAAGACACACCAGCAATTTACCAACAGCTTTTAGGTAAAATAATCTATTGCTACCAGATCAAGATATATATGTTGATTCCAAGGTGCATCCTCAATTTAGAAACACTAAAACCCTTGGGAAGTGGCAAGACTTGAGGGAGGGATTTGTGAATCTTGGAACTGAGAAAGAATGCTATTGATAATATTCCTGTGTGATGATGCCATTTCCAACCTACTGTCCTGAGAGTGCATGCATTGTGAAGATGAGTTTCTTCCAGTCCTTCCTCCACGCAAGCACACATTGTGGGATTGTATTTGTAAGATGACTGGCTGGAATCAGGCATGGTAGGAGGCTATTGAACGGAGAAAATTTCCCATATGGGAATGCAACCCAAGGTCTTAATGTAGTACTCTCCAGAAACTGAGCCAACTATCTGGCAGCAAACATCTTATGAGCTATACCTGATTTTAGCTGAGTAACATTTGTCAGAAGCCGAACAGAAAATATAGTTGTTTTTTTTAAAAACAGAATGCATCTACCCTAATTTGCTTACAGATACATTTGTAAGGTCCCAAGGCACATGTCTCCCTCCCTTAGGATGTTAGCACTGGAGGTGACCCCAGATGGTATAGTTTAATACCCTCATTTCTAAAGTTGACACGAGACACCGAGAGTTAAATGACTTGCCTGAGGTCACCCAACCCATGTAGAACATATGTAAAAACACTTTGTAAACTGTGTACACTAGGCAGATGAATGTTGGTGGTTATTAGTGGCTGAGTCAGGATTAGATCTCCAGATTTCCAGACTAGAGTTATTCTTCAACACTACATTGCCTCATCCCTCATAATGTTCCAAAGGGTTTTAATAAAAATAAGTTAGTAGTCTGTAATTAGCCCTGTAGACAAGGGCTTGTTTTGTCATCTGAGATGTTGCACAGCCAGGCAAAATTTTGTGTCAAACTGTCTACTAAATATTTATTCTTGTCACCTTAAAAATAATTTTTTTAATCACACATTCTGACTTCAGGAAGGTCTTTCTTTTTTTTAATTTGCATCGACTAACAGAAAAGCAAATGTGAAGTTGGGATTTCGAGTTCTTTTCTACTTCTTATCTGTGAGACTGCTGCATTCCAGAAAGCAAGGTGGAGAGGCAGACTGGGCTGAGAGGAGGAGCGTGCACACTGGGCAGCTGCGGGGTTATCTTCCAGCTCTCAGAATGGAACCTTTTGGAGTTTCTGGGAGCCATAAGGGCTTCTAAACCCTCTCCTTGGGAAGCACTGAGGCAGCCTGGCCTCTGGAAGCAGGCAGACTTGAGTTCAGATCCCCATCCAGCCACCTCCTGGCTGTGTAGCCTTGGTGAGCTATGTTACCTCTGAATGCCAGTTTCCTCATTTATAACCCTGGAATAATAACCATCTGTTTTAGAGGGTTATTGTGAAGATTAAATGAAAGAGAGTATGTAGAGTGCTTGCTTCTTAAGAAATAGCAGTGATTATTTTATATTGACTAAAGCATAAAATAGCAAATAATGGTTTCAAAATTGTATGGTGATTTAGGTCCATCTTGGACCCTCAGTTTCGTAGCCCCCGTCTCTCAGCAACCCTCTTGGTATTTGTCAGGAACAGAGAGAAGGTTTGTCCCGGAAAGAGCCGGCACTTGCATTATTATTTCAACTGCCAAAACAGGAGTATATGAAACATATCTTTGCTCCGTGTATTCAGCCAACCTGAAAGACTGGCAGGACAGAAGCATTTGACTTTAGGAGGCACAGATGTGGTGTGCTTGGGTGTGTGGTGAGGGTGGCTAATCCTCCAGCGGGGAGGCCAGTCTGGAGTGGTCTTCATTTGAAATAGAAAAGCTGCTGAGCTCTTGCTTGTGAGGGACACACATGTAGTCTTTATTGACTTCAACTGGTAGAGGCATAGATTTCATCGGTGACTTTGCTAAAATCAGCTTCTGCATCCGTGAGATCCAGAGGGCAAGGGAAAGGAGCTATTCATCTTAGGAGGGAAACCTCACCAGTGACTAAGGTAAAGGGAGGTCATTTTGGATGGAGAGAATTACAAACTGGCTCAAGGCAGAGACTACTGAGTAATTAAAGAACCAGGGCAAGCTGTTCAGGTGAGAGAGCAAAAGTGAATTTAAATTCCTAGATAAATTTCAGTAGGGAAGGAAATACCCACGTATAGACATCTAAAGATTGAAAAGAGACACGCAATAATGTTTACCTCTGGGAGATGGGATTTGGGTGTGGGGAAGGGAAAAGGAGACTCAAAGGGGAACTTTTACTTTATATGTTTTTGTATTTGACTTGTTATAAGAAGCATGTATGATTTAGTCATTTAATGAAGACCAAATAGAATGGGTAGTGATTGTTGTTCAGTAAATACATTTTGATGTAAAACCAGCAGCTGCCTTTACTTGGAGCCTCTCATGCCTGGGGCAAATAGGGTTTGACAGCTTCAAGCAGGCCCAGGCAGTTTGCACCAAACCAAGTTCTTTAGTGAGGTCAGGACCCTCCAAAGTGGCTGCTTCCCAGTCAGCCCAGGGTACTTAACTGACCACCTACCTCATCACCTCTTCCTAGTCTTTTCACTTCTGTGTTGAGAATAGTCCCCTCCATCTCTTGACCAGCTAAAATAATCATCATTATTCTAATAAGCTAATTTAATTTTCAACTATTGATGAAAATGGCATCTCACTATACGACCTTCATGAAAAATTCCTGCCTCTTAGTTAATGTCAAGAGGGCTTGAAGTTTAAAGGGACCCAAGCTGAAATGCTGGCACACTGTGTAGCTAAGTTCTAGATCAGACCTAGCTGGTACAGCACATCTTTTACATAATGATTTTTTAACTGCTTCTGGTAGGAATTACTGGTAAACTATGATAAAAATCCTTAAGGATTGTTGAGCTTTTAATTTTATCGTAAGTTGGCCAGCTGTATTTTCTAGCCAGATGTCATGTTTATTATAGAAAGATGACACACCTATCATTTGGACATGTGCTTTGGGTTGCTTACCCAGGAGTTAGAATGGGTTATGCTGAGTAATTCACATTTCATCACCCAGTCTTCCCTTTGGCCAAGAGTACAATTTTGTGTGACAGTTAGCCAAATTTGGTGAAGCATGCTGTGGCCAAGGATGGTTTTTCTTGTGCATAGAGTTGACTGGCCAATACTAGCATAAGCCTAGATCTTGCACTCACTAGCACCATGTCCTACCAGCTTTGCTAAACTGACCAGAGGTTAGTCAACCTTTTAGCATAACATCAGTGTTTTAAGCTCTGGACGCTTCATTTTCCTCAAGTAAATAAGGACTTGTCCTATCTAAAATGCTTTAACTCCATGCAAAATGATTTTTTTCCCTGAAACTATTTCCTATATATAGGAGATAAATAGCATTTGTGTGATATGTTTAAAATAACTGAGCAAGAAGCATGGCTTCAAATCTGCCTTGTAGTTTGACTATATATAAAAAGGCTTAAAAGGATGTATATCCTTAGATCAGAAAGTGCCATTCTAGCAATATTTAGAAAATCAGAGGTGTGTACAGAAATACTTGTAAAAGATTTATTAATGCAACATTACTAGTAATATCAAACATTGAAAACAACCAAAAGTGCCAGCAACTGAGGATTGGTCAGGCTCACCCAGATAAAATACTGCACAGGCATTAAAAACATTTGGAGAAGAACATTAATACCAGAACTTTTAATATCAATGAAAGCAGTAGGATGAAAAATAGTGTGTCAAGGAAAAGATCATATTTGTAAAGAAAAACATGAAAAGATACTAGAAGAGCATATGCCAAGTCATAAGTGATTGAGTAATGGTATTAAAAATGAATGGCTTTCCTTAGTGCTTGTTGATGTTTTTTTCCTAAGCTTTTCTGCATTGAGCAACTATAACTTAATTATGACATTTTAAAACCAGTGACTTCTAGATTCCATGTAGTAGAGCAATCTTTAGAGTCTTCTTTGCCTCTTACTTTTACTGTTTAAATTTATCAGAAGGTTTTAGCAAAACCTTGTATAGCACAGGGCTGTGTTTTGGGCGGCCTTCTTTTTCCTGGTGTCTTTTCAGATTCTCTATATTCCCAGTTCTCTAGTGTTCCAGGGGCCTTTTTTGGGGCTTTTGCTCATTTTTGGTGTGGGTGTGTACCTGTCTGAATTGCCTGTTTTAAAAGACTCTGCCCAGGCCCGCAACAGTCGCCTTCCTCCCTTTGCCCTTTGTCACCTTCCGTTCAGCCATGAGCTCAGAGGGCCCTTTTCCTTCCAGGGATGGAGAGGGTTGGGTGCCTACCCAGAAGCCCCATAGGCATGGGCTAGGCCACTCCCTCTGTGCCACACAAGGTCCGTGGAGCTGCTGACTGTGTTGGGAGGACCTGGCTGGGCAGCTGCCCTCTGGCCTCATCTTTCCCATCCACACACACACACTGTATATTGCCTAGATGGCCCAGCCCAGTGGACTGATACCTGCCTTCTACCGATGGTGGAGTCTGCCCAGCTCTGAGCACTGAGAAAGGGGCACTTCTGGCTTCCTCCTGAGGATCCGGGACTTCGAGTTGAAGAACATATGGCCTATCACATAGCTTGGCCTGTGCTGTGATAAATGTTTGCTAAGCGGGATCTGCCTCTTCCTCCAAATGGTCTGGCTACCCAAACACTTGTCCCAGATGGGGTGGAGGACTTCCCTGCTGCCTGGAATTATTAGTGAGCAAGTCTTTGGGTATGGCTGGCTGGAGAGACTCCACCACTCAGAGAGAGTGATTGTGGGAGAAACAGTCATCTTATCTTGAGGGCATTGTGGTCCTGGTCACCTTGTAATTTAAATGGTGTTTTCTGACTGGTAAGAAATGAAATCTTAACTGCTTCTGAGTCAGCAAGATCATAGTTGGGTCTAAGGTGTGTGTTGCTTAGACCACTGGATGAAATTAGATACCTTTCCCATGTGAGGAGTGTTTCACACAGGCTTATCTCCAGCGGCATAATGCGTGCTGTGTAGCCAGGCCTTTCGGCAGCACCAGACTCTTGGCAGCCAGCCACCCTCCACCCCCACCCGCTTCCCTGAAGATTGTTGACACTTACCTGGGACTCTGATTTGGTCCTTGACTTGTTCTGACTTTAGATGGGTAGAGCTCATAGCTGAAGGCTCTCAGTTTAAGCATCCTATTAACATTCTTAAGTGACAGGATCACTGCTAAGTACAGAGATGTGTTATGCTGGCCCCAAAATAGCAAGGTACAGTGTCTTGAGACAACTTGATAAGACTTCTATTACCCCAAAAGTATAGTTTCCAGGTTTACAGATTATTCATATAAGTTTGCATATCATCTTCACAAGACATGTAAGCATGCTCTCAGCACGTATTCTTCATCAAGCCCTTTCTCTGTTTGTATTGTTAGTCACTATAGGATATAAAAGAAATGAGACTCAACCCTTGTCCATGAGGAGGCTGTAATCTGTGTGGAAGACAAGATGGATATATGGAATGATTAGTTCATATGACAATATTGCATGTCAGAAACACATCTTTGGTGCCTTATTCTATAAGACACAGTCTCAGCCCTTAAGGAATTCAGCTGATATTCTGGCAAAAGAGTTGGACACAAAATTATATTTCACTGCAACATGAGGGGATGGAACCTTATCAGCTATGGGAAAGGGTGCTTTGGTAAGCCAGAAGGAAGAGTCACCCTGAGCCTCTGAGAGCCAGCAAGTCTTCAGAAATGAAGACACACTGGAGCTGGGTGTGCAGGATGATGTAGAGACTCATCAGAGGACAGCTAAGGAAGAGAGGCAAAACAAATGAACAGAACAGTGCATTGGGTGTCACTGGTACTACAGCGTCTAAATTCCAAAAGGATGCTGAGAGGAAAATAATCATTGTGAACTGCAGTAATCAGAAAAGACTTCAGTCTAGGTGCAGTGGCTCACGCCTATCATACCAACACTTTGGGAAGCCAAGGGGGGAGGATCACTTGAGGCCAGGAGTTCAAGACCAGCCTGAGCAACATAGCAAGACCCCATCTACAAAAATTGTTTTTAAATTAGCTGGGCATGGTGGCATATACCTATAGTCCCAGCTACTAGGGAAGCCGAGGCAGGAGGATGGCTTGAGCCCAGGAGTTTGAAGCTGCAGTGAACTATGATCATGCCATTGCATGCCAGCCTGGGTGGCAGAGTAAGGGTCAATCTCTATTAAAAAAAGACAAGACTTCACGAAGGAAGCAGAACCTGACCTTGCCCCAAGGGTGAGCAGGCTGTGAGTTGACAGAACACCAGAGAGGGCTTTTCATGAGACAAGGTACAGCATCAGCAAAGGAATGGCCGTGGGAAGGAGTGTGGCGGGGCCTGTAGGCAGGACAGCCTTACCAGACTGAGGATGTGTGCTGGTTTGAGTTTGGAGAATATTGGTGACATTAACCAGAAATTAGGAAGTTTGAAGAGACAGTTTGGAAAGGAGTTGCTTTTTAGACACAGAGAGCTAGAAACAATGTGACCATGGGTTGCAGGACATCCAAGTGGAGTGATCTCATAGAACCAGAAGCTGAGGGTCAGGTTGTGGATGGAGCTGTAGAGTGGGAGTCAGCAGCTCAGAAGAGGGCTGGCTTCCCTCAAAGGAATCTCTCCAGAGGTCTTGCATGCAGAGTACAAAGACCAGAGCCCCAAGTAATAAGCTTTGAGAACTGTCCATAGTTAGGAAAAAAGGAACGAGATAGCGAGAAATTAGGATGATTCAGCAGCAAGGGAAGAGAAAATGTCTGGAAGAGAGTTTCAGTGCTGCTGATTTAACTAGATTTAAGAATTTAACTAGAAGGCAGTCATGATGATTGCTTAGGGTATCTGTTCAGTAAAACACAGGAGTGGCTTAAGGGGAAAATTGACAGAGAAAAATAGAAGCAATGGCTGGTCACCAGAGAATAGCAGCAGGGAGGGAGAGGAAAGTAGTAACCAGAAGAAGCAATCGAATCAAATTTTTTATTTTTGTAAAATAATTCTATTCTTTATCAGCAAACATATAAAATTGTAATATGTGGTTCTTAAAATATATTTTGTGTATTAAAATGTGCTTCATCTGTAGACTTCCCTATATTGACATAATCCATATATTTGTAACTTCAAATATTTCATTCCTTTGGTGGTATCCCATCATATTGATACCAGTATGCTTAACCTCATCTGTTGTTGGGCAATTGGAGTATTTTCAACATTTTGCAAGTATAAATATCTCTGTTTTGAACATGACTGCACAAATGACATTTTTTTCTTTTGTGGATTATTTTTTCATGGTATATTCCATAAAGTGGAATTACAGAGGCGCAAAGGCTACAATTTTTTTTAAATAAGCTTTTTATACAGTGTTCTCCATGGTGATCTAGCCAACTTTCAATTAGAGTAAAATGTTGGTATTGACGAAGAATCATTTTTTATAAGAAGGAGGTCTGAGCATGTTTAATGGCAGAGGGAAAAGGAGTTATCCAAAGAAAATAGTACACGGGCAAGAGAGAAATAAAGCAAAAAGGAATGATCTTTAGGATCCCAGAGAAAGGTTACTTTGAAGAGGAGAGGTCATGGCTCTTTCTACCCCTGACTTTTAGGGTGAAGTCCAGGATAGATTACTAGGGTTCCTCCTAAGAAAAGACCTTTCTTTCTTTAGTAAAATGGAGCCAAGGCCACTTGCTGAGGTGGGGGAGGGAGAGGGTTGGTGGGGAATTGAGTTCTTGAAGGTCTGAATTGCCCACAGTGAGAAATGAGTCTGGGCATATGAGAGATGAATAAAGGTCTTGTTGTGAATGCTGCATTGGACCTATGAATTCATAATGGGCTGAGTCTTTAAAGTCCTCTGGCCAGAGAAGCAGCAGTGAGTGGGGGGCGGGCACCAGGACTGGGTGTTGCTTGGCATGTTCAGGGCAAGGTTTCTGAGGAGGCAAAACTTAAGATGCAGTGAAGTAGCTGGCCCTAAGGCCAGAGGTGGAGGAAGGGCCACAGGTCGAAGACAGTCACTGGTTGTCAGCTAGAATGAGGAGGCAGAGGAATTACAGGGGCCAGTGGGAACAGAAAACAGGTTTAGAATATGAGGGACGAGCAGTAAGGAGACTACTTACAGAGGAAGATCTTCATAGTAAAATTTGGCAGAGGCTTATTTTACTTTTGTTCATCTTTGTATAATGTTTACGTTTCTAACACAGGCATGTGTAACCACTAATATTTCTTTTTATTTTATTTTATTTTTTTTTTTGAGACGGAGTCTCGCTCTGTCGCCCAGGCTGGAGTGCAGTGTCTGGATCTCAGCTCACTGCAAGCTCCGCCTCCCGGGTTTATGCCATTCTCCTGCCTCAGCCTCCCGAGTAGCTGGGACTACAGGCACCTGCCACCTCACCCGGCTAGTTTTTTGTATTTTTTAGTAGAAACGGGGTTTCACGGTGTTAGCCAGGATGGTCTCGATCTCCTGACCTCGTGATCTGCCCGTCTCGGCCTCCCAAAGTGCTGGGCATAACATTTCTTAAAGGAATATTAAAAGGAATATGACTCCTTAAAATCTCAGGAGTCAAGCTGTGCCTTCCAAGTGTGGCTGGATTGCTGAGATGGATGAAGGAGAAATGAAGATGGAGCTGGATCATGGAGCCTACCTTGAAAAGGTGCTGGGCCTCTGAGGAGCCTCCATGTGTCAGCCAGTGGTTCCTGTGGTCTCAGCTTGTCACAATAGCATGGCACCCAGCCAGCAGCCCTCCTCCACCTACACTCCAGTAGTGTTCCAAATCCAAGGAGGGCCATCTTCCCAGGCTTTACAGTCATCTCTTAGATGTGCTGTTTTGTGAGTCTGGGGGTTTCCAACTCTCTGAGCAGATCCCTACTGAGCCATGCCTCTCTGGCCTCTGTGAGTGAAGGTTCTTCCTCCAGACAGGTAGAGTCCCTTGCTACGAATGCAGTTTTGTGAGTGGACCTTGGGTTCTACTCATTTTGTGAGGGTCCCAGCCCTCACTCATCTCATCTACTAGGTGCTTTGTGCAATGTACAAACTGTACAACTGTATGTAACAGCCCTGTTTCTCTCTTGCCTATTATGAAACTTGGCCTAAGGTCCTTTTCTCCTCTGACCCCTCTCTTTCTCATGTCCTCCTAGATCATCCACTTTGACCCTGACCCTGTCTGACACCCCAGGTTGTGAACTTTATTCCACCTGCTGGATTCACATTACTTTCATGCTGTACAACTGAAGCCATTTACACAGCTCACCATGCAAAGCAGCCACAGGGGCTGATAGCAGGGGACTTAACAAGGTGGGAATATGTGGAAAGTCAGGTGCAGCAGTCAACCTGTGGAAATGGAAAAGCTAGGGCTGCTTTCTTTCCAGGGCATTGCACTGACATTACCTTGCCTGGACACTTTGTAGTCACATTTTGTGAAAGCCAGGACCTAAGCAGAAGTATGGCTCTCTGCCAGTCCCTACCAGGAAGGAACAAACAGCTTGCAGTACAGGCCTCAAGCCAGGTGGGGTAGGAGCAAAAGTGCATTGTGTTGCCTGTGGAATTAAATGGACTCTCTGTAAACACGGCCTTCTGCCACTGTTCTTTTCTCTTTTCCCCAGTAAGCCTACCTGAGAATAATTAGTCCTTGGCCTATAATTAGATAGAATGATTATTTTACTACTGTTTATCCATTTCACTAGATAACTAGCTTCATGAGGCAGGGACCATATAAGACCTAGCAGTAGCTAGGGCTCAACAAATAATTGCTAAATGAATGGATTTCTAAGGCATATTTGTTGTTGTCGTTCCTTAATTCTATGAAATGGTTCCTAGGAGTGAGTAGATAGTGACCGCAGTAACTAATGAAAAAGCCCCCATAGTTGTCCCTAATGGACAAGAGTGCTGGGAAAAGCAAGTGTTTTGACTTCTCAAAGTCAAAACTCAAAGACTGTCAAGATTGGGAGTAGCACTGAAAACTAAGAAGGGCCAAACCAGCTCCTGTCAGAGGGTAATGGAAAGACATGAGAGGAAAATCCCAGTACCACTAACACTATCCTATTCAATAAAGCCTCACTTGGGCAGAATTAAGCTTCCAGTAAGACAGAGACAGAGATAGACATTCAGAGACGGAACCCACCACATATCTGTGCCTGAGTAAAGAAAAAGTCAAATGTGTAGTGGAGCCTTTCCCAAGGGTGCATTTCCCACTCTCCTAGGTGTGGATGACGAGATCCTGACCCAGGAGCCCACTGGGTTCCAAACTTAGGCTCCAGAACTCCTTTTCTCCAGGCAGCACCCCCAACCCTGCCTACCAACTCTCCGCAAGTACCGCTCTGCTTCCCCTGCAGCTTCTCAGACATGCAAGCCTCTGATCAAACTTCTTCTGGCCTGGAAGGCTTGATTTTTCAGGACCCAGCAAGGCACTGCTCTGGCCCAGGGCTGTCCCAGGATGTGTTAGGAGGTCATAACACAAGAGAACTCATGCCTCTGAGGCCCTCTTGAAGGGTTTTGGGAACTCAGTGATAATGCAGGCCCTGTCAGGAGTACTTAAGAAGATCCCATTTGTACCTTTATCTTTAAAATTCATCATTTGAACTCAGATGGTTCTGCCAGTATCTAGCTGTTCTGTGGAAATTATGTTGCTTGCCACCTAGAGCAGATGACCTCTTTGGGAAGGACTAGGAAATAACCAGTTGTTTTAAAGCTCCCAGAGCTGTTAGCTAAAAGATCTTTTTTTTTTTTTTTTTTTTTTTTTTGAGACGGAGTCTCACTCTGTCGCCCAGGCTGGAGTGCAGTGGCCAGATAGCTCACTGCAAGCTCCGCCTCCCGGGTTTATGCCATTCTCCTGCCTCAGCCTCCGGAGTAGCTGGGACTACAGGCGCCCGCCACCTCGCCTGGCTAGTTTTGTTTTTTTTTTTTTTTTTTTTGTATTTTTTAGTAGAGACAAGGTTTCACCGTGTTAGCCAGGATGGTCTCAATCTCCTGACCTCGTGATCCGCCCGTCTCGGCCTCCCAAAGTGCTGGGATTACAGGCTTGAGCCACCGCGCCCGGCCTAAAAGATCTTATATATTCCTTTCAGCTTGGTTTTCTGGAATTGACAGCCTTTCCTAATTCCAGAGAGGCTGCCTGTCAGCTTCCTTAAGAAGCTTTCCAAGATACCCATTGAAGGCAGGAAGCAAGCAAAGAGAAACAACTGAGAAGCCTTTGACTCCAGGTGTCCCTGGGTAGCAGCTGCCCCTCACCCCCGTCCCTTCCCCTTGTTGGGGATTTGGGGTTCGAAAGGAACTTCCTCAGATAACTGCCATGTCCACAGCTATTCCTCTGAAGAACACTCGAGAATTTTTGCATCACTTGTCTCACCTAATAATGTTTGTATCCATGCATTAACTTTCCCATGAATTTAAATATATTTATATATTATTCTCAGAATCGTTACAACCTTGCCCTTATTTTCAGAGAAACTTCTAAGAGTATTATGTGTTTAATGCCTTTAATATATAGTCATAATCAAAAACCTCTTGCTGGATGACAAATATAATTCAAAATTGCTTTTAGAATTAAATATTTATGAATTAAAACATTGCAGAAATGCACAATGCAAAAAGTAGAAGTCCTCCATAACTCTGTCCCCCAAAGAGAATCACTGCCACTATTTTGTTGAATATTCCAACTTTTTTCTACACACATACTAACATATTTATTTTTAAAAAACATGGAATCTAACTATTTTTCATTTATAAAAAAATTGGAAACGATAGTAAAGAGTAAGTGAGAAAATTAGAACTACTTTTAATTCTACCATTCAGACAGTAGTGGCACCAGGGGGTGGTTTGGGTGAGCTTTAGCACTGCCCTCTTCCTGAAAGCTGTCCCAAGGAAACATAGGCTCCAAATAGAAATGTGTCCTTCTTCTACATATCCAGCTTCAAGGCTTTCTTCTAGCTCCCTGTTCCCACCAGATTACCAACCCTAAGCCCATCCATACAGAAAGCTCATTGCCACCATTGCTTTTTAGTGTGGTGAACATATCACTCCATTTTCTTCCAGTTGCACATATATCTTTTAACTAGGAATCATATTCATTTATAGTTTTTCCAGGAGTCATATCAAGTTCCAGTGTAAATTACATGTAGAACGCACTTCCCATTGCCCCAGGTAACATTGGTTTTGATTTTGTCCCCAGTAGCATTATTTCCAAGACATGTCAGGGAACTGTTTTGAACTCACCCCTGGGAGATGCTTTCACTGTATCAGTGGAGAAGCTGAAACATAGGGTCAATGACTTGTTTAAGATCAAAATGAAACTCTGCCTTAGCTAGACTTACCCACAGGTGTCTAATTGCCCAAGATCATTGGCTGAACTGCCTGCCTTTACTGCAGCATTTGAGAAGGAGTAGAAGGGACATGCCTAGGTCCTGAATTCTTCCTTTTTCTTTAGCCTCAATATCAGTTGCTTAGTACCATTTAGACAGATGGTGCTTCGGCCCTGAGAGAGATTGTTAAGACGTGTGCTGTTGAAACTCTTCTTCCCTTTTGGGGAAGGATGTTGGCCTTTCCTCAAGTCAGGCAGAATCCCACCTGGGCCATCATCCCAGCTCCTGAGATCATTCACAATATTCTCGTTCCAAATTCTGTTCTGTACATCTCATTTCTCCATGTGTAAACACTTAGCCAGAGAGCATTCTGGCAGCCTAGATCTAAGTGGATGAGGCTATTCCTATAGCAGTAATATGGCAGAAGCAGGCCCTGGAGACCCTCCCCACTTGCTCAGGTGTGGCCCAGACCAGCGCTGTACCATACTGCCATGGTCACAGGGCAAGCACCATAACTCAGAGCAACCCCTGGAGAATGAGAGAGCAGCCTAGGAAGTCCCAGTGAGAGGAGACCTGATCAGCCAGGTATTCGTTTCTTACTGCTGCCTAACAAATTACTAAGAAAGTTCTGGGCCGGGCGCGGTGGCTCAAGCCTGTAATCCCAGCACTTTGGGAGGCCGAGACGGGTGGATCACAAGGTCAGGAGATCGAGACCATCCTGGCTAACACGGTGAAACCCCGTCTCTACTAAAAAATACAAAAAACTAGCCTGGCGAGGTGGCGGGCGCCTGTAGTCCCAGCTACTCGGGAGGCTGAGGCAGGAGAATGGCGTGAACCCGGGAGGTGGAGCTTGCAGTGAGCTGAGATCCGGCCACTGCAGTCCAGCCTGGGCCATAGAGCAAGACTCCGTCTCAAAAAAAAAAAAAAAAAGAAAGTTCTAATCCCCCAGAACTGGTAAATATTCCCTTATAGGACAAAAGAATAGGTATTACCTTATATGGCAAGAAGTGTTAATTAAGTTAAGGATCTTGAAAGAGAGGTTTATCCTGGATTATCTGGGTTGGCCCTAAATGCAGTCATATGTATCTTTATAAGCAGGAGGACAGAGGGGTTTTGAGAGAGAAGAGACAGTGTGGCCACAGAAGCAGAGATTGGAGTGGTGTGGCCACAGCCTACAGCCACCAGAAGCTAGAAGAGAGGCAGGGAGCAGATTCCCCCAAGAGCCTTCAGAGGGAGGGCAGCCCTACTGACAATGGGATGCTGAACTTCTGGCCTCCAGATCAGTGAGAGAATGAACTTCTGTTGTGTTCAGCCACCCAGTTTGTGGTCATTTGTCACGGTAGGCACAGGAAACTAATCTAGTGTGCCAAAATCAAGGTGTTGGCAAGGCTGTGTTTCTTCTGGAGCCTCCAGGAGAAAATTCATGTTCTTGCCTCCTCCATCCTCTAGAGGCTGCCCACATTCACTGGCTCCTGGCACCACATCACTCTGCTTCCATCATCACTGTTCTCTGAGTGACCCTTCTGCTTCCCCTTATAAGGACTCTGGTGATTACATTGGGCCTGCTCAGATAATCCAGGATAATCTTCCCATCACAAAATCTTTAATCACATCTGCAAAATCCCTTTTGCCATTTAAGATAACATATTTATACGTTCCAGGGATTAGGACACAGACATCTTTGAGAACCTACCATAGGCCGGGCGCGGTGGCTCAAGCCTGTAATCCCAGCACTTTGGGAGGCCGAGACGGGTGGATCACTAGGTCAGGAGATCGAGACCATCCTGGCTAACACGGTGAAACCCCGTCTCTACTAAAAAATACAAAAAAAAAACTAGCCAGGCGAGGTGGCGGGCGCCTGTAGTCCCAGCTACTGGGGAGGCTGAGGCAGGAGAATGGCGTGAACCCAGGAGGCGGAGCTTGCAGTGAGCTGAGATCTGGCCACTGCACTCCAGCCTGGGCAACAGAGCGAGACTCCGTCTCAAAAAAAAAAAAAAAAAAAAAAAAAAAGAGAACCTACCATAGTCTGTAAACCTAAATGGTATGGGTAGGAATGGTGGATCTGTTCACTGCATCCCAAAATGTTCAAATTAGATGCTACTTCCTGAATCTTGAGAAAAGCAGTATCAAAGGAAACACTTCTTTATACAGAAGTGGTATCCATGGAATGTATTACCTGCACAGGTTCTCTCAGGCAGAAAACATGAAAAGCTACATCAGCAGCAACAGAAAGATGGGGGTATGTATGTGAGCTAGGCAAGATGAGGTTCTCCCTGTAAGTTTTTGAGGTGAGGGCGTGGTGGTGGGGGGGTCTTCTACAGCACTCACCTTTGGTGCTTCTTAGGCAGACTAAGCTGGCCTTTGGTTTGTGCCAGTAAGGGCATTCCATGCAGCCATCAATCATAGCACTAGTGCCTGTGGAGACACCGGCCACTGGAGAAGATCCAGAGGATGAATCATGGCAGTAGACGTGGTGTGGGGGTTAGAGGTAATGGGGCATGCTTGTTTGAATGGAGAGTGATAAGGCTGTGAGAGATGCTATGGAAGATGGAAGTGGCACTTGTGGAGTATTGGTTGGAGGGAGAGTGGGAAGCTGGAGAGCCACTGTGTGAAAGAGTTTCCATCTAGAGGTAAGAACCCAGGAGGGAGCGCCCCAGTAATAGCTGCCCTTAAGGTTAGATAGAATCACTTGAAGTGGTTTGGCTGCACATCAAGACCATCAAAAGCCGAGTTCCCATTCTGCTCCTGCCTGTCTCTCTAGCTCTGGAAAAGATGATTTCTTCCTCAGAAGTAAATACAGTTTCCTCCTTTTGTATCAGTGTAATGTGGGAATAAAAAAATAAAAAATTTCCGCCTTGAAGAGGATGAAAAAGCTTTAATTATTACTATTTATTTTCGTATTTACAGATGAAAGACATGCTGACTTCAAACAGGTAGAGTTGGGACTGAGGAAGAGAATTAATTCTCAGCATTAAAATTATCCACTAGAAAATATTTATGCCTGTTTTGAAAAGTTTCACTGAGCGTGGTGGCTCACGCTTATAATTCCAGCACTTTGGGAGGCTGAGGCAGGTGGATTGCCTGAGGTCAGGAGTTCAAGACCAGCCTAGCCAACACAGTGAAACCCTGTTTCTACTAAAAATACAAAAAAACATAGCTGGGCATGGTGGTGGGCGCCTGTAATCCCAGCTATTTGGGAGGCTGAGACAGGAGAATCGCTTGAACCTGGGAGGCGGAGGTTGCAATGAGCTAAGATCGTGCCATTGCACTCCAGGCTGGGCAACAAGAGCAAAACTCCATCTCAAAAAAAAAAAAAAAAAAAAAAAGAAAGAAAAAGTTTCTAATGGTTGAATATAAAGTTGGAGAATTTCAAAAAGAGATCTGACAATCAATAAAGGGATCAGAGAAGAATCTATTAGAACAGAAATGTTTGTGTTCCTAACCACCCAGACTCATTTCTAGGGCAAGGCATTAGACAAAGGTGTCAGCAAGCAGCTACCTCCTACATGCTTGTGAAACACTATGAGAAATTATGGTGCATGCCTCGGAAACTTGCCAGATAATTAATGGCTTAATTCTGCTTCAGCTCTTCTTTTCATAACAGAAAGGTCTGAGACTCCAATTAATGAATTTCACTTTAAAAAGAAGTTTGTTGAATACTTGCTCTAGTTTAGAGCATGAAGTTCAAGGTAGGGGACACAAAGAGAACCCATTCTCCTGGGGCCACCTCTCTAGACAACACTAGCTCCTAAGCGGGCGGGCCTGCTGGAGGCCAGGTTCTAACCGCCAGAGCCATTGCTACCTAGTGCGTCCCTTTGCCCACCATGAGCAGCCACAGCAAAGTGATACCAGTGTCTTCATGGGACCGGCATCCTGACCTGGTAGAAGGGGAGGCTCCTCCCTGATAGTTTTTAAATACAAGGACATTCCAGCATCTCATTATTCTGTGATGGTGTGAGGTAATATCTGTCCTAGTCTCTAGCTCCTTTTTTTTTTTTTTCAATTTGCATAGCAGAGCATCAAGAAGAACACTGCATACATTTAGCTGCTTTAAAAAATGTTGGCAGAAGAAACCAATTAGCTAAGTGGCCATTAATAGCTGCTACCCATCATTGAAACTTTTTCAGCAAATTTCTTTGTATTTGTTCCCCAAGTTACTTTATCTCATCACAACATTCTGGAATCCAACCAGAAAGGAGACTGAAGTTTCTGGAGATGAGGGAAAACTACAATGTAAAAATCATGCTTTGCCGTGACTCAGCTTAATAGGCCACTGACTGATTAACAGTGACAAGAGCAGTGCTGGTAAATGGGGAAATTGTGTGTGTGTTCTCAAGTGTGGTCCTGCTGCTGACTCACCAGGAAAGCTGGTGAAAAATGCAGACTCTGAAGCCCCAGCCTACAACTGTCCTCTCTGAGGGTAGGCCAAGGAATCCGCATTAGTAATAGGCCAGTCACCTATATGTACCCTAAATTTTGGGAACCTCTTCCCTAGAGGGGTTTCCTCCTTGAGGTATGTGGAGTTGATCTTGGCTTGAAAACCTTTACCCAAAGCCAAAAGTGACCCTGACACCCCTTGGCAGAAAAACTCTCCTGCTTCTCTCTTTGTATCCCCTTGGACCTAGAGAAGAGTTGTGCTCCAGCTCAGCACCTCTGTGTATGGTGAAGTCCCAGTTTATTATTCATTCTGGCTGCCTGACAGGTAGACAGCATCACCACCTCAGCTTTTTCATAATGGCC
The DNA here is from genome assembly GCF_007565055.1 of Rhinopithecus roxellana. NCBI lineage: Eukaryota > Metazoa > Chordata > Mammalia > Primates > Cercopithecidae > Rhinopithecus > Rhinopithecus roxellana. Next base: position 68,945,177 of record NC_044565.1, read on the forward strand.
ATGTAATTCCAGCACCAATGTATCCCACCTTGACAAAGAAGCCAAGCCTTGGGATGCCACCATTTCGCCTTTCACTGTGTGATGGCATTCTGAAGTTTTTCTTGGCACTCAAAGAAGAAAAGGCTGTGTAGAATTTCTGATGGCTGTTTTACAGAACATCAAGAAACACCCACTAGGCTCCAAAGCCCCAGGCAGTCCCTGTTTAGTTGTGGTCAGGGAAAGAAATGACTCGTCTCTGCATGAGCTGGGCGCTGTGCAGGATGCTTTCCAAACACCACCTCAATTAATAAGAAAAGTGATCCGAAGTCCGTGCAATGCAAGGGAAAGGGCAATAACAACAGGAACTGAATGAAAGGCAGGCTTGAATTCTGTTCTCAGGTGCGGTGTGACTCCTCAGGGTAGGAAAGTCAGTTCCCTAGTGCCTCTATGTATCCTGTAAAATGAGGTTATTGCTGTTCCCATCGCCCAATCATGAAGTCAGAGTTGGGAATACTTTGAACTTCCCAGATGAAAGCTGATATAAAACTACAAAGTGAAGAGTTGGTTTAGAGGAGGGTGCTACAAAACTAAAAATGAGCTAAGTGACCGCAAAATGTAAGGATGTCAGGATGCTCCACTCTGCTGCCAGGAGACTCTCCAGACCTTCATTTGCCTTGCTTGTCTTATGAAGGATGGTGTGAATACTCACTATCATGTAAGGAGGGGCAGCCTAGTGTGGTGGTTAAGAGAAAAGACTTTGGGGTCACTGACCTGTTGAATCAGAATATTGAGTTAGGAGATGGGGAGGCTGCAGTTTTAAGAAATTTCCATCTGGTTGTGGTAGCTCAGGCCTTTCATCCTAGCACTTTGGGAGGCCGAGGTAGGAGGATTGCTTGAGGCCAGGAGCTCAAGACAAGCCTAGACAACATAATGAGACCCTGTTGCTACAAAAAATCTTAAAATTATCTGGGTACAGTGGTGCATGCCTGAAGTCCCAGCTACTTGGGGACCTGAGGCGGGAGGAACACCCAGAGCCCAGGAGTGTGAGGCTACAGTGAGCCTAAACCATAACCCTTCAGCCTGGGCGACAAAGCAAGACTGTCTTGCTTGAAAACAAACAAAAAATTCCCAAAGTGATTTTGATGGACACCAAAGTTTGAAGAACAGTGTGGCTCCCCTAGACTCCTGATGGTTCCCAAGGAAGCTGTATTTCCACGCCCTTCCTGTGCACCTTATGCTGTCCCCGCTCACTGAGCCGCCTTCCACTCAGTCCTTCCTATGCATGCATCAGAAGCATCATCTCTTGGGTTTGCTTCCACTAAGTGAACTCCCACTCTTCCTTCAAAACCAGGTTACACATCACTTCTCGCCCAAAACTTTTCCTGAACCTTTGCAGAGGAATGAATCCTTCCCAGATACCAAAGAATACCATGCAACCATCAAAGAGAATGGGGCATGGAAAAGTAACCATATTTTTAGAGGAAAAAAAAAGTCACAGAATATTTCTATTTTGATTCTGTTTTTCTTTAGATGACTGTATAAATAGGTAGATATAGTTTGAATATGTATATAGAAAGGTCTGAGGAATACACATACCTGGTAACAGGGAACTTTTAAATTTTATACACATCTCTTTTTTAAATTTACATATTAGTTTTGTAATTTTTTGAATTTAATAACAATTAATTACCAAGAGAGTAATTGCTTAAATAATTTCAAGGAAGAATCAACTGCTGTTATAGCCCTTGTATATCATGTTATGGTTGTGTGTGTCTCCCTCCACCGTTCAGCTGTGAGCTCCTGAATGGCAAGGCCTTCAGGCTATTCTTCCGCCTGTCACCAGTGCCCAGCACTTTCCTGACACTCAGTGGGTGTGCACCGCATACTTACTGAACATAAGAGATCCACGGCCAGGCGCAGTGGCTCACGCTTGTAATCCCAGCACTTTGGGAGGCTGAGGCGGGCGGATCACAAGGTCAGGGGATCAGGACCATCCTGGCTAACACGGTGAAACCCCATCGCTACTAAAAGTACAAAAAAATTAGCCAGGCCTGGTGGCGGGAGCCTGTAGTCCCAGCTACTCGGGAGGCTGAGGCAGGAGAATGGCGTGAACCCGGGAGGCAGAGCTTGCAGTGAGCCGAGATTACGCCACTGCACTCTAGCCTGGGTGACAGAGCGAGACTCTGTCTCAAAAAAAAAAAAAGAGATCCAAACCGATTGTAGGAAAGCTTAGTCGATCAGCCCCAGGGGTGGTCGGGTCTGCCACTGAGGTACAGCCTATTCAGTTGGCATGTCTAGTCCTAGTAGAAAGACAATAGCAGGAAGGAAGTGACTGTGGTGGCTGGACCAATACTGCCTACAGCCTCCACCACAAAAGAAACAGTTTGGTGGTGGTGATAGGGAGAAGAGGACTTTGTTGGTGACAGTTGGCTACAAATGGTCTGTGGGTCACTGCCACTTGCTTTCTTAAATCCCTACTCCAGTTCTATGAGCTGTGTCTACTTGCCCCAAAGTAACCCCTACTCTTTTTCTAAACAATCGAATTCCACGTTCAAGAGCCCCACATAAATAAAAGAAATCGCCCTATTTTCACACAGTTTGTCTCCTTTCTATTTCCATCCCTTTAAAATCCTGCAATCATGAGATTGCCTAAATGGTCTCTCTGGAAGGCCCTGGCAACTTCTAGGCACCCATCCTGTCTTGCATTTTTTTATCAGATTCTCAAACTCCAAATCAGGCCAGATGTAAATGGGTAACAACTGTCTGTGTTCTCTCTATTCCACTAAAAGCATCGGGCATTCCTCCTCTCCTTCTTTTATTGAAATAACTTGCGTAAATCATGCTAGACTTTGCACCTTGATCTTCTTAGGCCACACATGTGGAAATTGATTCCCTGCCCTTCACCACAACCACCACACACACATGTACTTTGTGCCAAATTCCTAAGCAAGATTGGATGTGTATAATTTTTAATCTCATGATTTTGGAAAATCAGAAACTGTTACTACTCTATAACCAAGGAGAAGAATAAGTGAAGTGTATTCACATTTATTATATTTATATCTAAATGCTGTAGCAATACCTTTTGACAAAAATGTAATTTTAGTCACATTTTAGGAGTAGCGTAGTATTCATTCTTACTGACTAATGTTATCAGATAATTTTTTTTTTTTTTTTTGAGGTGGAGTTTCACTCTTGTTGCCCAGGCTGGAGTGCAATGGCATGATGTCATCTCATCACAACTTCCGTCTCCCTGTTACAAGCAATCCTCCTGCCTCAGCCTCCCAAGTAGCTGAGTTGACAGGCATGCACCACCACACCTGGCTAATTTTGTAATTTTAGTAGAGATGGGGTTTCTCCACATTAGCCAGGCTGGTCTTGAACTCCTGACCTCGGGTGATCCGCCCGCCTCAGCCTCCCAAAGTGCTGGGATTACAGGCGTGAGCCACTGCGCCCAGCCCGGACAATTTTTTTTTTTTTTTAATCCTGACCTATTCTAAGAGTTTGGTTGGGAGGCCGAGACGGGCGGATCATGAGGTCAGGAGATAGAGACCATCCTGGCTAACACGGTGAAGCCCTGTCTCTACTAAAAAAAAAATACAAAAAACTAGCCGGGCGACTTGGCGGGTGCCTGTAGTTCCAGCTACTTGGGAGGCTGAGGCAGGAGAATGGCGTAAACCCGGGAGGCGGAGCTTGCAGTGAGCTGAGATCGCGCCTCTGCACTCTAGCCTGGGCGACAGAGCGAGACTCCGTCTCAAAAAAAAAAAAAAAAAAAGTTTGGAATGGATGTTTGAGGGGAAGAGAAGACAGGTCATTCAGCAAACATGAAGCACCTATTTTGGCCATGATTTGGAATTTTAAAATGACAAATGTAAGATACCACCTCATCCCTGCCCTTGAATTCATGTTATAGTTTTAATATACCCTGCTGTAATCATGAAATGTGGTGTATGTTCCATAAAACTAGAATCAGATAGGATCAATTGCATCTTACTCATTGATATCCTTGTGAAGACTGTGTAGGCCAGAAGTGAGAAGATTATTTGAAATCCTTCTGTTTCCTACTTGGAGTGTTGATTCTGTATAATGTGTTGCTTCTCTCCTGAGAAATCCAGCATTCTGTTTTATTTCCTATCGCACATGTTGTACTTCCATGCCCTTTTTATATTCTGCTACTTTCCCTAGTTTCAGTTTAGTCATAGGGATTGTATAGCTCCCACTTTTCCTTTCTCCGGAAATACCATGCATGTTTTAACTGGAAGACCCTGATGAGGTAAAATATTAGGACATTATTAGCCAGGCACGGTGGCTCACACCTGTAATCCCAGCACTTTGGAAGCCGAGGTGGGCAGATCATGTGAGGTCAGGAGTTTGAGACTAGCCTGGCCAACATGATGAAATCCTGTCTCTACTAAAAATACAAAAAATTAGCCGGGAGTGGCAGTGCATGCCTGTAATCCCAGCTGCTCAAGAGGCTGAGGCAGGAGAGTTGCTTGAACCCAGGAGGCGGAGGTTGCAGTGAGCCGAGATCGCGCCACTGCGCTCCAGCCTGGGCAACAAGAGTGGAACTCATCTCAAAAGAAAAAAAAATTAGGACATCATTAAAATAAAACCAGAAACTGGTTCTTTAAAACTCCTTTCTTAGCCATCTGATCTATCATCAGTCACTTCAAGTTGTTTGGTGTCAAAATTACAGAGTCCCCCACTATATTACAGCAGTTTCTCTACTTAGAGCTAAGTCCTTCTCTAGGTCACAGAAAGAAGTTGTTCCAGGGATAGAAAAATTTCCTCTTGAGGGAAAGTTCTGGGGAGGTTAGGAAGATGTGTAGCTCCTGCTTGATGTCCCTAACATTTCAGGTGGTGACTAAACTCTTGGTAAAGATGTGACTCCCTCCCCATGAGATTGCCAGGTTGAAGACCAGCTGAGGAGTCATCTGCCCCTTTCTCAGCCTTACCAACTTGATTTTTGCTGGATTTAGGAAATAGGACAGTTCTGGTTCTTTATCCTACTTCTGTAGGCCCTGCTTGGCCATGACCATTGATTGGGTCCAAAAGTTCATGCCTGGCAGGAAAGCAAGAACTCTTGATGGATGTCTTGAGAACCATGCTTCCTTGAGTAGGAGATGGGGCTCTCCCCCAAGACGGAGACTAATTGAGAAGACTGACATTAAGGAATGCTTCCAGAATACCCCAGAATTTGGCTTGAGCCCTAATCTTTGTGTGTGGGAGCTGTCCAACATTTCAGCATACTTTTGCCTTTGCCTAATTTGAAAGAAATGTGATAATAATCTGGCTGTCTTGACTGTTTTACTGTGGGCCATGTTCTAAGGAAACTGACACAATTCAGGATCTAGCCTCTCGGGTCTTTTGATCTGATAACTTAATTATCAGCTTTTCTTGAGGTCACCAAGCCCTGAGAAAACTGACTTACATTTATTTGCTTAGGCACATTTGTACCAGAAAGTCAATTTAATAAATATACTTCTTCCCTGTATCATGGTGCCTTGAAAATCGGAAAGGTAATCAGAGCTTGGTTTATAAGCATGAAATCAGAGCAAATATAGTTGGAAGTTAAGAAATGATGTGTTATCCACACCATGGTTCAAGCTTGATTAATTCTCCTCTGTCTACCAGAGGAGACATCATTCATCCTAGTGACCAGAATACTAATTCCAGCTAAACAGAGTGCTACTCGGTTGAACAGTATTACTGCACTAACATAGTTTTCCTTTCTAACCATCTTTTCCTCTAGATTCCATAATAAGCCATCCCCTTTTTATAATTAACATTACAGCCGGGCGCAGTGGCTCACGCCTGTAATCCCAGCACTTTGGGAGGCCGAGACGGGCGGATCACTAGGTCAGGAGATCGAGACCATCCTGGCTAACACGGTGAAACCCCGTCTCTACTAAAAAAATACAAAAAACTAGCCGGGTGAGGTGGCGGGTGCCTGTAGTCCCAGCTACTCAGGAGGCTGAGGCAGGAGAATGGCGTGAACCCAGGAGGCGGAGCTTGCAGTGAGCTGAGATCCGGCCACTGCACTCCAGCCTGGGCGACAGAGCCAGACTCCGTCTCAAAAAAAAAAAAAAAATATACTAAAAAATACCAAAAAGTAGCCGGGCGAGGTGGCTGGCGGCCTGTAGTCCCAGCTACTCAGCGAGGGCTGAGGCAAGGAAGAATGGCGTAAACCCCGGAGTCGTGAGCTTGCAGTGAAGCTGAGATCCGGCCACTGCACTCCAGCCTGGGCGACAGAGCCAGACTCCGTCTCAAAAAAAAAAAAAAAAATTACAATCAGCTTCTACATCATGACATGTTACAGTTTGCCAAGTTTGTAGCTTATTTTACATTGGTAAATTTTAAGTCAGTCCTGCTCTGTGACATCTAGGAAGACATTGTAGTTTTATTTACAATAGCGCCAAATCACTCTATTTCTCCTGATAGGTAATCCTATCTATAACATGTAGATACTTATTAACTCATTAGTAGGGATTGGCAGACATTTTCCTTTCTTCTTTTTTTTTTTAAGAGAAAAAAAGTGAGGTCTTACTCTGTCTATCACCCAGGCTAGAGTGCAGTGGCAGGATCATGGCTCACTGCAGCCTTGAACTCTTGGGCTGAAGTGATCTTCCCACCTCAGCCTTCCAAGTACCTAGGACTACAGGCACAAGCCACCATGCCCAGCTAATTTTGTTGTTGTTGTTGTTCAAGACGGAATCTCACTATGTTGCCCAAGCTGGCAGACATTTTTTGTAAGGTCCAGATAGTAAATATTTTATGCTTTGCTGGCCATATTGTCTCAAGTCAAAACTACTCTACTCTGCTGTTGTAATATGAAAGCAGCTATAGACACTAGGTAAATGAATGGGTGTGGCTGTGTTCCAATAAAACCCCTTGACCAAAAGGGAGGCTCTAGCTCCTAATTTGCCAGCTCCTGCTTATTAGTCATAATCGCAGAGGGGACTCTGTTCTTTCCTGGTTTTGCTGCAGTCCTGTTTTATCCTAAATATTAATAGGATGTTTAAGTCTTCAAAAGTAGTTTCCACTCTCCCCTAAAAGAACTCAGAATCCTCAGAGAAATGCCTTGCTTCAAGACTGAGGCAGGGAAACTGCAAGTTGATCCTAGAACAAATTATTCTTCTAGAAAGTAAGGAACTTCTCAAAGAATGATGGGATGTGTCAACAAGACACAAGAGCCAGCTGCAAGGGACTCCGACTGTGGCCGCCAATACTGGGACACTATGAACATCAAAATAAATAATGACAATGTATTATAATCCTTTGAATAAAATAATCATCTATGAGTTTATACTGGCTTAAATAAATAAAGGAAAAAATAAATGGAGGAGGAAGGGATAGCTCTTCCTTTATGATGGAGTTAAAAGTTAAGAACAGTTCTCAAGTAGGTTGGAGGGCAAATCAGAATGGGGACTTTTACAAATACCTGAGAGTCTTTCTAAGAGGAGTGTGTGTGTGTGTGTGTGTGTGTGTGTGTGTGTGTGTGTGTGTGTGTGTGTTGGAAAAGCTCCCCACAAGATACTGATGGGCCTTTTCTGTTTGGGGACCACTGATATTCCAGCCACAGAAGACGGTGGAAAGATAGCAGAGGGAAGTAAGTCTTCAGCCTGCTTGGCCCATTCATGCCTGCCTATTGCCTCTATTCCTTGTTATCCTCACCAATATATTTGGCCATCTTGGAACCTGGTGAGTCCAAAAGGAGGAGCTCCTGCCTCTGGGGTTTGTTCTTGGGTACCCATAGAAACAGATGAGACATTAGAAGATAGGATTTTTTTTTTTTTTTTGAGACAGAGTCTCGCTCTGTCGCCCAGGCTGGAGTGCAGTGGCGCGATCTCGGCTCACTGCAAGCTCCGCCTCCCGGGTTCACGTCATTCTCCTGCCTCAGCCTCCCGAGTAGCTGGGACTACAGGCGCCCACTACCACGCCCGGATAATTTTTTGTATTTTTAGTAGAGACGGGGTTTCACCGTGTTAGCCAGGATGGTCTCGATCTCCTGACCTCACGATCTACCCGCCTCGGCCTCCCAAAGTGCTGGGATTACAGGTGTGAGCCACCATGCCCGGCCAGAAGATAGGAATTTTATTTTATTTTATTTTATTTTGTTTTGTTTTATTTTATTTATTTTTGAAACAAGGTCTTACTCTGTTGCCTGGGCTGGAGTACAGTGGTGAGATCATAGTTCACTGCAGCCTGCATCTCCCGGGCTCCAGCTTGATCCTCCCCACTCAGCCTCCCGAATAACTGGGAATACAGGTGTGCACCACCTTGCCCCGCTAATCTTTTTGATTTTTAGTAGAGTTGAAGGCCTCACTATGTTGCCCACACTGGTCTTGAATTCCTGGGCTCAAACGATCTTCCTGCCTCACCTCCCAAAGTGCTGGGATTACAGGCATGAGCCACCACACCCAGCCAACAGGAGTTTCCTTAACTAGCAGAGACTAACCCTACAAGGTTTCCTTTTTAAACCCTTCACCAGGGCCAGGCACGGTGGCTCACGCCTGTAATCCCAGCATTTTGGGAGGCCGAGGCAGGCAGATCTCAAGGTCAGGAGATCAAGACCACGGTGAAACCCCATCTCTACTAAAAATTAAAAAATTAGCAGGATGTGGTAGCAGGCCCCTGTAGTCCCAGCTACTTGGGAGGCTGAGGCAGGAGAATGGTGTGAACCCAGGAGGCGGAGCTTGCAGTGAGCCGAGATCACGCCACTACATTCCAGCCTAGGCAACAGAGCGAGACTCTGTCTCAAAATAAATAGATAAATAAATTAAAACAAACCCTTCACCTGAGGAACAGAAAAATACCTGGAGGGAAAGTATCTAGTGAAGAAATGGTTCTCACTTTCTAGGGGATCTTCAAGAGAGAAAAGACAAGCTCATTAGCAGAGAAATTAAAGTCTAGTTGTGAAGTAAGCGTTTGAAATATTTTTATTCTATTTTGAACAAGTGTAGCTATCTGGAGACCAAAGTTGTAAAATACATGATATGTGATCCCTGACTTCAAGGCACTTATCTGTTTGGGAAGATATTTGAAAAAAAATTTAATGGCAATAGTATAAAGCCGCAGCCCCCAACCTTTTTGGCACCAAGGTTTTGTGGCAGACAGTTTTTCCATGAATGGGGTAGAGGGTGGGGGTTGGTTTCAGAATGAAACTTCCACCTCAGATCATCAGGCATTACTTAGATCAAGCTTGTCCAGTCTGCAGCCCATGGGCCGCAACACATTTGTAAACTTTCTTAAAACATGGAGTTTTTTTGTGATTTTTTTTTTTTTTAAGCTCATGAGCTGTCATTTGTGTTAGTGTATTTTATGTGTGGCCCAAGACAATTCTTCTTCTTCCCATGTGACCCAGGGAAGCCAAAAGATTGGACAGCCCTGAGTTAGATCCTCATACTGAACATGCAGCCTAGATCCCTCACATGCACAGTTCACAATAGGGTTTGCACTTGTGTGAGGATCTGGTGCTGCTGCTGGTCTGACAGGAGGTGGAGCTCAGACGGGAATGCTCACTGTTGCTATGCAGCCTGGTTCCTAACAGGTCATGGACCCGAACTAGTCCGTAGCCTGGGGGTTGGAAATCCCTGGTAGAAAGGATAGTTTGGTAACTTAAATGTTGTGTAGCAGGGTACATATATGCTTAATCAGCAAGTGAATTACGTAAACTCAAAATTCACTAAATGTAGAGGAGTAAGGAATTGCTGAAGGCTAGAGAGGTCAATGCAGACAAAATAATAGAATTATTGCATCTATTAGAAAGGACCTTAAGAAGTCACCTAAACATAAAATCTCAGCTAGTCCAGCCTTCAGTCTGGTTCTTGACCCTGCTAGGGCACGCCCACAGGGTGTCATCAGCTTGAAGACCTGCCATAGTGGGACCTCACCCCTTCCTGGGGTAGACATGCTGCCTTTAACCAGCACTACTGAGAATGTTTGTCTTCAGTGGGTCAACATCTGTTTTTTCTGTATCTTCAACACTTTGGTGACAGTTTTACAAACGCTGTAGTCACAGAAAGTAAGTGTAATCCCTACTCTTCCTCTGGGCCCTTAAGTCATTAAAGGTAGTTCTCATGTCATGCTGAGTTTTTCTTCTGTCTCTAAGCTAACCCCTTAGTTTCTCCACCAGGTCCTCGGCTGACCTAGATTGGAGCATATCCACTCCACTCACTGTCATGGTCTTTCTCCTTTAAACAGGCCTGCTTGTGAATGTTGCTCTAAAAGTTTGCTGCACAGAACTGAAGTCAGTATTACAGGTGTCATCTGACAAGCCCAGAGGGGAGCAATATTATCACTTTCCTCATTCTGGAAGAAGGACTTTATAACCCAATATCTAGTTTCAAATGAGTTCTGTTCTCACTAGCTGTGTTACCCTGGGCATGTTACCTAAGCTCTCTGAGCCTCAGTTCAATTCTGCTAATATCTGAGAACATTCCATGTGCTGGACACCATGCCAGACAATAGGGCTGAAAAAACTTAATCCCAGCCCTCAGGAAGCTCCTAGTGACATGGAAGAAATAGATATGTACTTCTGTGTTAGAAGTATGTCCAAACAGTATTACAGAAGTACCCAGAAGGCTAGGCTAACCCAGCCCAGGGGAACAGGCTGGGAGTCAGGGAAAACTTTCCAGGGGAGTTGACACTTGAGAGAGTACATGCCAGTGTGAAATCCCTATGTTTTTTGCACACAGTTTTGTGAACCTTATGTCTTCTGCCAAATATCTTCCATTTGTTTTTTAAGATACAAATGCAGAACCTCATATGTGTTTATTTGGAGTGGTTTAGCTTCTTCCCATAGCCTTTCACAGCACTTTGGAATCCTGATTCTGTCAGCTAGTGCTCACAGAAATGGTGGGACATGAGCTTGGCCTTGAAAGGAGGAGAGCATTCCAGTACAAGCCAAGGCAGGTAGGCATTCAGTATCAGGGAGACTGGCGGGAGGGAGAACGACCGTCTGACTCAAGTGAGGGGCTTGGGGTTGGAGACATCAGAGAAAGGGTTTGGGGAAGAAGGAAGTGGAACTGATCCTACAGATGTTTGGTCTTGATCCTACAGAATAGAGATATAGAGGGCTTATAGATATATTATGCTTAGGGGGAGGGGATAATTAAAGCAGTGTTTTTGGGAAGTTTGTCTTGCAGTGAGAAGCAAGGAAAGTTGAAAGAAAAGGGACCAAAGGCAGGAATACTATCCAGTCACAAAACGGCAACAACCTGGACAAGGATGATGTCAGTGAGAATGGAAGGGACAGGATGGATGAGAAAAATCAATGACTTGATGACAAGTTGGCCCAAAGCAAGAGAGGCAGGATTAGGGTCCAACTACATGCACTTTTTTTTTTTTTTTTTTTTTTTTTTAGACGGAGTTTCGCTCTTGTCACCCAGGCTGGAGTGCAATGGCGTGATCTCGGCTCACTGCAACCTCCGCCTGCTGGGTTCAAGCGATTCTCCTGCCTCAGCTTCCTGAGTAGCTGGGATTACAAGCATGCACCACCACACCTGGCTAATTTTATATTTTTAGTAGAGACAGGGTTTCTCCATGTTGGTCAGGCTGGTCTTGAACCCCCGACCTCAGATGATCCACTTGCCTTGGCCTCCCAAAGTTCTGGGATTACAGGCATGAGCCACAGTGCCTAGCCCAACTACATGCACTTTTAATGTGACTGACATCTCATGGAATTTTTTTTTTTTTTTTTGGCAGATTTTTTTTAACCATTTTAGTGGATAATGCAAATTTGAAATACAAATTAGCTCTAATATTTTACCATAAAACATTTCATTGTTTCCTCATTATCATTACTAAGGTTTCCATTTCAATTCTGAATATAGTTCTCAATATTTTACAACTGCAGTAAGGAAGACAAAATACTGCTTTCAAACTACTTATCTTTCTACCAATTCTCAGTTGTTGGTTCTTAAAAAATGACTTCACAAAAATTTTTAAGATGCTAATAACAAATTTTCACTTAAATATATGGATGGCTGATTTTACAAATAAATATATGGGTTTGTTTCACTATTATGCTTTCCCTAGATAACAAAACAATAAAAGAAATTTTAGTAATATCAAATAAGTACTGACCAGGTGAGTACTGTGATACAGTGTCGTGAAAAGATTCTTAGGGGTTGAAAGACATGGTTTCTGCCCAGAGGACTCACCGCGGAGCAAAGGAGAGAGACCCATGGACAGATAAGTACAGGGCGGGCTCCTGTGAGAAATGACAGAGGTATGAGCCTGTGGAGGCCCAGAATGTTCTCCATTATGACCCGATGAGGAGGGAGGAGGGAAGTGGAAAGAGGAACAAAGGTAGAAGAGAAAGGAGAAAAGTGAAAGACTTAAAAACAAGGAGGGAAAAGAATGAAGAAGAAAGAGTTACAAGAAAAATAACTTGCTATTTTTTACAACTAATAATGTATGAAGTACTTTCAAATTGGTTATTTCATTTGATTCTGCCAAGAAGGCAAGAGATGAGAGACAGGAGAAGGAGAAGGGAAGCAAGGCCCATGAGCAGGGGAGAAGGAGCTGTGCCACGAAGCGCTCAGAGCCCCTCTGGCCTCCTGGGCTGGTGCGGCTGCCGGTGTCCACTGGTGGAGGTGGACCTCAGTTGCCCTAGTTAGAAGCCAGTGGGACCTTTTAAAACCAGAGTTCCAGCTGAACCTCCTGGAAGAAAGCAACAGAAGCCTTAAAGTAGTTATTTTGGCAACTATTGTCAAGGACTCGTTGCTGCCTGACCACAAGATTTATCTAATTATTTATCTACCTTGTTTTATTTTTTAAATATTTTGGTTTTTTTTCTCATCACAAAAGACATATTCACTGTAGAAAATTTAGAAAATACAGATAAACCCAAATGTGAAAATAAAAATCTCATATAACCGTACCATCAGACAGAACCACAATTATAATTTTAGAATATACTTCACATTCTTCTTCAATGACTGTTGGTATATTTTTGTTCTGTGATACAGACATACATTGCTTAATGATGGGATACATTCTGAGAAATGTGTCTTGTGATTTTGTCATTGTGCAAACATCTTAGAGTGTACTCACCCAAACCTAGATGGTATTGCCTACTACATACCTAGACTGTACGGCATAGCCTATTGCTCCTAGGCTGCAAACTTGTACAGCATGTGACTGCACTGGATACTGTAGGCAATTGGAACATGGTAGTATTTGGGTATCTAAACATATGGTCTGGGCATGGTGACTCATGCCTATAATCCCAGCACTTTAGGAGACTGAGGCGGCAGGACCACTTGAGTCCAGGAGTTAGAGACAGCAGTGAGCCATGATTGCGCCACTGAGCTCCAATGTGGGTGAGACAGAGTGAGATCCCATCATTCATAGATAGATAGATAATTGATAGATAGACATATGATTGATAGATAGGTATGTAGATCTAAACATAGAAAGGGTACAGTGAACTATGATTGCACCACTGCACTCCAGCCTAGGAAACAAATCAAACTTCATTCATCCATTCATTCATTCACTCATAAATAAATAAATGCATTTTTTAAATAAATACATACATATATACATACATACATAAAACTAAACAGAAAAGGTGCAGTAAAAATATAGTATAATCTTGTGGGACCACTGTCGTATGCGCAGTCTGTTGTTGACATAAACACTGTGATGCAGCCATGACTGTGTTTTCCCCCCACTTGACATACTGTAAACATCTTTCCATGTCTTTATCAGTTTGGATTGTGTTTTGAAACAGGTAACAACAAGCCCTGTTAACAGTGGCTTGAACAAATAATGGAGTATTTTGTTCATGAGGCAGGAGTCTGAAAGTAGGAGGTCTAGGCTGGTGGAACAGCTCGAGGACGTTGCCAAGGACACTCCCGCTCTCTCAGGCGGCTGTGTTGCTTTATGGTCTCAAGGTGGCTCTTAACTCTCAGGGAGGCTGAGAAAGCAGGCATTTTGTTTTACTGGCCTCTCTATTGGAGATGGGCAAGGAAGAAGGGTGTTGGGATGGGAGTTGAGTCACCTAGCCAGCAGTGCCAGCATCATTACATATTCTAGAACATCCCTCTTTTCAGAGTGGCATTGTTTGGATGTGTCACAATTTATTTAACAATTCATTGTTGGACATTTTGGTGGTTTCCAGTTTTTCATTATTATAAACATGCTAATATCTAAAGTTTTACACATATCTATAATTAGTGATTCAGTATAAAATTCCTAGAAGTAGAATTAACGTCAAAGAGTATATAAAATCTAAAGGCTTTTAAATTTTTTTTTTTTTTTAACAAATTGACCTCCAAAATGGCTGTACTAAATTATATTCTCACCAATCATGTTTAAAAGAGCCCATTTCCCTGTACTCTCAAAACCAGGTTTTTTGTTCTGTCATTAAGCTGTTACACTGTGCCCATTAGTGTGGGTTTAACTTTGTATTAGCCCTGACCAGACTCTGAACTGCCCATCTCGGAACCCGGAGCAGTTGCACCCTTCTGTGTTGCGCCTAGGGGTGCAGGTCTGCAGGCTGTCCTGTATGCCCAGGCAGGCTGGTGGGGCCCTTATCCTGATGGGCACTGCAGAGGACCCATGATGTTTCTTGTGAGCATGCACCTTGCTCATCTATTCTTGTTTTCAAAGTCCTTTCTGCCACTGTGAAGTCATCATTTGTCCCACCTGAGTCCTAATTCAAGACCATCCTGGCTTATCTTAGATTGAGATGCACCTGGGAACTGGCCTCTTTTGGTACAGTGCACCCCACATCCTCACACCTCACACATTGCTCTTACTGGCCTACCTCAGATATAATGGCCTTACAGGTCTACGTCATCGTCTATAACAGAGAAGGCCGAGAAGACGGTGTCAGTAGATTCTGGGGACATTTTAATCTATTAAGCTGCTTTTGAGACGTACTACAGTTTCCTAGGGAGGTGGTCAAAAGAGTGAGTGATCCCTATGCATCAGCAGTCTTTGAAGTAATTACTAACTGGTGAGCAGTTAGCCACTATGTACGGCCCTTCTCATCTAGTGAGAAGTCAGCCATGGGTGAGACAGAAGGACTCCCTGAACTGCAATCCTCTGGCCAGATTCTCTGTATGTGCACAGTGGTGTTTCAATATTCATGAGCGTAGGCAGATAGTCACGAGTGAACAAATGCAGAACACAGGCCAAAGCCCCAGACCACATCACCACCCCTCTAAAAATCAGAAAAAAATCAGAATTCTGATTCCAGGAGGGAAATCATAAGGATTCTATTTCAATGCTCCCTTCAGGATCTTACCCTGATCTCTTGAAAGGTAACATCCTCAGCCGGGCGCGGTGGCTCAAGCCTGTAATCCCAGCACTTTGGGAGGCCGAGACGGGAGGGTCACAAGGTCAGGAGATCGAGACCATCCTGGCTAACACGGTGAAACCCCGTCTCTACTAAAAAAAAAAATACAAAAAAACTAGCCGGGTGAGGTGGCGGGCGCCTGTAGTCCCAGCTACTCGGGAGGCTGAGGCAGGAGAATGGCGTAAACCCGGGAGGCGGAGCTTGCAGTGAGCTGGGATCCAGCCACTGCACTCCAGCCTAGGCGACAGAGTGAGACTCCGTCTCAAAAAAAAAAAAAAAAAAAAAGGTAACATCCTCAAGAGAGAAGCACCGTCTTAGGGAAATCAGCTGTTTACGAGCTTTCCTCATAGGCATGGCGTTACGCTTCTCTGTCAGTTACCACCACCACTTGGAAAGGAAAACTAAAAATTATGAAGCACCTGTTGTTGATCCAGCTAACGTCAGGAAGGTGATACCTGACCAGTCACTACTGTCAAATTTCCAGCTCATGGCTTCTACCCAGATCCCTCACTTTCCCCATGAGACAGTGCTGCTCAATATGGCATCCACAAAATCAATCCCTCACATAGCTTACTTATATGACAATATCACAGTCCCCATCCCCTTCTCCTTACCTAATTTCATTGTTACTGGCCCCATGTCAAAGATTATTTAAAACTCCCCGGCTATCAAAATTGCATTAACAGCCTCTCACCTATAACCGTCACTCACTGAATTGACGTGTGTGAGGTTCTGTGTGGGTGCTCCACTTGAGTTAGCTTGAACCTTCACATCAGTCTGGCAGCATAGGTATTTTAGAATTATTAGTAACGTTGAGCATGTTTCATGTGTTTGCTGGCCATTTACAGTTCCCCTTCCATGAGTTGTCTGTCCAGAGGCTCTGTGCCCACGAGCCATACACGTAGTGATGTCCAAAAAGTGCTTCTATTTTACAGTAAGAAACTCAGGCAAAGAGAGGCCACCTTTGCCCAGAGGATCTCTCGTGCCTGGGAGGTTGTGAGAAGCAGAGCTGGAGTTGGGTGCTGTAGAGTCCTTTTCACCACCTTTTTCATGCACCATGCTGCCCATCCACATAGCTCAATGTACCAGTTTATTTCTTAGGAATGGGCTACCTATTTGGGTAGTGCAATTAAAGTTTACTTTCTGAATTCTCTATTTCCCCTACTTTTAGCAGAAAACTTGGGAAAGCCTAAGTCATTCTCCATTTCTTAGCCCCTTCCTCTTCCCCCTCATTTTCTAGGCAAAAATATGATGAGAGAGTAGCTTGGATAATGTCTAGCTTTGTTTTGGTTCTCTGGTAATGTGAATTTTTCTCATTGTTACCAAACTCCCACTTTTCCCACATCGAAATACGTTTCATGATAGCTGGAGTATGGCAACAGTACTCCTGAGTATAGGCATGTGCCACCATGCCCAGCTAATTTCTATTTTTGTAAAGACAGGGTCTCACTATGTTGCCTAGGCTAAAACCCTCTGAAAAGGATGTTTTCTAGTATCTCATGTTTCGAGTAAATTACTAGAATATCAAGGATCTAGGGAAAAAAAAAAAGTAAATGCCACGAATATGTCTGGGATCAGTATGGATTTATCTCAGGATACTAGATCTTTAGTAGAAGGTATGAATGGTGAGAATTCCTCAGCAGGATTTCCAGATATTTGTTAGACATGAAAACACAGATGACTTGTGGGTTCTCAAACTCAACAGCCCAAAACAGTTCACAGAAAAGTAAATATATATGGGGCATAAATATAGAAATATGTTCTCCCTCACTAGTAATCAAAGAAACATTATTTTAAAGAATAAAAAAATTTTCATTCAATCAACACACTTTTTAAAATAATAACAATGTTGTGTTGAAATGAGCACTCACAAACTTCTGGGGAAAAAATGAAAGGTACAGCCTTTTTGGAAGTTGTTAGTCCTTGAAAAATATATCATGCCCTTTGACCCAGTAATTCCCTTCCCACGGAAGTAGTGATGGATTTAGACAAAAATTGAATGTTCAAATATATTCCAGGACTATCAAAAATCAAAATGCCCAGCAACTAGAGCTAATGTAATAATAGCATGGAATATTATGTCCCATGGAACATGATGCTTCCTAATATCTTTAATTATTCTTTGAAGTGTCCACAGCATAATCTTAAGTTAGCTCATGGCTTCACCACACTCTCAAACCTGCTCTTCCTGCAGTTTTCTCCATCCTTCCAGTGGTTTGGGCAAGAAACTTTGGGGTCATCTTTGACCTCTCTCTCTCATATCCCACAGTGCTCTGCAGCAAATCCTCAGTCGCACATTTTGCAGGAGTCTCCCTACTTTCCAGGCCTTTTGCAAAGCATGAACTGCAAAGGCTTGAGGAGGGAAAAAAGCAACCCTGAATTCCCGTGAGTGGTTAGGGTTTTGGTTCCTAAATTAAGGCCCAGTCTTCCTTTTTCTTGAATTAAATTATCTAACACTGTCTTCCTCCTAGGGCAGAATCAATGGGCCTCATTGAGAACATGACATCTAAAGGGAGGGTGGCAGGATTCAAAGTAGTATTACAATGAATAGAAATAGGTGAGGGAGAAAGTAATGGGATTTCATTGGTGGTAACCCTACTTGCTGAGAAATGTGTATTTTCAGTGAGCAACAAATATTGTACAGCATGGAGGACCATCAAATTTAAGAGAGACCTTAAAACCAAGTGTGTGGAAGCCCCCATTAGCTTAGCTGCTGTGGCTATTAGACGAGTAGGCTTTGCCACTGGGTGAAGAGAGACTTAGTAGACTGTCGATGTCTGATAATTCCCATTATTGGGGAGGAAATGTAATTTCTTCTCAACCTTCATAAGTTCATAGTTGGGACAGACCCCTGTAACAAAAGACAGATCAGCAAAAGAAAAACAAGCAAAGTTTTTTTTTATTTTGTTTTTCCCTTCAGAGACAGGGTCTCGCTCTGTCTGTCACCTAGGCTGGAGTGCCATGGCGTGATGACAGCTCACTGAAGCCTTGAACTCCTGGGCTCAAGCAGTCCTCCCTCCTCAGCCTCCCAAGTAGCTGGGACTACAGGCATGTGCCACCAAGTCCCACTATTTTTTTTTTTTTTTTTTTTTTTTTTTGCAGAGACGGGGTAATGCTATGTTGCCCAGGCTGGTCTTGAACTCCTGACCTCAAGCAGTCCTCCTGCCCCAGATCCCCAAAGCACTGAGATTACAGGCGTGAGCCACCATGCCTGGCCAAGCAAGTTTATTAATATGTGGAGGGCACAGAATGCAGGAGAAATCCCAATGAAAGGCAACTTCAAGGCAGTGGCATCAAACTCTGGCTTATATGCTGTCTTCAGAAAAGAACAATACATTTGTAGAGAAATGACAGGACAAAAGAAAGTAATTTTAGGCTTCCCAAAGGGGGAAACTATGGGAAGTTAGATACATGGGAAGAAACCAATGGTGTAAGGTTTGTTTTAGATTCCTCTGGTGCTGTATCTGGGCTGATAAGAACTATCTCCAGTAAAGAAGAATTTATATCCTGTTTTTAGGCAGAAAAGGAGAATAGAGCTCATCTTCTAGTTGCTGCTCTTTAATTACTTTTAGCTCAAAAATAATTTTTATGTCAATCAGGCGTATTTTGGGGTGACATATTCTGGTTTCCCTTCACCATGAAATTGAGTCATAACACCAAAGGTTCGTCTATATCTCGCATGTACACATAGGTAGAAAGGTTTATGATAATTAGGTGAGCCCATAGTGGCAGGTTGTTGAAGGGCTAATTTAACTCACAAAAGACCTCTTCATGTTTAGAATCCCAAGGAAGAAGTTTGGACTTGGTTAAGTTATCCTGTGATGATTTTAGAAAAGTTGTAAACCTGCTATCCACATTAGCCAGGATTTTCTTAATTGTCTCTTAGGAGTCATTGGGAAAGTTTTGAATGGCCTGTGGTCTGTCAGGAGTAAAGGATTTACTGCCCTGGGATAAATTATGTTCTGCATAACAAACTTTACTTTGACAATATTGTAGTTTCCTTTGAAAACCTTATGTCCTTTCTGAAAGAAAACAGTAGATAGCTGGAACAGTCTTGGAGCTTATCTTTAGAACACAACAAAAGGTCATCCACATGTCAAACAAGAGCAGAATAACAGAGATATTTAAGGTCCTTGAGGTTGTCGTTCAAGACTTGTGAAAAGTACTGAGGGGGCCTCTGTTAATCTTTGGGGCATCACAGTCCAAGTATACTGTTAATGTTCCCAGGAGAAGGCAAACAAATATTGCCTATTTTGATCTAAAGGAATACTAAAAAAGTGAAATATATATTTACAACTGTAAAATATGCAGCTTCGGGAAGCACTGGAGATAAAGGAGTATTTGATTCTGCTCAGAGAATGACTATTCTATTTATGGCCTCAGGGTCCTGAGCAAATCTCTATCCCCACCTATTGGGTTTTTTTACTGGGAGGGTAGGGATGTTACGAGGACTTGTTTTAAATATGATGAGTCCTTTCTCTATCATGCTGTTTGACTATCTCAGTCCTTCTTTAGCTCTGGTTTAGAGGGTATTGTGCAAGTTTGGGTAGAAATTTAGATGGATCATTTTGAATCTTGGTGGATTCAGCCCCAATAATCCTACAAACATCTTGATGTTTGAAACTTTGTCCTCTTTCTGTTCTAAAGTGCCTCTCAAACAATTTTGTTCATCAAAGGTTCCTTGACTGGTGACTATAATTCTAAATTATCCTTGGTGAAATTATGGCATCTAGAAAAATAAGGCCACAAATCTGAGTGATAGCGTAAACGCATTTAAGAAGCAAGAATCTTCTGGGCCCGGGCACAGTGGCATGTGCCTGTAATGCCGGCTACTTGGAAGGCTGAGGAGGAGGATCACTTGAGCCCAGGAGTTCAAGACCAGCCTGGGCAACATAGTGGGACTTCATCTCAAAAATAAATACTTAAAAATTAAAGTTATGAAATTTATTTTAAAAAGAAGAAAAAATCTGAATTTGGATTTTTTGGAGGGAAAGGAGGGAAAAAGAAGCAGGAATATTTTGAGGCAGGAGTACAGGCTTAGGTTTAAACTGAGACAAAGCCATCATTCTGGGAACAGTCAGTCCAGAGAGTTGCTTGTGTAACTCAGGTTCAACTCCTCCCGCCCTAAGCAAATGCCTGGGCCTTCCAACTACAAACCCCAAGCACATTAACAGTTCTTAGAAGCCAGAAAGGCTTGGAGAGGAGAACTCTCCCAGAGCCAGACCTCCGTGGACAAAGCAAGAGAAGACTGAGGAAAGTTCTCATAGGGTGTGTTTGTAATCACCCAAAACTGGAAACAACCCTGATGTCCTCAGTGGGTGAATGAGTAAATTATGGTACATCCATATGTATGCCATTGTGTGGAATACTACTCAGCAATAAAGAGGAACCATTAATCCATGCAACAACTTGGATGGAAGTCAAAGGCACTATGCTGAGAAGAAAAAAAGCCAGTCTCAAAAAGTTACTGTATGATTTCATGTATATAACATTGACAAAATGACAAAATTATAGAGTGATAGGGAACAGATCTTTGGTGGCCAGGGGATAGGGTTGGGAGGAGGGCACAGCTATAAATGGGTAGCATAAGGGAGTTTCATTGAGATTATAGAACAGGTCTGTATTCTGGTAGGGTGGTGATTACATGTATCCATCCATGTGATAAAACTTCATGGAGTATATGACAAAAAAAGAGTATGTGTAAAAACTGGTGGAATCCAAATAAGGTCTATAGTTTATTTACAAATGTGCCAATGTGGATTTCCTGGTTTTAATAATTGTTATATAAGATGTTACTGGGGGAAACTGGATGAGGAGACATGAAATACATGGGAATTATTTGTTCTGTTTTGCAACTGTGAGTCTAAAATCATTTCAAAATAAAAAAGTTTACCAAAAATTGGAGGGACTCTCTTGGGAATCTCTTCAGTTTTTTACTAGAAAAGATAATATAGAATAAAGCCTCTGCAGAATTATAAATTGAATGCAGTTTCTAAACACTGTAATTTCATTTGTTGTAATTTTGATTTGGAAATTATTTTAAATATAGTATTAGCAATATTTTGTATTGTTGACTAAAATACTGTATACCCGAAAAGAAAATCCTTTGGAGAGTTTCCCTTCCAGATAAAATAACTCCTTAACCATGGCGTATGGAGCTACTGGTGATGTGGCTTTCGTCTGCCTTTTTAACCAAATCTCCTGCTCCAAGCATGACTCTGAGATGAGCTACTTGCAGTCCTTTCCCTCCTCCCCATGCATTCCCCTTTCCTCTTAACTCTTACCTGCCTGATGAGTTTCTCCTTCAAGACCCAGTTCAAACCATGCTTCCTTTACAAAGCTTTCCCTGATGCAGGAAGCAGAGTTGCTCCAACAGCTCCTGTATCTGGAGTTGGAGCATAATGTGTTGCCCTTTGGTTATTTCGTTCAGCTGTCTAGCTCTCACCTAAGTTCATGAATTTCTCGAGGGCCCAGAGTGGGTTCATTTGTTCCTATAGGTCCTGTTCTGGCACAGGGGCTGGCACACAGCATTGGGTGCTGAAGCACACACTCCCTAAATGGTGATGAGTGAGTGAGTGAATCTGAGGCTCTGCAGTGTCCTTAGAAAGCAATTTTGTCTATTCTTCCTGCCTTAATACATTTCCCACAAAATCAAACATTAAAAAGGGCTCTGATTAACCACAGTTAAACAAAGTTAATCAATATGTACAATATTATTTTCCAAACATTCAACTTAGTTAAGACTTTATTATATAAACACACTTCCCATCTTGCTTTTTATTTGTGATACAGCGTTGTGAGTAGCTGGAGAAAGATCATGAGTCGCACTCATGGGTCTTCTTGGACAGATAAGATCTAGAACTTGAGGGTAGCATGTGGAGTCTGAAGGGGGATGGGTGGGATATTGAGATAAGGAGCACAAGCCTACCTTTAATCTATATTTCTTTTCTTTCTTTTTTTTTTTTTTCTTTCTGAGATGGAGTTTCGCTCTTTGTTGGCCAGGCTGGAGTGCAGTGGCATGATATCGGCTGACTGCAACCTCCACCTCTCGGGTTCAAGCCATTCTCCTATCTCAGCCTCCCAAGTAGCTGGGATTACAGTTGCATGTCACCATGCCCAGCTAATTTTTGTATTTTTAGTAGAGATGGGGGTTTCACCATGTTGGCCGGGCTGGTCTCGAACTCCTGACCTCAGGTGATCCACCTTGGCCTCCCAAAGTGCTGGGATTACAGGCATGAGCCACAGCACCTGACCTAATCTATATTTCATTTCAAATTTTAACTGAAAGAACCAAGATGCTCTCCACCCTGCAGGCAGTCACTCACTATCTACCCGAAGTGCTACAGCAGACACACATGGCTGTGATGACAAATGCCTGATGTCCCTCTCCAGCTTCCTCCTGGGCAAATGATCAAGGACTCCACAATCATCTGCAGGTCTAGCTGCTGTCCCCACACTCCAACAAAATGACTCAGAGTTTCATCATTTCTTATTGCACAATCTAATGACCATATTGCCACCTCTGGTCTGGTAGCTTCATTAAACAGGGCAGATGACCTCCTCTTTGAAAGTGGCCCTCCCTTGGCTCCTGAGACATCGCCTTCTCTCCACCTCCTCTATTTTCATTGCATCCCTAACATTCCTCCAGGACTGAGTCATTGGTCTTATGCCCTTTTTAAAAAATAAAAGTAATCATAAATATGTTTCCCATGTCTAGAATTTCCCATTTTCTCTTCGCTGCTTTCTGGCATCCTGTCATCTTTAAAGGCCCAATTAGTTGTCACCTTCCTCCAGAAACCCTCTAACTGCTGATCCCCCTCTCATCTTTTTCATGTGCCTGGAACACTTAAAAGCCAAAGGTGCTTTCACTATTTAACACGTCATATATTCTGCTTTGTGGCATCCCTTGTTATTTTAGAAATTACTCTTACCTCTTCAACCAAAGAAAGGCTCCTTAATAAAGATAAGACTCATGCCTTGAAATGATCCCATGTCCTCATGATGCCTCACTGGGTGTTGAACACATTTTGTCAGTGGTCAGTAAGCACTTGCTGGTCAAGATGAAGGCAATGCTAGGCTGGGCCGGGTGGCTCATGCCTGTAATCCTAGCACTTTGGGAGGCTGAGGCAGGTGGATCACTTGAGGTCAGGAGTTCAAGACCAGCCTGGTCAACATGGTGAAACCTCATCTCTACTAAAAATACAAAAATTAGCTGGGTGTGGTGGTGCACACCTGTAATCCCAGCTATTCAGGAGGCTGAGGCAGGAGGATTGCTTGAACCAGGGAGATGTAGGTTGCAGTGAGCTCAGACCGTGCCATTGTACTCCAGCCTGGGCAACAGAGTGAGACTCCATCTCAAAAAAAAAAAAAAAAAGAGAGAGAGAGACAGAGGTTAAGGCAATGCTACAACGTCTTGAAAAAATAAGTATAAAGAAGAAAACTGGGCTAGGCATGGTGGCTCATGCCTGTAATCTCAACACTTTGGGAGGCTGAGGTGGGCGGATCACAAAGTCAAGAGTTTGAGACCAGCCTGGCCAATATGGTGAAACCCCATCTCTACTAAGAATACAAAAATTAGCCAAGCATGGTGACGGACGCCTGTAATCCCAGCTACTCGGGAGGCTGAGGCAGGAGAATTGCTTGAACCTGGGAGGTGGAGGTTGCAGTGAGCCGAGATCGTGCCACTGCACTCCAGCCTGGGCGACAGAGCAAGACTCCGTCTCGGGGGAAAAAAAAAAAAAGAAGAAGAAGAAAACCGGCCGTGCGCAGTGGCTCACGCCTGTAATCCCAGCACTTTGGGAGGCCGAGGCAGGTGGATCACAAGGTCAGGAGATCGAGACCAACCTGGCTAACTCAGTGAAACCCCGTCTCTAGTAAAAATACAAAAAATTAGCTGGGCGTGGTGGCAGGTGCCTATAGTCCCAGCTACTCGGGAGGCTGAGGCAGGAGAATGGCATGAACCCAGGAGGCAGAGCTTGGAGTGAGCCGAGATCGCGCCACTGCACTCCAGCCTGGGCGACAGAGCAAGACTCCATCTCAAAAAAAAAAGAAGAAAACCTCGGAAATTCCCTTTCCCTCCTCCTAATTCTCAAGGGGTGAAATCTGGGCAAGTCATCCTGCTCTAGAGCTGCGAAAAATCAAATCATCCTTCCGGCCCCAGTGTGGCGGTGTGGAAAGAACATGGGATTTGGGTTCAGTTGGCTGGGTTCAGCTCTGATCTTGCCAGTGGTTGATCTTGAACTTGGAAAAGTCACTGGAATCCTCAGCCTTCATTTCCTCATAAGCAAAATTGAGGTAATAAAGGCTTTCTGGAGCTGGACACTGGAATCCACAAGAGTGGCATTTCTGGTGGGAATTTCAGGCACCATGGTAGGGCAGGAG
The DNA here is from genome assembly GCF_007565055.1 of Rhinopithecus roxellana. Lineage (NCBI taxonomy): Eukaryota > Metazoa > Chordata > Mammalia > Primates > Cercopithecidae > Rhinopithecus > Rhinopithecus roxellana. The sequence continues at coordinate 68,969,850 of NC_044565.1, forward strand.
AGAAGCTATCTGCAGGTCTTCTGGAAGCTCTCCAGTGCATGTCCCCACTGGGGTGTGACTGTCTCCACGTAGGGTTAGTCTTACAGGACAGGCAGGTAGGGTAGAGTCTGAGGCCATGAGGAATGGCAGTCTACTGGAGAGGGCACAGAGAGTTCAACAAACACTGAAACTTAGTTTGTCCTGGATATCTTCAGGGTCGACTTTGTGGTGGAAAGGTTAAAGTATAAATGACTGTGCCCTGTCAAAAGGGCACAAGAAGTAAAACTGGGAGGATTTTGGGAGGGGACTGGATGTTAGGTGGAAGGTATGAGAGCAGAGAAGAGGGGCCTGAGCCTGGGGTCAGGGGAAAGTAGGCTAAACAATTCACAGGATGCAGACATTTCAGAGAAGTGTGAGGACATTATCACTTGGCCCTGGACAACAACTATAAGTCAGATAGTCCAAAAAGACATTGTTCCAAAGGAACATAAAGTGACATGGCTTGTATGTGTCCCCAGAGACATAGATGTGCTTTTGGAGCTTGAAAGATAATTAAGAAAACATCAGACCCACCAGGGCTGCTGCAAACATGACAGTTCCCTTCCCAACACGTCATGACAGCTGCTGCAGCTCCCTTCCCTCTCTATCCTGAGGCTAGCCACAGATGGGCCAACAGCCCGCCCCCAGAGTAGACCAAGCAGAGAGGTGCTCCCAGAAGTTACCAGGTTCCATCCTCGGAACCATCCTAAAATCCTTTTCTGGGAAGTCCAGCAGCACCACGTTATATGCATTAGAGGAAGATAGTTTAAATCCCTTGCCAAGGTTCCCAAGGCTTCGTGCTGCATCTGTTTGCGTGTGGCCAGGGAGTGCAGCTAGCATTCTCCTCTCCTTCCTTCTCCATGTAGCCAACGGTACCGCCTCAGGGTCAACAAACAAGAAACAAAACCAGAAAACCACACTTTCTGAGTCCACCTGTCATCTGAACCCCCCAAACCCTAGTTTAACCTCTCCCATTCATTCATTCATTCATTCATTCATTAAATATATAGGTACTGAGCAGCTATTGTGCACTGAGCCCTGAGCCAGTATTAATTGAGGAAAGAAATTGGCAACATCGCTCCGAAAGCACAGCTCTGTTTTTCTGCCTGGGGCAGCAGAGAGTGGATACCCAAGGCTGTCCCTGCTCTCTCCCTGCTCAGGACCCTGACCAGAGGGTCTGTGGCAATTGGGTCAGGGTGCAGGAAAGAAGACAGTGAGTCAGATATGTGTATGTCAGTGATCTTGCCTATCAGTAAAGTTGCTCAGCCCCCAAGGCAGGGCGATGGTGAACCTTTGGCTCCCGCCAGCAGTACCCATTATCCTCTCAACAGCCCCATGCTCAATCATACCGTCATTCTGCTGCTTCATGAAAACTGAGGCTTGGATACCTTCGCCTACTTGCTTGTGTCTCACAGGCAGCAAATGGCAAAGCCTGCAGCCAAGTCACGCTGTCTACCTTCTGCTGGGAGCCTTGGATTGCTGGGTGACTCCATGGACATTTGTTGACCTAAAAAGTAGGTGTTTGAGGAACTGAAAGATCTCCAGCAAAGAACCTTTAGAAAGAAAAGATTGCCTTTCTATCTGCCCACCTAGATGAACTCTACTAAAATTGAATGATTTTAGCGATGAGAAATTGTTTACTATACTGCAGGGTTTCCATTAACCCTCGAAGTTATGGTCAGATAGAGTAACCTAGCCAGAACCTCCCCCAAGGACTCCTTCCCTGGCTAGCAGCTACAGGGATGTGGCACCATTATCCCAACCAGCCTGGGGAGAGCCTTGGTAAGAGTTCAGATCTAGCCAGGTGTGGTGGCTCATGCCTGTAATCCCAGCACTTTGGGAAGCCGAGACGGGCGGATCACAAGGTCAGGAGTTCGAGACCATCCTGGCTAACACGGTGAAACCCCATCTCTACTAAAAATACAAAAAATTAGCCGGGCGTGGTGGCAGGTGCCTGTAGTCCCAGCTTCTCGGGAGGCTGAGGCAGGAGAATGGCGTGAACCCAGGAGGCGGAGCTTGCAGTGAGCTGAGATTGTGTCACTGCACTCTAACCTGGGCGACAGAGCAAGACTCCGTCTCAAAAAAAAAAAAAAAAAAAAAAGTTCAGATCATTATTCAGCAGGACATGTCCAGAACCTAGGTGGCTGGAACTTCAGTAGGGCTCAGGGTCTTAGAGTTGTGACCTAAAATTGTTGTGAGAACAAAATCCTGAAGGTGTTTCAGTCCCTACCTGAACCCCAGCCATCCAGATCCCTGTCCTGGATCTATGGGAAGGGGTGCATGTTGGGCTCCTGGCCGACCCTGCAACTACTCCACTTGCCCCATCTCTGCATTGACTAATCCAGCTTTGAGAGGCTGAGCCTCTCGATGAGTCAGGTCCTTGCTCAGTCATAAGAAGAAGGTGATTGGCCGGGTCTGCCAGGGCTTTGTGACCCGCTGGCTGGCTCCCCAGCCCCTCAGAACCCCTCAGCCCCACCTGCACATACTGCCTCCATGCAAGCCCAGAATAACCTGGATATGTGACTCACGGGGGTAGGAGTAGCAATTTTGCAGATTTTCCAAACAGGTGACTTCAGCCCCCTGGGCCTGGGCAGGAAGGGGTAGCCCAGTGACAATGGGCATAGCCCCACTTCAGGAACCGGAAAAGTGCTGGCTGGCTCTGCGGAGGTCTCTCTCCTCTGATCCCACAGCGTCTGTTCCAGTTGTGTTGGCCGGTAGGATGGCGTCTACAAAGCAGGCTATATGGGAGTTGGGGAGGGATTGTGGTCAGAGCCCAGCTTTGGGAAGCCCATGTGGCTGTCTCAAGGCAAAGCTGCAGAGAAAAGTTCTGTAGTCTGTCTCCCTTCTGGACTGGCCATTCCGTGGTCTCAGAGACCAGAAGCTGGCTGTGTGTCAGGCACCTACTCCTCAAACAAATGCCCTTAGATTCTGTCTATCCCCGTGATGCTGACAGCACTTGCCAAATACATACTGAATGTCAGGCTCTGTGCTCAGCACTGTGTACACATGGCTCACTTAATCCTCATAACTGTTCTGTGAAGTGAGAGTTGTCACTGTCCCCATTTTATAGATGAGGAAACTGAGACCTAAAGTCAAGTCAGACAACTAGGAAATGGTACAGTTAGGATTTGAACCCACGTGATGTGCCTGGAGATCCAGTGTTCTTAAGCACTACCTTTTTGGAGCTTGCTGGAGGCATGCTGGCCACCTCCTTCAGGACTGATAGACCTGGTGTGTCTTTCATAGCCACACTGGGCAGAGGGTGGAGGCCTGGAAACTGCAGGGAGTTCTTTCAGGTACCAGCCAGAATAGGGCTAAATTTGAGGTAAAAGGAGATCTAGAGAATTAGAGAAGACTGAGGGCCCCTAAATTACCCTTAAGACATATTTGTGGAAGATAGACTTAAAAACAAAAAGCCAAAATTAGATTTAGGCTGGTGATAAGGTCATTAAATAATAGAATGTGAAGTTTCAGTTGTGCAGCCTTACTGGCCATCTTTATGATTTAAGAATATAAGTGCCTAGATCTAAGTGCAGTCCTAATTGCCTGGGAAGGAAGCAGATGGTCTCTAGAAACTCTTCTGACCATGGGTTAGTAGGATTTGGTTTTGATGACCATTTTTAAGGCCTCAGTCTGCAGAATGACCAGCAGCTTCCCCTCCCACAGTGAGAGCTATAATTGCCTTTCCTAGTTGCCGGTGAATGCACCATGAACCTTATAGGCCTAGTATAGGAAATGACTCAGCAAAATCACCAGATTAAACCTCCTCAACTTTTCTTTCCCTTGACTCCATTCCTGATAGCAGAGCAGGCATTTCCCAAGGCCACGTTGTCGGTCTGATCCTCGAATGGGGATCTGCCTGGATGGTGACATGCCACAATCCAATCAGGGTCTGTTTCTCCTAACAGTCACGTGTGCCAAAGATCTTGGTAGAAACATGTGGATGGGATTGGAAGACACTGCTACTACATTTCTTGGGACACAGCCTGCCCACTCCGAGTGGCTACCTACCATTCACTCTGGGGAGGTGAAGGAGCTCTTGGGAACAAGTGCGTTATTATTAAGAGTTTCATCAGGTTATGTCTTTGCTGTAATTGGAGGCAGCTGGTCCACTTAGACCCTGATGCTTGGGCAAATACTTTATACACCTCTGCCCCCAGCAGCTGGTCTGGTGTGAGTCCAGGCCCAAGTCAACCCCCAATGCAAAAGGCAATCAGAAGTTGGACCTGTTTGGTGAGTTCAAACTGTGGTTTTGGGGGATACGGAGGCTGGCTCAGTTCAGTCCAGGATCTTAGAACAGCCCCAATGCTCCAGGCCCCTCAGCCAGCCCAGCTCTTAGAGGCTCCCAATTTGAGCTCTAAATTGAGCTCTGGAAAGGGGGGTTGGAGGATGAGGGAGACATTTAAAGGAGTTTTTGCTCAGGACCTGGGTGCCACCTGCTGGCCATGTTTAGTTCTATTTACAGAGCCAAAGCTAGGAGAGGAAAATTAAAAGGGCATCCCGCCCTCCCCAGTGTGATGAGGGGTAAGGAAACAAGGAGGCTGTTTCTTCATGCTGCCCTAGTAAATGCAGCAGAGAATTCCTGCAGAGACCTCTGGGCACGCTGGATGAGTCCTCCTGAGCCAAATGGACCTCCACTAGAGCAGAGTATAGCCCCAGTTGAGAGGACCTGAGCGAATCATGAGTGGGGACTGAGGGAGGCTCTGTTCCTGCTGCTAGCTACCTGCTTCCCCAGAAGCCCCATAGTGGGTAACAGCATGATTCATTGCTGGGCCCTGAAAGGAGCCATTTTTTCCAGCTTCCTTCGCACAGGCACTGCTGCCACTCATGGGACCCCAGAGTCAGACCAAAGGTGTAGAAAATACCCTCCCGTCATCAGGCATTGACAAAACTGGGTCAATGCTGAGAAGACCTGGTCATTTTTCAAGTAGCTATGTGGCTCTTAGTGACTCTTAGAAGCCCTAAAAGCAAGGCCTTTAGTTGCGTTCTAAACTCTAGGGAAACTGGAGATTTTCCCTGTGTACCAAGGACTGGCTAGCATTTTCCCCCAGATAAGTGGCAGAACATCCCAACGTTCCAGCCTTTGCCATTGCAACAAAAGCCAGTAAATCCCGGCTAAGTATGCATATCAAATGAAAGCTGTGGTTCTCATACGTGGCTGTGCACCAGAATGACCTGGAGTATTCTTTAAAATTATATATATGTGTGTGTATGTGTGTGTGTGTGTGTGTGTAAAATAGGTGCATATAACATGTAATGTATATATGATATATTATATACACACACACTTGGGCTGCACTCAAGCCTCTTGAAGTCTCTGCAGGAGAAGCCGGTGGACTCTCCTAGTAAAGAACCTCTGCAATGCATGGAGGAGGCCTGAACCATTAGCAGGTCCAATCCTGTGGAACCAGGAAAGCTGCCCTCAGGCCGGAAGACCCTTGAGGCTCAAACAATTTCAGTCAAAAACTGGAGGATATGTTTGGACTAAGACCATTGCCTTTCCTTTTCTTCAGTAGTCAGTCCTTGAAATTCATATTCTTTAAACAGAACAGAATCCCTAAAGTGACTCGGGAACTCCCAGGACCAACCTAAGACTACTTGCCCCCAGAACCACCCCAGACCAGACCAGCCCCTCTGAGGCCTGTCAGCCACAGCTGGCCCAGAATCACTCTGCCCCAGGGGCCTCATAAGGAAGTGAGTCTCTGAGCCTGTGGAACGCTCTTGCAGAGTCATTCTGGACAGTTCCCGGAATAGCTGGTGCCCTCTGTACCAGCTCCTGGCCGTCCTCTTCATCCTCCCTGGGGACCTGGCAGAGTCTGACCACTCTGGCCCTGGGGCCATTCACATCCGTCTCTCTACCTCTGAGTGCCCTCCCCTTCCCACTTCCGGTAGCACTTGCTGTTTCCAGCACACTTTTGAGCATTTGGTTATACTGTTCTCATAGGTGCATCACTCTCCCCAATAAGATTATGAACTCCTTCAGGACAGGGGCAAATCTTTTCAGTTTATTGCAGTTCACAACAAAATAATACTCATCAAAATTAGATGCCCTTTCCTTGACCCTACCCACTCTGCCCCTTCGGCAAGCTTAGCGTCCATCCATCCATCCACTCCTCCTCCTGTTACTTTAGGTGCGTCCTGGGAACTGGGAAACACTCCCCTAACTCTGGTCTGCAATTCCACTCCACCAATATGGTTAGGCAGTTATTATCCACCAAGAACTGGCGTGGAACCCGAAAGTGAATGGAACACAACCTGGCCATTGAAGAGCTTACAGTCAGGTGGAAGGGGCAGGCACACAATAATTTTTTTTTTTTTTTTTTGGAGACAGAGTCTGGCTCTGTCACCCAGGCTGGAGTGCAGTGGCGTGATCTTGGCTCACAGCAACCTCCACCTCCGAGTTCAAGCAATTCTCCTGCCTCAGCCTCCCTAGTAGCTAGGATTATACCCCTGGCTAATTTTTGTATTTTTAGTAGAGACGGGGTTTTGTCATGTTGGCCAGGCTTGTCTCGAACTCCTGGCTTAGGTGATCGGCCCCCCCTCAGCCTCCCAAAGTGCTGGCATTACAGGCATGAGCCACCGCACCAGGTCTCACACACATGATTTCAAGAGACTGTGCGGGACGCCATGAAGAGCCGTGCCCAGGGTGCTGTGGGATCACAGGAACAGGCCTCCCACAGAGGGGTCAGAGAAAGTCTCCTGGAGCTAAAGTAGAGTCCTGAGGCTGAAGCTGGTGGAGGGGGAATGGCAGGGGATGGCAGGGGGACCCAGGCCAGAAGGTGATGAGACACGATTTAGAACGAGGAGAGGACACAAGGCATCACTCCGTTGTTCAGCGTTACTGAACGTCTTGCCTGTGACAGGCCTGGATACCCCACGCTTGGCTTCAAGGCACTTCCGACAGGGGCACAAGCATTTAAAAGTCCAGTGGTGAGCGCAGGGGCCAAGATGCAGGGCAGTGGGCGCAGAGCCGTTGTGGAGGAGGAGGCTCAAATGTAGTCAACATTACTCTCGGAAAGCTCTGAAATTGCCAGGTCCTGAGTCTTTAGGAGCTCCCACGACAATAATTCATTTCTGTTTCTCTTGGCTTTTTGGCCCCACCTGGCCTCCCTTTGCTGGGCAATGAAGGACAAGGTTTATTTTTCAAAAGAGGAAGAACTAGGAATAAAGAAGAGGGTTTTCTCTCATGATTTTTCTTCAAAGCATTCATTTAAGTTAAACGTGCTCCGTCCTGTGTGCTTGGGGTCAGGGGTGGGAACGTGAGGGGCACACAGCTCTGCAGATGCCTTGCTGAGCCTCCCTCTCTAAAGCAGTACTGCTCAAAACAGGACCACGCCTGCAGATCCTCTGGGCATCTTGGTCAAAGGCAGTTTCTCATTTAGTAGGTCTGGAGGAGGGCAAGAGAATTGGAATTTTTAACTGGCTGATCCCCATATGGCCCCAGTGCTACAGGTCTGGAGCCACAGTTGAGAACCATGGAGCAGAGAATGAACTTTCAGGTGGGGACAGCATTCCAGACAGAGGGTGAGTAGGAAGCTACCTATGGCTCCTAACTGTGGGAGCAAAGTGGGAGATAAGGCTGAAGAGGTGGGGTCCCCTTATGAGTTTGATAAGTGGTCAGGAGGAGTCACATGATAACAGCAGATGCCTGCAACAGATAGGGAAATATTCTTCCTGTAAGAATATAGGGTGTGTAAGATGTATTCTTATTTCACAGAAACACTTTACATATTAAACCTGGAGAAATATTCTTCATTCGCTCCAGAAACACATGTCCTCACAATTCTCGGAAAACACAGTCCTTTTGACCTATCTTGTTTCTCCATTTCTGATAAAGAACTGGTTACAAGAAGTATGTCCTCCTTTTCTTAACAGCGCAAGTCAGTTAGCAGCAGCAACTGACCCTTGGCCTCTGTGGGGTGAGAAGGAGGCTCACTGCTGGCTGCACTCCAACTGCTGGTTTCAGTGCGGGAACATAGGGTCAGAGTGGCCAAAAGAAGCCAGAAATCCCAAGTTGTTAAACATCTCAACTTTAAAATATTGGGCACTAATTCAAAACTGTTTCCAACACTATGAGTGCTAAACAGTTTAAGTCTGCAAGGTAAATTCGGCCAAGGAGTGTCTCTTTTACGACTGCTGGCTGAAAGGACTTCAAGTGGGGGAGGGGGGTGGCCAGGCCTGCTTTTAGCTAGATTCTGATGACAGCAGTGTCAAGGATGGATTAGGAGGAGGGGGAGACTGAAGGCTAGAAGGCCTTTTAGGAGGCTCCTGCTAGCCTGGGCTAGAGAGAAAATACAATCAGCCCTCCACATCTGTGGGTTCCACATCTGTGGATTCAGTCAAATACCAATAAAAAATATTCAGGATATAAAAAGGATTGTTGCATCGCCTACAGACTTTTTTTTCGTGTCATGATTTCCTAAACAATACAGTGTAACAACTATTTACATCAAAGTGACATGGTAGTAGGTATTATAAGTAAATCATACAGGAGGGTTGTGTAGATTAACTGTAAATACTACATCATTTTATATAAGGGACTTGACTGTGCATTGACTTTGGTACATGGGGATGTTCTGGAACAAATTCCCTCATGAATACCAAGGGACAACGGTATGTATAAATCCTGAAGGTAAGCAGAACAGGGTGGATTGGGGAAGTGGGGTTCCAGGACTTGAGGAATGAGAATTAATAGGTGCATGAGGGAGAGTAGGCTGTCTGAGATGACCCCGCAGGTTTCTAAGGTGGTGATTGATGGCTGGTGGTGACATTCACTGGGATAATGAATACAGGAGCCAGAAGCATATTCTAAGGGAAGGTTGTGGACAAGCAAAATTTAGATGCGTCTGCGTCAGCCACAGGAATATGGAATCTGAAGTCAGAACAGAGGCAAAGGTTAGCTGGCTTTCTAAAACACAAATCTGGTCAGGTTACTGTCTGCTTAAACCCTCTAATGGTTTCCCGTCATCCAAACAGAAAGTCCAGATTCCTCCTCCTGGTAAACAAGGCCCTGGCAACCTGTCCCTGCCAACCTCATTGTGCCACACCCCAACAGAAAAATCTGCTCCCTGGGCCTGCTCCACAACTCAGAGTGCCCGGAATAAGCTCTGCCTTTGTTCTTGCTAGACCCTGTTCCAGAACATCCCCCCATACCAAAGTCAAATACCTTCCACCCATCCCTTTTTATGTCTGGAAAATTCCTCTTCTTTTCAGGCTCCAACATCTCTGCTCTGAAGCCTTTGCTGACCCTGCCCAGCAGATACGTTTACGCCCTTCTTTGTGCTGTCCCTGAACATTTATGTGCCTGTTTCACTGCCCCATCGCTCCCTACTGAGGGGATCTGCCTGTCTGTAAATGCCTCAAGGCAGGGGCCATATCTTAATTAACTTGGAATTACTGGCTCCTGGCGCACATCTAGCATATAGTAGATGCTCATGAAATGTCTAAGGAATAAAGACCCTCCCTCTGGGGGTAAACTGCGAGGGCAATCTGGAGGGAATGTTTCTTACTTCCCAGGATCATACAGCCCATCTCTCATGACAGCTAAGGAGCTGCATGAGGCCCCAGTGCTGACCTCACCTTTTTTCTTGCTTTCCAGCTGGGGTATGGCCGTCAATGTGTACTCCACATCTGTGACCAGTGAAAATCTGAGTCGCCATGATATGCTTGCATGGGTCAACGACTCCCTGCACCTCAACTATACCAAGATAGAACAGCTCTGTTCAGGTAAGAGGCTGGGAATATGGGAAGTGGCCCTGCTGGAAGGAAAGGAAAGAAAGGTTGGAAGGCAGAGCAGCCACGGCAGGGAATATACAGTCATGCATGGCTGAATGACTGATGTGCCCAGAGAAATGCATCCTTAGGCGATGCTGTTGTTGTGTGAACATCACAGAGTGTATTTACACAAACCTGGATGGCGTAACCTACTACACACCTCGGCTATATGGTATAGCCTACTACTCCTAGGCTAAAAACAAGCACAGCATGTTTCTGTACTAAATACTGCAGACAGTTTTAACACATGATAAGTATTTGCACATCTAAACACACCTAAACATAGAAAAGGTATAATAAAAAGATGGTATATATAATCCTATGGGATCACCATCATATATGTGGTTCATCACTGACCAAACCATCTTTATGCAGCCCATGGCTGTAGCTTGTGATTAGACTAAGGAGGAGAGCTGGAGGCCCTGAACCAGTCAGACTATCTGGAGCTGAAGTCAAGAAATGGAAGCAGGGAAAGAGAAGAGTAGGAGAGGCACCGTGAAGGACTGCAGGGAAAGGAGGAGCGGGGAGCTGAGAGCCAGGATGGTGGCAGAGCCACAGGTCTGACCTCATCTCTCTGGGTCCAGCTCTCAGCTCTTCTGGTAGTGCAACCTTGGGCAATTCACTCTGCTGCCTTAGGCCTCAGTTTTCCCATCCATAAGATGGAGATAATATCACCAACTAACTAGAGTTGCTGTTGGGATTACCCTACCTACATGCAGTGTGTGATGTGGTGCTGGTACATAATGTGCATCAATAAATAGTCATCACTCTTCTTCGTGGAAAGCTGGGGGGATTCTGGCCATGTCTCTGCTGAAAGTAGGACTGGCCCCAACCCCAGAACAAGGAGAGAGAAGAGAAGATGGGGTTTGGGGAAGTGAGAGAGCAGCCCACAGAAGGAGAGCAGTGAGACCCCTCAGCCAGCTGTCCTTCTCCACAGGGGCAGCCTACTGCCAGTTCATGGACATGCTCTTCCCTGGCTGTGTGCACTTGAGGAAAGTGAAGTTCCAGGCCAAACTAGAGCATGAATACATCCACAACTTCAAGGTGCTGCAAGCAGCTTTCAAGAAGATGGGTGTTGACAAAGTAGGTGCCTGCGCTCCGGGGGGGGGGCCCAAGGAGCAGTGTGACCCTGGGGAAGAAGAGGACCCACCAGCCCGGGCAACTGGGGCTCCTGGGGTCATTCCAGTGCTCGCGCCTCCCTCCACCTCCCGACTCTCCAGAGGGAATTTTCCCCCCTTTCAAGGCACAATGGAAAAGCCCACAACACTTGACATCCCATCATGACAACAGCCCTTTCCCTTCCTCCTCTCTGGACCCTGCCCACCCTAACACTGAGCTCTGTGTACTGCTCCTGTGAAGTTCCACCTCTCTCTGTCTCTGTAGGGCCCAAGAAAGTGTCTTTGCTCACTCTCCTGCCTCGGTGGCTGCAAACCCCCAGCCCACACGCAGGCAGTAGAGCCGAGGGACGCCTCCCCACACAGTTCTTCCACACGGTGCCTGTAGAGAAGGGATGCCTCTGGATCTGAGACCAGGGCCTGCCAGCCTACCTGTCTGCTGTGGTGCTGTGGGAGGGGGGCAAGTGGAGAAGGCGGAGGACGCTGCAGCCCAGGGGCTGGCTTTCCTGAGAGCAGTGGCCCTCAGCAGAGAAAGGCGGCCCTACAGCAGCAGGTGGCTAAAGTACTCTGCTTATGTGGTCTATTTCAGATCATTCCTGTAGAGAAATTAGTGAAAGGAAAATTCCAAGATAATTTTGAGTTTATTCAGTGGTTTAAGAAATTCTTTGACGCAAACTATGATGGAAAGGATTACAACCCTCTGCTGGCGCGGCAGGGCCAGGACGTAGCGCCACCTCCTAACCCAGGTGATCAGATCTTCAACAAATCCAAGAAACTCATTGGCACAGCAGGTAACGTGCCCGAGCCGGGGGAGGGAGCATGGGGGGCCGGGCCGGCAGGCCTCTACAGCCAGGAATGCCCCCTGGGCCACGGCCCGGCCCTGCCAGCCTGGAGGAGACTTGTTATCACGGAGTTCGGATGACGCCGCCTGCTGGCCGCTTAGACCGGGGGAGTGAAAGTAGTGGGTGAGAGAGCTCCACAAATTGCTCCAAGAGGAGAGCCACCAGCACCAGCCATGGTGGCAGCTGGGGTAGGAGGCCCAAGACACTTTTTCTCGTAGCACGAGCTAACTTGTTTGCCTCAAGATGGTGGGGCAGCAAGGTGACTTGGTTTCTCCGTCCAGGTGCATCCAGGCCAAGAGCCTGGTGCCAGCACCACAGCCCCTTCTTGCCCCCTGCCCATTGGATGGCCAGGGGCGGGAGTTACCAAGCTGGATCACACCTTCCCCCACTCCAAAGGCCCAACAGTCCTAAGTCCTCGAAAGATGAGTCTCTAGAAACGAGGCTTTGTCTGAGTCCTGGAGGGGAAGGGAGAGAAGCAACAGGGCCTTTGGGAAGCAGCAGCCTTGGGAGGGGAAGGGAGAGAAGCAGCCCCAGCCCGCGTCGGACCCCGTCATAGCAGAGCCACCTCCTCTGTCTGCACTGCTGTTCTGCCTGGGCCTGCCCCACTCGCCCGCCTGCTTGCTTTGCACTAGAAACAGCCCGCTCTGTCTAGGGAGGTGCAGTCACTAGTGAGCAATTTGCCACGGCATGCTGGCTGCGCTGGGGAGGAGCTGGGGTCCCTGATTTGGCCACCGCTGTGCAGATACCTGGTCCAGCCCAGCAGAGGGCAACAGAGCCCATCCTGACATAGGGCCCCGGGAGGGGCAACCACCCAGAGACAATGGCTTTGGGCTGGGGCTTCTGTTAGGAAAGACCCTGTGCCAGCTGCCTTTCCTCTAGCTATCAGTACGAGAGGGACCCAAACCGTTCCAACTCCACTTCCCCAAATTTGCTGTCCTAATTTCTCTCCTCTATCCCTCAGGCCAGCTGTCTCCCTGCCCCAACACCTCACACCTTCTTTAGTTCCCTATAGTTTCTGCTCTCCCAGGCTTGCCAAATGGCTGCCCAGCTGCTGGAGTGTCCATGTGGCCAAGGCTCGGGGCCTAGCTGTAGATGCCCTTCCTGGGGTGGGGGCAGGGGGGTGAGAGTGCCTGCCTGTCGCATGGGCCTGCCCCCGCAGTCCTCACACCAGGCTGTCTCCTGCCACGTGCGCTGTGGGCTCACGTGGACTCACCTGACTCTTCCTCTGGGCAGTTCCACAGAGGACGTCCCCCACAGGCCCAAAAAACATGCAGACCTCTGGCCGGCTGAGCACCGTGGCCCCCCCCTGCATTCTCCGGAAGAATCCTCCATCAGCCCGAAATGGTGGCCATGAGACTGATGCCCAAATTCTTGAACTCAACCAACAGGTGAGTGGGATAGGTAAAGGTAGCTGAGATAGCCCTGTCACCAAAGCCAGGCCCTTGGGGTGTCTGCAGGGACAAGAAAGGGCAGGCAGGGGAGCCTGAGGTGGGGACCTCTGGCTTGACACCACTTTGTCCCCAAGCAGCTGGTGGACTTGAAGCTGACAGTGGATGGGCTAGAGAAGGAACGTGACTTCTACTTCAGCAAACTTCGTGACATCGAGCTCATCTGCCAGGAGCATGAAAGTGAAAACAGCCCTGTTATCTCAGGCATCATTGGCATCCTCTATGCCACGGAGGTGAGCACTCCCAGGCCCATTGGGCACTCCCTAGTCTGGCCTGGCCCTAAGACCAGAAGTGTGATAGGGCTAGAAGGGACCGTGGAGAAAATTTACTGATGAGAGAGTGGTAAAGTTACTAGCCCAGGGTCCCACAAGCCCCCCATTAGCAGGGCTCCCAGGCTCTTGACCCCTTGCTCTTCAGCTACCTACAGAACCTGAGAAGCCCTGACTGGCCTGCCTGGCCCACCAGTTTCCTCTCCTTCCCACCCTCCAGGAAGGATTCGCACCCCCTGAGGACGATGAGATTGAAGAGCATCAACAAGAAGACCAGGACGAATACTGAGGGCAGCCACAGCCCTGGCTGACTGCACGGCTTCCCCATGCCTCCCTCCCTGCTCCACTCCCACATTATAGTCCTTTCCTAACACGGTCGGCTGGGTGCTTTGTGTCAGTGCCGCAGCACTGGGGAGCCAGACGAGCAGGGCTTGGGGGCATGGGGCCGGAAAGCAGGCAGAAGACCGTCCTGGGTGGCGCTGGCCCAGTTGGCGGGACCCCTGTCCACACCCACCCTATTTATTTCTGTTGTCTCTCTGTTGTGTCGCCCAACACTTCCCAGGGTGCTGCTGCCACCCACCCCAGCCAGCCACCTGCTCCCGACAGCCAGCAGCTGTGTATTTGACAAAGTCATTGGTATATTTTTACTTACTGGATTCTCCTTGCACTTTACCTGTTCTTTTCCAGAGCTAACAGCACGGGCTCGGGGCAGTGTGCCTGGCTTGGCTTCCCTTCCCCATGGCTGGGGGCTGGGGTCAGACTCACCCATTCTAATTTATTTTGTCTTTTGGCTTCTCAGTAACTGAGGGGAAGGCTGATGTCAGGAGAGGGAGAGGGGGCTGAGGAGGTAGTGCCGTAGGCCCAGGGGGTCAGGGAGAGGGAGGGGGGCATGTGAGGGATGGAAATGACCTCCTGGCACCAGGCTCACCCACCCAAGGCTCCCTGCCCCAGCACCGAAGCCCAGTGCTGCCCTGAGGCCCCCAGCCACTCGCTCCAGCAGCCTGGTTCACCACACAGACTCTGCCTGGACCCCATTGTCTGTCTGCTTCCCACCCGCCCTGCCCACCCCCTGCCCCTCAGGCACCAGCCTGCATATGTGTTCACTTTTATTTAAATAAACTTGTGCGGTAAAAGTCCACAGCTGCAGCACAGCCTCACTGTCACCCTCCCACAGGCCTGGAAACCACCACCAGCTCTGGACTCAGAGCCCAGCTCCAGCCTAGCCCCAGTGCCCAACACTGGTGGTAGGGCTCTGAGGGCAGGCAGGGGCCCCAACCCCCATCCCTGAGGAGGAACTAGGTCTCGGCCCGTGGCCATGACAAGGGGCAGCTGGTGAAGCGGCTGTGGGACACCGTGACACCGTAGTGGCCTGGCCAAGAGGTTCTTCGTTTCAGTCTCCTTTGGGTCAGGGGGACTGCATGTCATTCCCCACCTGTTGTCAAAGCTCACACACCTCACCATAGTGATTCAGCTGAGGACAGGGGCTCATGTGACAGAGAGAGCTGGGATGGCTACAAAAAACAAGCAGTTCTGAGTGCTGAAGCCCAGGACGGCAACGTCCAAGGGGTTCCTTCTGTAGAGCAGGCTCCAGTGGGAACAGGGAGCCAGGAGCCCTTCGACATTATCTGCACAGCCCCAGTCCCGGCATGTGCCTGACAAAAGGCCACACTAACCAATGTCCCAGAAGCCCAGCAGAGTCCAGGAGTGTGGAAATGAATGTGAGAGCCTTGGGGTCATCTAGACCAGCCCCCGGTTTACTGAGGAGGGGTCAGAGGCCCACATGCATGACTCACTCGCCATGGCAGAAACCTGGGCTAGAACTCACACTTCTTCACTTGAGGTTCAGGGCTCATCCCCAAAGACCACTGAGGTTCTTCCAGCTGCAGGACAGTGCTGGTTTCCTCGCCACCCTGAGTATGGCCAACATGCAGCTGGGGCCGTGTCTCTTCTGTGGCCCCACCTCATGGCCCCTTTCGAGACCACCACCATTTCTATCATGACATCAGGTTCAAGCCTTAAATAAGCAATTCATATCTGTTTATTCCTTAGTCACCACCGCCCCTTTTGACTCCCACCCCCACATACATAGACACTTCTGCCTTATTCTATCTCTGTTCTTCTCCTCCAACAAGTTCCTTGCCTGCTTTTACTTATCATGATGATTTTAATTCCCTTGCCTAATTTTTAAAGGCTTTTCCCCATGATTACAGGTAGATACCATGAAACGATAGGCCATTGTTCTGCATTGCTCTTCAGGCCGAGACCTCACCCTGAAGGTAAAGTGGGCGTGGGAGGCACTGTGTCCATATCACAATCCCCAGAAGCTGTGAATATGTGGGTTACATGGCAAAAGGGAATTAAGGCTGCCTGTGGGCCAGGCATGGTGGCTTACGCCTGTAATCCCAGCATTTTTGGAGGCCAAAGCGGGATTATCACTTGAGCCCAGGAGTTCAAGACCTCCCTGAGCAACATAGGGAAACACCATCTCTACAAAAAATAAAATTTGAAGGTTGTTGTGGCATGTGCCTGTAGTCCCGGCTACTCAGGAGGCTGAAGCAGGAGGATCACTTGAGCCCAGTTGTTGTTAAGGCTGCAGTGAGCCATGATTGCTCCACTGTACTCCAGCCTGGGCAACAGAGTGAAACCCTGTCTCAAAAAAAAGAAAGAAAGTTGCAGATGGAATTCAGGAAGCTAATCTGCTGACCTTAAAACAGGGAGAGTGTCCTGGTTTATCCAGGTGGGTCCAGTGACATCATAAACATTTGTAAGGGTGGAAGCAGGAGGCAGAAAGGGTCAGAGTGGGCAGGGTGCGGTGGCTCATGTCTGTAATCCCAGCATTTTGAGTAGGCCAAGGCAGGAGGATCACTTAAGCGCAGGAGTTGGAGACCAGCCTGGACAACAGCGAGACCGCATCTTTACAAAAAATAGAAAAAAAGCCGAGCATGGTACTATATGCCTGTAGTACCAGCTACTTGGGAGGCTGAGATGGAAGGATCACTTGAGCTCTGGAGGTCAAGGCTGCAGTGAGCCATAATCATGCCACTGCACTTCAGCCTGGGCAGCAGAGCAAGATCCTATCTCAAAACAAAAAAAAATAAAAGAAGAGGTCAAAGTGATACAATGTGAGAGTGACTCACCTGCTGTTGTTGGCTTTGAAGACAGAAGGGAGCCATGAACTCAGGAATGCAGGTGGCCTCTAGAAGCTGGGCAAGAAAAAGAAATGGATGCTCCCCAAAAGCCTCCAGAAAGGAACCCAGTCCTGCTGACACCTCAATTCTCGCCCAGGGAGACCCGAGTTAGACTCTCACCCTCCAGAACTGGAAAATAACACACTTGTTTGAAGGCACTAAGTTTGTGGCAATTTGTTTTAGCAGCAATAGAAACGTAGTACAGTGGGTAAAACAGTGCTTCAGTGAGCTCACCCTTCTGCTTACTCCCATACTAGACACCCATGTCCTCCTTGACCCAACATCTTTTGGGTCTTCAAACCCCATGGTGGGGCCTACCCAAGCCCACCTCCATGGCTAGTGTCTAAGGCTGCTCTTCAAACACCCAGAGCTTAAGGATGTAAAGCCACTCCCTTCTCCCCACCTCTTCCTGGTACCTCATACTAAGTGCTTTTTTCCTCTGGAACACTAAGATGGTGAACTGTAATTTTTTGTTTATACATTTGTCTCCCACACAGCCTTCAAGTTCCTTACAAGCAAGTGAGCTATATCTTCTAGCTCCACCTAGCACAGGGCCTGACACAGAGAAGGTGCTTAGAAAAGGTTGCTGGATAAGTAAATGCATGATTTATATGTCCTAGATACCAGGTTAGAACTGGTAACTTACCAGACTATTCCAAAGAAAGAGAGAGTCCCTCTCCCACCCTTCTGTGTGCCTCTGCCATGGGGCAGCCCCCTCATTTGCCTCAATGGAAAGCCAGTTCTGTTTCTCTTCCTAAAACAGGGTCTCTTCTGCGATCATACATGTGACACAGGAGGGGTCGAACAAAGAGAAGATACTGCTGTTGGTCTCCTGAGTATACCTAAACCAATGATCTGCAAAATGAATTGATTAATGATCAGCTCAAATATGGTCCTTGGCAAAAGCACTGCATCTCAGAGCTACCTGATGGAAAGTCAGCCATGGTCAGGCCTAAAGGGGCTGGAGGACAGGTAGAAGGAGGCAGCAAGATATGCTCGTCTCCCACCCCCTGCCTTCCCCTACCAACATTTCACACAGCCCCATTTACCCTTCCAAAAGAGTGGATTATGCCACCCTCTCACTGGTCTCCCAGGGCCTGAAGGATAAAGTCCAGATTTGGCAGGCAAGTTACTTGGCATATGGGCTCAGATCCCTTTCCAACCTTATATGAGGCTATTGTTGCATTGCTATAAAGAAACATCTAGACTGGGTAATTTATAAGAAAAGAAGTTTAGGCCGGGCGCGGTGGCTCAAGCCTGTAATCCCAGCACTTTGGGAGGCCGAGACGGGCGGATCACGAGGTCAGGAGATCGAGACCATCCTGGCTAATACGGTGAAACCCTGTCTCTATTTAAAATTACAAAAAACTAGCCGGGCGACGAGGCGGGCGCCTATAGTCCCAGCTACTCGGGAGGCTGAGGCAGGAGAATGGCGTAAACCCGGGAGGCGGAGCTTGCAGTGAGCTGAGATCCGGCCACTGCACTCCAGCCTGGGTGGCAAAGCAAGACTCCGTCTCAAACAAAAAAAAAAAAAAAGAAAGAAGTTTAATTGGCTCAGTTCTGCAGGCTGTGTAGGAAGCATAATGCTGACATCTGCTTCTAGGGAAGCCTCAGGCAGCTTACAATCATGGCGGAAGGCAAAGGGGAAGCAGGCACATCACATGGTAAAAGCGGGAGCGAGAGAGAGAGAGAGAGAGAGAGAGAGAGAGAGAGAGAGAGGGGGGGGGGGGGGGGGGGGAGAGGGAGGGGGAGGGGGAGAGGGAGAGAGAGAGAGAGAGAGAGAGAGAGGTAGGTAGGTGCTGGGGAGGTGCCACACACTTTTATATGACCAGATCTCATGAGAACTGGGATCCACCACCATTATCCAAACACTTCCCACCAGGCCCCACTGCCAGCACTGCGGATTACAATTCAACATGAGATTTGGGCAGAGACAAAAATCCAAACTGTATCAAACCTCATCACCTCCAAAGTCCCATCAAGCACTGTCCCACTGAACTGCTTCCAGTTTACCAACCCTCTAGGCCTTTGTTTTACATCAACAGATCCACACAACTGGCATTTTCTCTCCACCCACCCTAATCCTCAGCCAGTGAAAATTCAGTTTTGTTTTTTGTTGTTGTTGTTGTTTTTTGGGGTTTGAGATGGAGTTTAGCTTTTGTTGCCCAGGTTGGAGTGCAGTGGCATAGTCTCAGCTCACTGCAACCTCCACCACCCAGGTTCAAGCAATTATCCTGTCTCAGCCTCTTAAGCCGCTGAGATTATAGGCATGTGCCAGCATGCCCAGCTAATTTTTTGTATTTAGTAGAGACGGGGTTTCACCATGTCGGCCTGGCTGGTCTCGAACTCCTGACCTCAAGTGATACCCACCTCGGCCTCCTGAAGTGTTGGGATTACAGGTGTGAGCCACGGCGCCTGGTGAACCAATGAAAATTCTATTTCTCAGAACCCATCTCAGCTGCCGTCTCCTTCGGGAAGCTAATCTCCTTCCTAAAGAATTCTTCACTCCCTCAGCTGTTCATCCTGTAGGAATTTGGACTCTCATAGTTCTTACCATAATACCTCAGTATGGCAGATAGGAATCTCATCCTCACACACAGTTGTATACAAAATAGCACATTTCTTTAATTGTGATAAGTCACTTCGATTTTCTCTTCCCTCATTCTCCTCTGCTGGCATGCTTCAAGGTTCTGAAGGCTCCCAAGATACTAACACCCTCCACGTGGATGTCTGAGCAGGAACCTGTCTGCAAATGCCTCAAGTCTGGGGCTCTCCATCGCTTCCCTGACACATCTGGAACTTGGGACTGACTCTTGTGGTGGGAGGCAGAGCCTGTTCTTTCCCATTGCCTGGAAGGGGAAACCCGGCCCTGGCTGTCCCAGACCCCCAAAACTTTTCTCAGCCTCCATGAGAAGAACTCAGAGGCCAGGAGCAGTGGCTCACTCCTGTAATCCCAGCACTTTGGGAGGCTGAGGAGGGTAGATCACTGAGCCCAGGAGTTTGAGATCAGCCTGGGCAACACAGCAAAACCCTGTCTCTACAAAAAATACCAAAGATTAGCCGGGCGTGATTGTGGGTCAGGTGATCCGTGGTGGTGGATCACCGGAGCCCTGGAAGTCGAGGCTGCAGTGAGTCGTGATCGCGCCACTGAACTCCAGCCTGGGTGACAAAGCAAGATCCTGTCTCAAAAAAAAAAAAAAAAAAGAAGTATTCTCCATTCTCCACCTCCTACCCCAGCTCCCCAACACTCTGCCCTTTCCTGAAGCCCCCATCCTCTTCCTTGTTCTTTGGCAATAGATTTGTATAGCCCATTAAACCCGAAGTTTAATCACTAGCAGCAGTAAAGCCAGCACTTTCCTAGAAGAAAGGAAGCATTCAATCTTCAAACTCTCCCCAGAGATGAGGAGCACTACTTCCATCCCATCCTTCCAGCTGTACCAGAAAGGAAAGAAAAACAGTGGCTGGGCGCCGCAGCTGACGCCTGTAATCCCAGGACTTTGGGAGGCCGAGGCGGGTGGATCACTTTAGGTCAGGAGTTCGAGACCAGCCTAGCCAACATGGCGAAACCCCGTCTCTACTAAAAATACAAAAATTAGCTGGGCGTGGCGGCGGGACCCTGCAGTCCCAGCTAGCTACTCAGGAGGCTGAGGCACGAGAGTCGCTTAAACCTGGGAGGCGGAGGTTACAGTGAGCTGGGCTCGCGCTACCGCATTCCAGCCTGGGCATTCCAGCCTGGGCGACAGAGCGAGACCCTGTCAATCAATCGATCAATCAATTGATCAATAAAGGAAACAAAAACAGAAACAGTTCTACCAAGTCTCTCGATGCCGTGGCCTTCACATCGGCGCTCAGTGAACGTTCTCAGAAGGGAATCCCCTCTCCTTCCGGCCTCTTCGCCTGGGCGGGGACCGCAGGCTGCCACGGGAGCCTCTTCCAGTCGCTCCTCGCCCGAGAGAGCCTGGCCCAGGAGAGGGACTACAAGTCCCAGGCTGCCTTGCGGCGGGCGCTGGGCGCCGGGCGCGCGGTCCTGCGAGGAGACGTGGCAGAGTGCGGCGCGCCAGCGCCGGACCGGAAAGCAGGGGAAGTGGCTGAGGCGGGAGGGCTCCGAGCCATGGCGGCCACGACGGCGGGCGTGGGGCGCTGGGAGTTGGTGAAGAAGGGCCGGCGGCCTGGGGCCGGCGCCGGCGGCCGAGGCGGCGGCAGGAACCGCCGGGCGCTCGGGGAAGCAAATGGAGTGTGGAAATACGACCTGACCCGTGAGTACCCACCCTGCCTGGCGCCTACCCCGGGCCTGTCCGGCAGGGTCGCAGCGAGCCGCTCCCAGAACCTGGGCGCGAGCTCGCAGGCACATCCCGGAGCGCCACCCTTGCGTTGTCTCTTTGGAGCCTCAAGGGAGGCGGACAGCTCCAGGGAAGGTTGCGGTCCTTACCTCCCAGATGAGTAAACTGAGGCCCAGTGAAGTTGTACACCCTGTCCAGGGTCATGTGTCAGAGGGGCCAGGATTCCGGTCCTCAGACTCTCAGTTCACTGCACACACTCTCCCAGCTGCCCAGGGACCTAGCCGGCCTCCCTGGGCAGGTGTCTGAGCTGGGAAGAGGCACCCTGGATCATTATACACAGTGCCCCCTCTTTAGGTAACCAGCAGGTCATGGAGGAAGGGACAGGAGGCCAAGCAGTGGGAGAAATGACTGCCACACACTCAACACTCACCAGAAATTATAAGTGACACCTGGTTCTTCCACTGAGGAGTGGAGAAAGATTGCCACTTGTTGATTATAGAGTTGTCATGTCGGAACCAAGAGGCGTTAGGGTAGGATCAAGATGGAAAAAGCCTGTCTTTCCAGACTAGTAGCCACTCACTGAATAAGGCAAACCTCTATATCCAGCCTCTCTGCCTGTTCCTACATACTCTGATTTGTCTAATAAAGAACTGCCCCATCTTTATGAAAGAGCCTATAGACTCAAGAGCTGTAACGAAAGAAACTACCAGGAGAACACCCTGCCCTGCTCTTTAAGCAGCCCAAGAGGAAGGGGCTTTGAGACAGGCTCTTCCCTGGAGATTAATTAGGTGGCAGTGTGGGGAAAGGGACCACTGATAGGTGAGGCCTTGGGGACTCAAGGGTGGCCTGCCTTTCTCTACCTATCTTCACCTCAGCTCCAATCCAGACCACAAGCACCCTTTATGAGCGGGGCTTTGAGAATATCATGAAGCGGCAGAATAAGGAGCAGGTCCCACCCCCTGCTGTGGAGCCTAAGAAACCAGGGAACAAGAAGCAGCCAAAGAAGGTGGCAACTCTTCCCAACCAAAACCAGAAGCAGGGCCGCTTCCGCAGCCTGGAGGAAGCACTGAAAGCTGTGAGTGTGCCTAGACACGACACGCAGAAAGAACGGGGGCTTGAGATGTAGTCAAGATGAGAGGAGGAGGTGGATGGACAGCTGAGATCCTATGAAATTAGAACACTTAAGGGTTGAGAGCAGGAGTTCAGGAGAAGATGGAAACCCCGGGGGAACAGCATGCCTGCAGTTAGAATAGAGAGGAAATGGAAACTTTATAGGGAAGCATGGATTGGTAAGAGGAAAGCCTTGAAGACCCAGGAACACCAGGGAGGAGATGGAGAAACTGGTTATGATTCTCTGTCCTGTGGAAATACTGATCTTTCATTTTCTATCTTGTCCTCTGTTTTCCTTTTTTTTTTTTTTTTTTTTTGAGATAGAATCTCCCTCTGTCGCCCAGGCTGGAGTGCAGTGGCGTGATCTCAGCTCACTGCAACCTCTGTCTCCTGCCTCAGCCTCCCAAGTAGCTGGGATTACAGGTGCGTGCCACCACGCCTGGCTAATTTTTGTATTTTTAGTAGAGACGGGGTTTCACTGTGTTGGCCAGGCTGGTCTCGAACTCCTGACCTTAGGTGATCCGCCCACCTTGGCCTCCCAAAGTGCTGGGATTACAGGCATGAGTCACTGCGCCTGGCCCTCTGTTTTCCTCTTAAACATGTGGAGAGCCTGAGAGGATAGGGCCTTGAGATCAGCATTTTCAGCTGTCCTGTTCCATACTTAAAGATGTGGGTGCAGCAGAATTGCAGCATTCCATGTTCTTATGCTTAAAAACGGAAACCCTTTTTCCTGCTGCCACCTAGTTCAACCATTTTCCCACCCCTACCCCAGTTCTTTACTCCCTCACTCACAACTCGCCATGGTGGGGGGTTGGGGGATTGTCCCTGGCAGCTGGATGTGGCAGCCCTGCAGAAGGAACTGGATAAGAGCCAGAGCGTGTTCTCTGGAAACCCATCCATATGGTTGAAGGACCTGGCCAGCTATCTCAACTACAAGCTACAGGCTCCTCTAAGTGAACCCACGCTGAGCCAGCATACTCATGGTAAGTCCTTCCAGCTTCCTCAAGCTCAGACAAGTTCAAAGAAATTCAAAAAGGGTGGTATAACAGATCCCAGTGCCCCCCACTGTCTTGATTTCCATGGGTGTTTGGGCTGGTCTCAAATCATCGTGACTGTGAATGTTTCTGGGCCTCGTACTGTGATCCTCCCTCAGGGTCTCCTCAGAGGAAGGATCCCAACCTCAGTGCAGGGGCCTTTGCCTCCACTCACCATTCTCAGGGAGAGCACCACAGTTGTCAGAGCTGATGGGTGTCTGGTCCTAGCACTCACGTTGAGGCCTATGGGCCTTAGATTATCCCTACAGCCTGGTGAGCCGGGAGCTGCGTGGGATCATCCGAGGGCTGCTGGCGAAGGCAGCAGGGTCTCTGGAGCTCTTTTTTGACCACTGTCTGTTCACCATGCTGCAAGAGCTGGATAAGACACCAGGTGAGAGGGGCACGGGAGGGATGACCATCTTGGGAGCCTCCTCCTTTTTTTCCTGCTTTCAGTACCACTCAGTGGTTCTCTTTCCAGTAGGGAAATGTGCTAACGTTGACACTGTTTTTGGAAAGGGTGGAGGAAGTTAGGAGTCAGTGGACCTGGGGCCTGGGCTCACCGCTGACAAATGGGAGATTTCAGGTTTGGGATGCCAAGTAATGTGAGTAGGTGTGAGAATGTGTATCTCTCCAGGGGAGTCACTGCATGGTTACCGCATCTGTATCCAGGCCATCCTGCAAGACAAGCCCAAGATTGCCACTGCAAACCTAGGCAAGGTGAGCTCTCAGTGGTGGTGGGGACACCAGGAAGCTAGGACTGGGGAGGCTGGGCAGAATCTACATTGTTGGACTCAGGTTTGGGATAGTGGAAGACCTATAAGCCTGGTAATAATAGGTAATACTATTAGCACTTACTGTGTGTCTGCTCTGGAAACATAGGAGCCAGATACTGCTATTATTTCCCATTTTTATAAATGAAAAGATTGAGCCACAGAGGAGTTCAGTAACTTTCCTAGGCTCAGTCATCCAGCAAATGGCAGAGTATGGGTGAAGCCCACAAACAATCCCTGCACCACGTGGTCATAGTGCTCCACTCTTGCTTGGCCTGTCCTCCCTCTTCCAGTTGACATCTCCCTTCCCACCTGTCTTTGGGGGTGCTCCTGGTGTTTTGTCCTATCCCAATCTGCCTTCCCTACCGGTCTCCTCAGTTCCTGGAACTACTGAGGTCCCACCAGAGCCGACCAGCCAAGTGTCTGACCATCATGTGGGCCCTGGGTCAAGCGGGTTTTGCCAACCTCACCGAGGGACTGAAAGGTAACAGGGAAATAGGGAAGAAAGAGGGAGGGTTTCAGAACCAGAAAACTCCTCTTTGATGCCCCCAATAGGTGCAAGGCTGAGGCTTCCCTCTTGACCTTCACCTCCACAGTGTGGCTGGGGATCATGCTGCCTGTGCTGGGCATCAAGTCTCTGTCTCCATTTGCCATCACGTACCTGGATCGGCTGCTCCTGTGAGTAATGGAAGGGCAGCAAGGGGAAGGCTCAGGGTGTCCCAAATGGCTGTTTTAGCAAAATGGGAGGCTGTGATCTTGGTCTCCAGGGATATGAGGAAAATCAGGACCAGCTTCTCCCACCACCTTAGAATGTGATGGTGAGGAAGGAAGAAGAGGGAGCTATTAAGGGCTGGCAGATGGGGTAGAGTTTATACCCTTTTTCCTAGATGTTGGCTTGGCTGGGGTCATGACCAAAACAGCTGGCATGGGTGGTGGTGTCCAGCGAACCTGTTTCTTCATCCCCACAGGATGCATCCCAACCTTACCAAGGGCTTCGGCATGATTGGCCCCAAGGACTTCTTCCCACTTCTGGACTTTGCCTATATGCCGAACAACTCCCTGACACCCAGGTAGGACTGCTCTGGAGCACACCTGCTGTGAAGGGACCCCAGCACCAGAACCACGTTACATTTTCCCATCCTTTCTTCCCCAGCCATCCTAGATCTGAGATTTGCAACCTAGAAGTTCAAGAGTAGGTTTCAAGGGAACAGTGATACCTTGAAATTATATGGACCCTTGAGTGTGATTGGCATATGGGCATTTTCTTAGGGATAGGGTCCATGGCTTTCAACAGATTTCCAAGGAGTCTCTTGGGTAAAAAGATTCAGAGCCATTGCAAGGTCCTCAGTGGCTATTCCCCCCAGGCAGGCATGGGCTCTGAAGCAAGCAAAAGGTTCACATCATACAGCTCCATTTATAGCTTATGCCTGGCTTTCCTCCCCACCCCACCCAGCCTGCAGGAGCAGCTATGTCAGCTCTACCCCCGACTGAAGGTGCTGGCATTTGGAGCAAAGCCGGATTCCACCCTGCATACCTACTTCCCTTCTTTCCTGTCCAGAGCCACCCCTAGCTGTCCCCCTGAGATGAAGAAAGAGGTGAGGACATGGTGGGAGGCTTCTCCTTCCCCAGGGGTCAACTGCAGCGGTCCCTACATGCTGACAAAGGCCTTGCCTTCACAGAGCCCATTCTGAGGCTTTTCCTTAGCTCCCTGTTGACAGCTGCCTGCCCCGCTCACTCGAGCTTCACCCTCAGAAGATGGATCCCTAAGGGACAGCACATTCAGGTCTGGGTGGTTTCTGATGCCCGTCACTTGCAGATGAGTGATCTTTGAGCTCAAAGCTCTAGCTCAGGAGCCCCAACCTCCCGCTTTACAGCCTCTCAGAGAGCTTTCTGGAGTCTTGACACTGTTTCTCCACCCCTTAGGGTGAATGTGCGGCCTGAGTGGCCTCACTTAACGGGAAGGGGATCACCTCTTAGCACTCTCCCCCTCCGCCAGCCCCATGCCCCCAGCAGCCTCTCCCTCTGTCCCGCTGTGCAGCTCCTGAGCAGTCTGACCGAGTGCCTGACAGTGGACCCCCTCAGCGCCAGCGTCTGGAGGCAGCTGTACCCTAAGCACCTGTCACAGTCCAGGCAGGTGGGGTGGGGGGCCAGCCTGTCCCTGTGCTAGAAGCAGAAGGGGAGCCTGGGTCACTGTCCCATGGCCTGACACCTCTCAGGCTGAGTGGGAACATTGCTGGAGCAACCTCTAGGAAGCTGCTGCTCTGTGGGTGGTAGGTGGAGGGTCTTTCAGCCTGAAGGAGCCAGGGCTAATGGAGGACTGGAGGATGGGCAAGGCCGCACGAGCCACCTGATGGAGGGGTTGTGCTTTCCCCACAGCCTGCTGCTGGAGCACTTGCTCAGCTCCTGGGAGCAGATTCCCAAGAAGGTGAGGAGCTGGGAGGACGTGGCAGGTTGAGCCCTGTCTGGATTCTGGGTTCTGAGTAGGGGCTCCTCAGCCACTGTCCCTTCCCTGAGAAGGGACCCTGTTGGCATGGAAAATGAAGCAGGATGGAAGCTCTGGATTCCCTCACAGGCCAGACCTTTCTTGTCCATAGGTACAGAAGTCTTTGCAAGAAATCATTCAGTCCCTCAAGCTTACCAACCAGGAGCTGCTGAGGAAGGGCAGCGGTAACAACCAGGATGTCGTCACCTGTGACATGGCCTGCAAGGTGCTGGCACCCGGCCCTCTCCAGCCCACACGCTATCTTACATCTCTGTCTCGGCACACCCGGGTTGGGCCTGTATCACATTCCTGCCCCACCTGTCTGTGGAGCCCCCCACTGCCTCCAGGGTAATGTGAAGGCTTGACGCTCTTCCAGGAAGGCCTGGCTTGAGGTCTGCCCTCAGAGGCAAAGACCAGCCCCTCTCGCTTCTACAACTGTCTCCTGCTCCCCTCCCACCAGGGCCTGTTGCAGCAGGCTCAGGGTCCTCGGCTGCCCTGGACGCGGCTCCTCCTATTGCTGCTGGTCTTCACTGTAGGCTTCCTGTGCCATGACATCCGGTCACACAGCTCCTTCCAGGGTAAGCAGCAATGGGCAAGTGAGGATGGCATGGGAGGGGCACAGAGCTATGTGTAGCACCCCCCCACCCCCCCACCACCACAGCACACATCTTTGTCCTCACGAGTTCTCAATCCTGCAGAGTAAACACTTTACAGACAGATTTTTCTATCCTCAGATAGGA
Organism: Rhinopithecus roxellana; assembly: GCF_007565055.1. Lineage (NCBI taxonomy): Eukaryota > Metazoa > Chordata > Mammalia > Primates > Cercopithecidae > Rhinopithecus > Rhinopithecus roxellana. The sequence goes on from NC_044565.1 coordinate 68,996,920, forward strand.
CACTACCATTTCAGATTAGACTAGGACTTTGCAGTATAGAAGTGCTTGCATATTTATGGTATCATTTGAGTAGGTGTTACCTCCTTTTAACTCCTGAGGAAATGGTCTCAGAAAGATGTAGCAATTAGCTTTAGGTCACAGCTAGTAAGTAGAAGGGCAGACCCTCAACCTGAGGCTTCCTGAAGCCTGAGCCCAGGCTCCACCCGGCAGCTGCATTCCTGCACACCTGGCCCAGCAGGAGAAGGACAACTCTGCATGCCTTCCTCCACAGCAGGCTGGAGTTGGCTCTGTGGCCCTGTGAGCACACAAAGCTCTGCCCAGCACCTCGCTGTGCCTGCTCTAGGCCCTATAGTGTCTGTCTCCCCAGTCCCTGCCCCTCTCATCTCCTGGCTCACCAGAGGCCCCCTTTACTCAGCCTCCCTTACTGGCCGGTTGCTTCGAACATCTGGTTTCTTACCTGCTAGCCAACAAGCGTGTGCCAAGCTCTACTCCTACAGTCTGCAAGGCTACAGGTGAGCTCCTCCCAGGGAGGGGAGAGGAGAGGCAGGAGAGAGAAGGCCTGGGTGTCAGGGAGGTGACAGTGGGAAGCACTCGTGATTCTCCTTTCCCACGGCCTCCATTTCCCCAGCTGTTTCTTGGGAGCTAAGCGGGCCTGAGGAGACTCAGCCTTCTTCCCCTACTTCCATCTTCCACAGCTGGCTGGAGGAGACACTGCCTGTTTGGGGCTCTCACCTGCTCACCGTGGTGCGGCCCAGCTTGCAGCTGGCCTGGGCTCACACCAATGCCACAGTCAGCTTCTTTTCTGCCCACTGTGCCTCTCACCTTGCCTGGTTTGGTGACAGCCTCACCAGCCTCTCTCAGAGGGTAAGTCAGAGACAGGGAGTCACATAAGGGGCTGGTTTTCCCAGGAGCAGCATTGTGTGGCCTGAGTCTTTAGATCCAGGATGCAGTTCCCTGGATACTCTGACCCCGTCCATTCTTCATGGTCCAGCTACAGATCCAGCTCCCTGATTCCCTGAATCAGCTGCTCCGCTATCTGAGAGAGCTGCCCCTGCTTTTCTACCAGAATGTGTTGCTGCCATTGTGGCACCTCTTGCTTGAGGCCCTGGCCAGCGCCCAGGAGCACTGCCATGAGGCATGCAGGTGAGACCTTTGCCCAGGGCTCCAGCAGGATCCCCAGCAGCCCCATTCCCGGGCCCCAGGGACAAGCCATCTCTGACCAGTCTCCCACACTGTCCTGCCCCTCGCTCCCATCCCTGACCACCCTGGGATGAGGGTTGTGGATCTTAAGTTTTCAGCCCCGAGAGTTGACACAGCTACACACGTGCATACTCAAAAATGTTCCACTTTCTTTCCAGAGGTGAGGTGACGTGGGACTGCATGAAGACACAGCTCAGTGAGGCTGTCCACTGGATCTGGCTCTGCCTACAGGACATTACAGTGGCTTTCTTGGACTGGGCACTTGCCCTGATATCCCAGCAGTAGGCTCTGCCTCCCTGGCCACTGATTTCTCCGTGGGCAAACCATCCAAGACTGCAGCGGGTAGAAGGTGGCAGTTCTTCATGGGAGTCCTTTTAACTTGGTGCCTGAGTTCTCTCCTAGGCAAGTGGCCAGTTGCCTCCACCTCAGTTCTTCTATCTTTGGTGGGGACAGGGCCCAGCGGCATCTCAGCCTCCTACCCACAATTCCACTGAACACTTTCTGGACTTACTGCACATGGCCCCCAGCCTCCATCCTTGTGATGGTAGCCTCTCACAACTCCATCCTTGCCCTCTGCCTTCCACTTCCTTCCATCTCATTTCTAAACCCCAAATAGCTCGTCTCTAAAAAGACAGAACTCCCAGCAGGTGGCTTCTGTGTTCTTCTGACAAATGATTCCTGCTTCTCCAGACTTTAGCAGCCTCCTGTTCCCATTCTTGGTCACAGCTCTAGCCACAGCAGAAGGAAAGGGGCTTCCAGAAGAATATAGCACCGCATTGGGAAATAGCAGCCTCACCTCAACCTGAAGCCTGGGTGTGGCTGTCAGTGGACATGAGGGGCTGGATGGAAATGCCTCTCACTTCAAAATGCCCAACCTGCCCCAAATGCCTCTAAGCCCCTCCCTGTCTCCTCCTTCATAGTCCTACTTCTTCCAACTTTCCATTCCCCATCATGCTGGAGGACTCTGTCACAAGGCTCAGCTTCTCTCCACTGTCCATCCCTCCTATCATCTGTCTGGAGAGCAGAGCCCAGGTAGTTGTGTGCCTTGGGCCCAGGGAACCCTCTATCAATCTGAGACAGGACTCAGCATGTGGTTATTGGGTATGCCTACCAGGTGGAATAAAGGACACAGGTTTGATTTCTAGCATTCCTGTCTGCATCCTCATACAGAAATTCCCCTAGTTATTGTTCAGAATAACAAAATCTTGGGCCCTTGCCCTCCTGAAGACTGTAGCCATGGCTATAATTAAGCTCCTGGTGGGGGAAGGCCACATCCATGGTTCTAAAGTTGACCTGGTGAGTGTTGTAAACACTTCTCTTGCTACGCTAATTATACTGTCTGACTTGTCACTGATTCATATCCCAGATTTGCCTTGATAGTTTTATGCTTGGAAAAACAGGGGGCCATCTCTTAGGGGAATTCTTGGCCAGTGACCAGGAGATGTCCTTTCCTTGCCAGGACCTTCATTTTATAGAGCAGTGAGTGAAAGATTCAGAACTCCAAGAGACACATGAGTCCAAGGGTTCTCACCAAAGCCCCTTTTTATTTTTGACTTGAGACTATAAGGAGTTAGATAACTCTGCTGATTTCTTAGTTCTCAGATGTGTTTTTTTGAATGTTTCAAGTCAGTAATACTAGAGAGAAGTTAGATAACTGCTGGTTTCTTAGTTCTCAGTTTGGTTTCCTTGAATGTTTCAAGTCAGCAGTACTAGAGATACGCTCTAGCAGCTCTCAAAGGCAGATTCAGCTTCCCTTATAAACTCCCATGATGCTCAGCAGGTATAATGGCCAGTTACCACTTCCCTTCTCACATGGTGCCCTGAGACACTCCTCTTTTTCAGTGGTTCGAATATAAAGTAGCAGATGTAGGAAAATATCGACCCAAAGTGAGGTCATGAATACAACAGCATCTCATGTTTGCTACCTTTCCTCTGGAATTAGTCCACAAGCAGACCCCTTGCTCTCCTAGTGGCAATTAACCATGACCATCTTCCCGGAGAAGATGAACTACCTGGCAAAGGGCCAAGGTTTTGGGACTGCTGGGCAGGAGAACTGGCCTGTGTTCAAGGCAAGTTGGAGAAAGGTGGCAGTTGTGAGAATGGGTCGGCAATGGCAGAGGGAAGACAAGTTCGGTGATAACTTCTAGAAGTCCAAGGCTGCATCCAGCGAACCAAGGATGCCACAGTGCTGTGTTGGCTTGTAATGTGTGACTATATTTACCTTGCTGGGTTCATTTAACTTCTGACACCAAAATCCTGGGGAGCAACATTTTTCATCAACTTAGATTAATTGCTGTCTCCACCTCTTAGAGGAACACTGACAGCTTAAGCTTAATTGACTTTATTCGATAGATAAAGTTTTTTGACCCAGTGTTGAAATTGTCTGAAATTTTTCCTGTGTGGAGAACTAGTCCAACACTGCACCTGCTCTGCGTTAAAGCAAAACCAGATGTCCAGACGTTTCATTTTTGCAGAGCTGTCAACAAACAGGAGTCCAAGCGGAGCCAGTAAATTGAACCAGCGTGGGCTAGCAGAGTGTATGACAGTGATGCTGACGGGTGGGGCAGTCACACTGTAACTATTGCTGTTACTGGAAGAACCGAAAGGAGCTGACACCTCAGTCACATCTGGACAGTAACTTCAAACAGCTGAAGGTCAACCGATAACACACCATAAAGCTGAAGGGCAGTTTTGAGTATGGTTACCTCTTACTAACTTTATTAGCAGTTCTTTTTTTCTTTTTTTTTTTTTTTTTTTTTTGAGATGGAGTCTGGCTCTGTCTCCCAGGCTGGAGGGCAGTGGCATAATCTCAGCTCACTGCAAGCTCCGCCTCCCAGGTTCACGCCATTCTCCTGCCTCAGCCTCCCGAGTAGCTGGGACTACAGGTGCACGCCGCCATGCCCGGCTAATTTTTTGTATTTTTAGTAGAGACGGGGTTTCACCATGTTAGCCAGGATGGTCTCGATCTCCTGACCTCGTGATCCGCCTGCCTCGGCCTCCCAAAGTGCTGGGATTACAGGCGTGAGCCACTGCGCCCAGCGTATTAGCAGTTCTTTCGTGGACTTGAAAATAATATGCATACCTCACTATGAAACTTCCTTTTGTTTTCCTAAGCCTCCAGCAGATTTCTGGATTCCTCTGGTTATTTGTGTCCAATCCACACTTCAGTTTTAGAGCAGGGCAGCTTGATGGGTAGCCTGACTTACTACAATGGATAATGTTACTAGGCAGATAGTGTTGCTGAGCTCATGCCTGCTATGTTGCCAGTCCATTCACAAAATGCCACCACCATAGACAGGGTGGATTGTTTCCCACAGAGCCAGGCATGCCTGCCCTACCCTATTTCAGAATGACCCAGTGTCAATTACACAGGCATTTGTTTTGTTTTAAAGAGACAGGGTCTTTCCCTGTTGCCCAGGCTGGAGTGAAGTGGTTCGTGATCACAGCTCACCGCAGCCTCAAACTCCTGGGCTCAATGATCCTCACACCACAGCCTCCCGAGTATTTGGGACTACAGGTGCATGCCATCATTCCCGGCTACATTTTTTAAAATTTTTTGTAAAGATGGCCTCTCACTATGTTGCCTAGGCTGGTCCCACTGATTATAGGTTCATTGATTGATATAATCAGGAAACTCCAGGTCTCTAGTGATCCTCCACCTCGGGTTCCCAAAGTGTTGGGATATTACAGGCATGAGCCACCATGCCCAGCCCTACACAGACATTTCAGTAGTTCAGTGATCTCTGAGCATTTTGCTGTCTTACTTCACCTAAAGGAGTTTGAATTTAAGTGGACACTTAGAGTGATCTAAGTTGTTGAGGGGAGAAAGGGCCTTGCTTTTCCCTATGAGGGGCTTGCTTTTCCCTATGTGCCCCTTTTTATACTGGACAGTTTTGACACTCTACTTGAGGTATAAGAAGGAATTTGGAGGGAGTGTCCACTGTTCAGGGTATGAGTGAATATTTAGTAAATATTGTCTATTCTGCCTATTAATACAAATGTTGACTTTGAATGTGTTGTTGGATGTGCCTTGATGTAACTTTTTCTGTGTTAGTGCATCGCTTACTAATTTTTGAGTAGACTTTTTGCTTGTTTGTTTGAGACAGAGTTTTGCTCTTGTTCCCCAGGCTGGAGTGCAATGGCACAATCTCGGCTTACTGCAACCTCCGCTTCCCAGGTTCAAGTGATTCTCTAGCCTCAGCCTCCCAAGTAGCTGGAGCTACAGGTGCCTGCCACCATGCCCAGCTAAATTTTTTGTATTTTTAGTGGAGGGGCGGTTTCACCATGTTGGCCAGGCTGGTCTCAAACTCCTGACCTCAGGTGATCCACCCGCCTCACCCTCTCAAAGTGCTGGGATTACAGGTGTGAGCCACCATGACCGGCCTGAATAGACTGTTTTTAAAGCAGTTTTAGGTTCACATCAAAATTGAGTGTTTCCATGTATTTCCTCCCCAACCCGCCCCCACCCCCACAACCTCCCCCACCATCAACATCCCACACCAGTGTGGTACATTTGTTGTAATCAATGAACCTACATTGACACATCGTCCATAATGTAAGTCCATAGCTTACATTAGGGTTCGCTATCTGCGTTGTACACTCTGTAGGTTTTGGGAACTGTCCAATAGCATGTATCCACCATTATACAGAGTTTCACTCCCATGAAAATCTCCTGTGCTCTACCTATTCCTCCCTCCCTCCTTCCCCCAGAGCCCAAGGAACCACTGATCTTTTATTCTCTCCAGTTTTGTCTTTTCCAGAATTCCATATAGTGAAAATCATACTATATGGCCTTTTCAGATTGGCTTCTTTCACTTGGTAAATTTTTTTTTTTTTTTTAGGCAGGGTCTCACGCTGTCACCCAGGCTGGAGTGCAGTGGTGCGATCTTGGCTCACTGCAACCACTGCCTCCTAGTTCAAAGCAATTCTCCCACCTCAACCTCCCAAGTAGCTGAGAGTACAGGTGGGTGCCACCATGCCTGGCTAATTTTTGTATTTTTAGTGGAGACACGGTTTCACCATGCTGGCCAGGCTGGTCTCAAACTCCTGTACTCAAGTGATCTCGGCCTCCCAAAGTGCTGGGATTACAGGCATGAGCCATCACGCCCGGCCATTTGGTAATTTGTCTTTAAGATTCTTCCATGTCTTTTCATGGCTAGATAGCTCATTTCTTTTTAGCACTGTATAATATCCCCTTGTCTGGATGTACCAAAATGTATCCATTCACTTACTGAAGGACATCTTGGTTGCTTCCAAGTTTCGCAATTATGAGTAAAGCTGCTATAAACCTCTGTGTTTAGGTTTTTGTGTGGGCATAAGTTTTCAAACACATTTAGCTAAATACCAAGGAGCACAATTGATCGGATAAGAGTATGCTTAGTTTTATGAAAAACATCAAGCTGTCTTCCAAAGTGGCTGTATCATTTTGCATTCTCATCAGCAGTGGATTAGAGTTCCTATTGCTATACATCCTTATTGGGTTTTGTCAGTATTTTGGATTTTCACCGTTCTCATAGGTGGATGAAGATACTTAATTTGCAATTCCGTAATGAAGTTGAGCATCTTTCATATGCTTATTTGCCATTTGTGTATCTTCGTTGGTGAGGTATCCAGATCTCTTCTCCATTTTCTAATTGGGTTGTTCATTTTCTTATTGTTGAGGATTTTGTTTTGTTTTGTTTTGTTTTGTTTGTTTTGGTTTTAAGAAACAGGGTCTTGCTCTGCCACCCAGGCTGGAGTGCAGTGGTGCAATTACAGCTCACTGCAACCTCAATCCTCCCACCTCAGCTTCCTGAGTAGCTAGGACTAGGACTATAGGCACACACCACCACGCCAGGCTAATTAAAAAAAATTTTTTTTGTAGACATTGCTGTGTCACTCAGGCTGGTTTCAGACTCTCAGCCTCAAGCAGTTTTCCTACCTCTGCCTCCCAAAGCACTGGGATTATAGATGTGAACCACCGTGCCTGCCCTTATTGTGGAGTTTTAAGAGTTCTTTGTATATTTTGGATAACAGTCCTTTATTAGATATGCCTCTTGGAAATATTTTCTCCCACTCTGTGGCTTTTACTATTGTTTTAAATAGCTATCTTATACATTATCTACAATAAAACATATTTACACCTTTCATAGTTTATATATTTCCAAATACCCTAGCCTTCATCCATAGATATACTCTTCAGTTATATGAGTGGGTGCTGTTATTAACAGCTCACCTCACTTGGAAGGCCAGGAGATACCCAGTCTGTCCCAGACAGCTCCGTGGAAGTTACTACACGTTTTTTTTTTTTTTTTTTTTTTGAGATGGAATCTCCCTCTGTCTCTTAGGCTGGAGTGCAGTGGCGTGATCTTGGCTCACTGCAACTTCTGCCTCCCAGGTTCAAGTGATTCTCCTGCCTCAGCCTCCTGAGTAACTAGGGCTCCAGGCACGTGCCATCATGCCCGGCTAATTTTTTGTATTTTTGGTAGAGACGGGGTTTCACTGTGTTAGCCAAGATGGTCTCAATCTCCTGACCTCATGATCTGCCCGCCTTGGCCTCCCAAAGTGCTGGGATTACAGGCATAAGCCACTGCGCCCAGCCTACTACACATATTTTAAGTTACAATGCCTCCCACCAAAGAGAAAGATTTAGGTTCCAGGTAGGAAATATTTTTCTTCTTTTTAAATTTATTTTTTATTGTTTTGAGACGGAGTCTCACTCAGTTGCCCAGGCTGGAGTGCAGTGGCGCCATCTCAGCTCACTGCAACCTCCACCTCCCAGGTTCAAGCAATTCTACTGCCTCAGTCTCCCGAGTAGCTGGGATTACAGATGCAGACTTCATCCTATTAGTAGAGACCAGGGTTTCTCCCTGTTGGCTAGACTGGGCTCAAACTCCTGGCCTCTAGTGATCCTCCCTCCTAGGCCTCCCACAGTGCTGGGATTACAGACGTGAGTCACCGCACCCGGCCTTTTTTTATTATTATTATTTTGGAGACAGGTTGTCACTCAGTTACCCAGGCTGTAGTGCAGTGGCTTGATCACAGCTCACTGCAGTCTCAACCTCCCTGTGCTCAGGTGATCTCCCACCTCAACCTCCTGAGTAGCTGGAACTACAGGCATACGCCACTATGCCCAGCTAATTTTTTTTTTTTTTTTTTTTTTTTTTGAGACGGAGTCTCGCTCTGTCACCCAGGCTGAAGTGCAGTGGCCGGATCTCAGCTCACTGCAAGCTCTGCCTCCCGGGTTTACGCCATTCTCCTGCCTCAGCCTCCCGAGTAGCTGGGACTACAGGCGCCCGCCACCTCGCCCGGCTAGTTTTTTGTATTTTTTAGTAGAGACGGGGTTTCACCGTGTTAGCCAGGATGGTCTCGATCTCCTGACCTCGTGATCCGCCCGTCTCGGCCTCCCAAAGTGCTGGGATTACAGGCTTGAGCCACCGCGCCCGGCCTTTAATTTTTGTATTTTTTTGTAGAAATGCAGTTTCAGCATGTTGCCCTGGGTGGTCTTGAACTCTTGAGCTCAAGCCATCTTCCCACCTCCGCCACCCAAAGTGCTGGGATTACAGGCCTGTACCACCATGCCCAGAAGTTACATTTTTAATTTTCTTTCAGACTGTTCATTATTGGTGTAAAGAAGCACAATTGGGTTTTTTGCATGTGGATCTTGTTCTCTGCAACTTTGCTGAATTTCCTCTAACAGTTTTTTTTTTTCTAATAGTTTTTTTTTTTTTTTGGTAGATTCTTTGATATTTTCTGTATATAACATAATATAATCTGCAGGTAGGGATAGTTTTATTTCTTCTTCTCCAGTTTGGATGCCTTTTATTTCTTTTTCTTGCTTAGTTGTTCTGGCCAGAAATCCCAGTACAATGTTGAGTGGCAACGGCGAAAGTGGCGTCTTTGTCTTGCTCCTGACCTTCGTGCTTGTTCCTGGCCTTCACCGTTGAGTTTTATGTTAGCTGTGGGTTTTTCTTTTTTTTTTTTTTTTTTTTTTTTTTTTGAGACGGAGTCTTGCTCTGCCACCCAGGTTGGAGTGCAGTGGCCGGCTCTCAGCTCACTGCAAGCTCCGCCTCCCGGGTTCACACCATTCTCCTGTCTCAGCCTCCCGAGTAGCTGGGACTACAGGCGCCCGCCTCGTCGCCCGGCTAGTTTTTTGTATTTTTTAGTAGAGACGGGGTTTCACCGTATTAGCCAGGATGGTCTCGATCTCCTGACCTCATGATCCGCCCGTCTCGGCCTCCCAAAGTGCTGGGATTACAGGCTTGAGCCACCGCGCCCGGCCAGCTGTGGGTTTTTCTTAAATGTTCTTTATCACGTTGAGGATGCTGAGGAAGTTCCTTTCTATTTCTCGTTTTCTGAGTTTCTACTTTTCCTGAAAGGGTGATGAATTCTGTCAAGTACCTTTCCTGCATCAATTGAGATAACATGTTTTTTCCTTCATTTTATTAATGTGGTATATTACATTGATTTATTTTTCTTTGTTTCTTTTTTTGAGATGGAGTCTTGCTTTGTCTCCCAGGCTGGAGTGCAGTGGCCGGCTCACTGCAGCCCCTGCCTTCTGGGTTCAAGAAATTCTTCTGCCTCAGCCTCCCGAGTAGCTGGGATTACAGGCGTGCACCACCACACCCAGCTAATTTTGTATTTTTAGTAGAGATGGGGCTTCACTGTGTTGGCCAGGCTGGTCTCAAACTCCTGGCCTCAGGTGATCTGTCCACCTCAGCCTCCCAAAGTGCTGGGATTACAGGTGTGAGCCACCAGGCCCGGCCTACATTGATTTATTTTTCTTATGTTGAACACCCTTACATTCCTTCAATAAATCTAACTTGGTCATAGTATTCTCCTTTTAATACGCTATTGGATTCAGTTAGCTCATATTTTGTTGGGGATTTTTGCATCAATATTCATAAGGGATGTTGATCTGTAGTTTTCTTGTGGTCTTTTTGTCTGGCTGTGCCATCAGAATGATGCTGGTCTCATATAATCAATTAGAAACTATTCCCTTCTTTTCTATGTTTTCGAACGGTTTGAAAGGATTGATGTTACCTTCATTTTGGTGTTACCTTCATTTAGTGATCTGAGAAAAAGAAAGGACTGGTGTTAATTATTTAAATGTTTGCTAGCATTCACCCTGAAGCCTTCTGATCCTGGACTTCTGTCTGTTGAGAGGTTTTTTGTTGTTGTTGTTTATTTGTTTTTTGAGATGGAGTCTTGCTCTGTCTCCCAAGGTGGAGTGCAGTGGCACGATCTTGGCTCACTGCAACCTCCGCCTCCCGGGTTCAAGCGATTCTCCTGCCTCAGCCTCCCAAGTAGCTGGGATTACAGGCATGCGCCACCACATCCAGCTAATTTTTTTTTAATTTTTAGTAGAAAAGGGGTTTCCATGTTGGCCAGGCTGGTCTCGAACTTCTGAACTCAGGGGATTCACCCACCTCGGCTTCCCACAATGCTGGGATTACAGGCGTGAGCCACCGCGTGCGGCCTTTTCTTTGAGACAGAGTCTCTCTCTGTCTCCCTGGCTGGAGTGCAGTGGCATAATCTAGGCTCACTGCAATCTCCGCCTCCCACGTTCAAGCGATTCTCCCACCTCAGCCTCCTGAGTAGCTGGGATTACAGGCGCGCGCCGCCATGCTTGGCTAATTATTTTTGTATTTTAGTAGAGACGAGGTTTCACCATGTTGGCCAGGCTGGTCTCCAACTCTTGAACTCAGGCAATCCGCCCGCCTGGGCCTTCCAAAGTGCTGGGATTACAGGTGAGAGCCACCGCGCCTGGCCATGAATGCCATTTTTTGATAATGAATAATAAAAGTTATGCATGTGGGGAAAAGAAAGAGAGATCAGCCTGTTACTGTGTCTATATAGAAAGAAGTAGACACAAGAGACTCCATTTTGTTCTGTATTTGAGATGCTGTTAATCTGTGACCCTACCCCCAACCTTGTCCTTGCAACAGACATGTGCTGTGGTGACTCAAGGTTTAATGGATTTTGGGCTGTGCAGGATGTGTCTTTGTTAAACAAGTGCCTGAAGGCAGCTTGCTGGTTAAAAATCCTGCCCGTCCCTGGGCAATGGAGCATCTCGGTGTGAGGCCCCGATTGTATGCTCTGTTTACTGAGATAGGAGAAAACCGCCTTAAGGCATAAGGTGGGACTTGCTGGTGAGACTTTCTGGAGCAATGCTGCTAAAAGGTTTATGGACATGTTTGCATAGGCGTATCAAGGCCCAGCATTTTCCTTTGTGCTTACCCATGTCACAGAGATCTTTATCCATATGTCTTACTGCTAATTTTCTCCCTACAGTGATCCTATTGTCCTGCCACTCCCTTATCTTTAAGATGTTAATTATCAATAAATTCTAAGGGAACTCAGAGACCGGTGCCGGTGTGGGTCCTCTGTATGCTGAGCGCCTGTCCCCTGGGCCCACTTTTTCTTTATACTTTTTCTCTGTGTCTCATTTCTTTTCTCAAGTCTCTGGTTCCACCTAACGAGAAACGCCCACGGGTGTGGAGGGGCAGGCCACTCCTTCAATGCAGATCTTCTATATTCTTCTATCTAAATGTTGACACACCTTTATATCTAGAAACTTCGGATATAAAGCTCAGCCCGAGAGAACCCATCAAATGCTGGAGCTGCAAGGGGCTAGAAAGCATCACCAGACCTGGATTCGCGGGCGATGTTGGCTCAAGGTAGCACAGGACGTTGGCCCAGAGCTGGAAATTGAGGCCAGGTCTCCCGGCACACCCACTCCACGGGACGACCAAGCAGGGCTTCACAGAGGAGTTGAGGTTTAGGTTTATATCTGTTGTTAAAAACCCGGTGAGCAAAAGACTGTGGAAAAAACACATGGAAAAGACAGGCGAAGGTGTGAGCTGGCTAGTGACGGAGATGGGGGAACCCGTGGGGTCACTCCTTGACCCCACGCAGGACACTTAGACATCCACCGTGACAGGGGAGAGGCCCCAGACGAGGCAGAAGACCCTTCCCCGGCCCTGGGGAACCCAAGATTTCCGAGAGTAAGCGGACCTGTGCAAAAACCTACAAGGGAGACCAGTGGCCTGTACTGGGCACTGCAAGGCCGCCCCCACCCCGACCTCACATGGGTCTCGGAGGCTTCAGGGACCCACCGGACCGCGCGCCCCCCACCATCCCAGGTCTACCGCAGGGGAATCCTCCAGGCTTGCGAACGCTTCCGAGGGCGGGAAAGCCTGTGCTGCAGCCCCGCCGCCCTCTCCTGGCGAGTAGCCCCCTCCCCGAGGCTTCGGGCCACGCAGCCAGGCCAGCGATCCCAGGGCGGCCCATGGGGGTCGGCGCCGCCGGATCCCGCGCCGCGCCGAAGCCTGCAGCGCCCCGCGGTCACCGTCTCTTGCACTGGTCAGGATGAATAGAGCCTGACAAAACCTGAGTTAATTGGCTGAGCGAATGTCCTTCGCGTCAGGAGAACACGCCCGGAGAAGCCGAGGGAACTGTGGAGCAGGAGCAGCCAAAGTGGCCCATCGGCTCTCGAGCAGGGTTTGCGCGTCGCGGTCGCAAAGCTCCTGTGAGTGCAGGCACCACCGCACAAGCGCTGCTCAGGAGCTCCAGGAGGCGGCGGCGGGCTGGGCGTTAGCCATCCTGGAGAAACCACCGCGGGGCGTTGGGAGCATTTTGTTAAAAAGCTAGGAAGCTCAGGGCCGGTGTGGCCTTCGTTCTGGGCTGACAACCTAAACTTTGGGCAGCTTCCTTTCCTTGCCTTTGGGTGTCTGGCTTCTTCAGCTCTGTGAGGCCCCGGCAGATTCCTTCAGCGGGAGAAGGCAGTGGTCATGACTGGATGAGATTGTGGTAAGCATTAGAGGGCTGTCAGCAACACCTTACCACGGCGGAGCCTTCGATAGCTCAGTTGGTAGAGCGGAGGACTGTAGTGGATGGTAACTGTGGCAATCCTTAGGTCGCTGGTTCGATTCCGGCTCGAAGGACTTCGTGTACCATTTTTAGCCTCAATTTAATCAAATTGTCTCATAAGGGGAAAGGCTTAGAGGCCTCCCGTGACTTAGCATGAGTACTGCCCTTAGACCAAAGTACTCACAGTAGTATGTAGTATACCGTAACGCTCTTTGTGCGTTCAGTGTAAGTGTGGTAACGTGTTTTAGAATAAGGTTTTCTGCTTAAGCACACAATTATATGCCTGATTTTTAGAATCTTGCATATGGATGATACTATGCTAAATAAATGTCCTGAACTCTGGTTCATCCGCTGGTCAGTGAACTGTGCAGTGAACCTGTAAGGCAAAGGGAAGGAAGCAAGCAGCAGGCGGGGGATTAGCTCAAATGGTAGAGCGCTCGCTTAGCATGCGAGAGGTAGCGGGATCGATGCCCGCATCCTCCACTCCACATTTTTGCGTCCCTCACACTAGAGAACACAAAATGGAGGGATTCCCAGCGCAAGGGGCAAGGTGTTTCATTTTAGACATACAAGACTGTTACGCGATAAGGTGCTTCACACGATGTTTTTATTTCACAGTTGAGTCCCAGTTTCTGCCACTTTATCTTTCCCGCCTCCTGGCAGGCAGGCCGTTAACCGTCTTCCGGAAAGTCGCCGCTAGAACCCTCCGGCCGCGCCTGGCCGCCAGTCCCCAAACGACAGTCGCTCAGGTACCCACTAACGTGCGAGGAACCCTGCGAGCTGACCAATGGTAGCGAGCTTTACTGGGCGGGTCGCCAGCTGCAGCCGCGGCCAATAGGCGAGAGACTTCTTGTTTCCTGGCAGAGCGGGGTCCCGGCACCGCGGCGCTCGGGTGTTTTTGGGGGCCCGGGTGGAGGGCCCGGGTGCTGGGGCCCGAGGTGCGGCCTCGCTAGCGGGAGAGGGAGCGGGATCACCGGCCCGGAGAGAGGTGAGGGGCTCTGCGCGGACTACGGGCCTCGTCAGCCCCGGCCCCGCCAGCCCCGGCCCCGCCCCCTTCTCTCAGCCCCTTCAGCCCGAGCCCCTCGAAGGCCACCCCGCTCCCGCCCCCCTCCCCCGCCCTGGCTTCCGCGGTGCCGACCCCGCGCAGCTCCGTGGCCTCACCTCTGACTCCTAGGCCCTCCCTGCCCAACCCCCTGCCGCGGGAGTCCGTCTCGACCCCTCCCATGCCTCCCAGTCCCACCCTGCCCAGGACAAGCCCGCTCGGTGTGAACGGTTCCCCGTGAGTCGAGGGTGGAGAAGCCAGCCTCCTGCCCCCGAGTGGTACCCTAGCAGCCCACCTCTTTTAGGGGTGCTCAGAACACCCATTACTCATCCACAACTACTAGGGTAGCTTTCGCAGGGTGCAGTGCTTACGGGGCGGAAGGGTTTGGAAACATACCCATGCCCTGGGTGGAATGGAGCTCCTGTCGCTAGGTGAGCCCAGTAGCCTTTGGCTTGGCAGAGGCCACGCTGTTATAATTTTCCTCCATACTAGGAATAAGGTAGGAACAAAAAAGGAAGAACCAGCCCTTACCGGGCTCAGGGGAGCAACACGAGAATGTCCGCTCAGTACTTGAGGACAGAGGCTGGAGAGAGGACTACCCATTTACACTGAGAACCTCCGTTCCTCTCTCTGCTCTGTGCTGGAGAGTGCAGAGCCAGAGATCCAGAACGGCCCATCTCTAAAGGTGGCCATGTATGGTGGTGAGTGTGTCTTGGCTAGGTTTGGGAAATCCGACCTCTCTGATTATATTCTTTTTTTTTTTTTTTTTTTGTCGAGACGGAGTCTTGCTCTGTCGCCTAGGCTGGAGTGCAGTGGCCGGATCTCAGCTCACTGCAAGCTCCGCCTCCCAGGTTTACGCCATTCTCCTGCCTCAGCCTCCCGAGTAGCTGGGACTACAGGCGCCCGCCACCTCGCCCGGCTAGTTTTTTTGTATTTTTTTAGTAGAGACGGGGTTTACTGTGTTAGCCAGGATGGTCTCGATCTCCTGACCTCGTGATCCGCCCGTCTCGGCCTCCCAAAGTGCTGGGATTACAGGCTTGAGCCACCGCGCCCAGCCCTGATTATATTCTCTAATCTTTGGGCTGCAAAGCAGCTGAGAGTTTAGTGTTATTCAACATAGTTAAGCCACTGTGTTTTATTTGGGAACAGCCAAGCTAAAGTAAAATGTGGTCCCTTTAGGTCATTTACAACCCTTAGTGTTGAAGTACAAAGTGCTGCTCTCTCTTGGCCTTTGCTAGAAGACCACTTCCGTATTTTCTAAGATGGAGAGAGCCTTTTGTTTTATAGGGCACTCCCTAAGAATAGCCAGAGATACCCAGAAAACTCTTCCCTTTCCTCTTTAACCTAACCCTGTTTTTCCCCAGCTCTCAGGGCCAGAGAGGGGCAAGAGGATGCTTTCCCAGCCCCACCATGGAGCTGCGCTGTGGGGGATTGCTGTTCAGTTCTCGCTTTGATTCAGGGAATCTAGCCCACGTGGAGAAGGTGAAATCTTTGTCCAGTGATGGGAAAGGGGTAGGAGGTGGGGCGTCAGCCCTGACCAGTGGCATTGCCTCGTCCCCTGACTATGAATTCAATGTGTGGACCCGACCAGACTGTGCTGAAACGGAATTTGAGAATGGGAACAGGTATATGGAACGAAATGGAGGGTGGAAGAAGGTTCCAAACCCATGCTTCAGTTAGCCCTCTGACTTACCTGTTCATAGCAGCATGCTACCTGTCCTCTTCTGACCCGTCCTCCCTCCTTTCTCCTTGCCAAATAGCCCTGTCCCAGTTTGGCTGGCTCCAGCTCTCCCACAGATCTATCTCCAACCCTTCCACATACCTCTCTCTTACTCTGGTCCTCAGGTCATGGTTCTACTTCAGCGTCCGGGGAGGAACACCAGGAAAACTCATCAAGATCAACATTATGAACATGAACAAGCAGAGCAAGCTGTATTCCCAGGGCATGGCCCCCTTTGTGCGCACACTGCCTACCCGGCCACGCTGGGAACGCATTCGAGACCGGCCCACCTTTGAGGTAAGTTCTCCATGAGGAGGAAAGAAAGACTTGGGTGCTAAAAGTAGAGAGGAAAGTAAAGCGTTTTTGTCCTTGATACCAGTATGAGGCAGGTGGGACAACAGGTTTAAGTATCAGCTTTTTCTCCAGTGTTAGCTGGAGTCCAAGATGAGCCCCCGCCTCAGGAAGCCTAGAAGGAGCCACTTTTCATATAGAAAGTGTCAGAGGGAGGGAAGTTGGTAAAGGTGATAAGGGTGTGAGGTCAGTTCCTGGTGGTCCCAGTAGGAGCTCAGTTCTGACAATGGCATGTTGCCCCTCCCTCTTCCTCCTCTGCTCCTCAGATGACAGAGACACAGTTTGTGTTATCCTTTGTTCACCGTTTCCTGGAGGGCCGTGGGGCCACCACCTTCTTCGCCTTCTGCTACCCCTTCTCCTACAGTGACTGCCAGGATTTGCTAAACCAGCTAGACCAGCGCTTTCCGGAGAACCACCCCACCCATAGCAGGTGCCAGCCCCATTCTTACTCCTGCCACACAGTCCTGGATCAGACAGCACCTGCACTACATCTGGAATTTGCCCTTAGAGCTCTGAACCAAACTTTCGTCAGTCTTTTTTCTGTACAGAATGTACAGACAGGACTTTGGGTACCTTTGAAAACTATGTTTCTGTATGACCCTGATCTCAGCATATCAACACCTGCCCTCCACTCTTTCACCTGCCCAGTTCAGACCTCTTAGAAGCCCAACTCCCATCAATTATCCAGAGTTTAGCCAGCACTATGTGACTCAGTACACCTTTTTTATCTGCCCCCACGGAGAACAACTCCAACTACATAAAGTATTCTAGGAAGACACAAACTGGGGAAAAACAAGCTCACCCTGTCCTGTACTATTCATTCTGGCAGTGTAAGCCCACTCAAATCCTTAGCCTCATTTAACATTGTGAGGGACTATAAGGCCCCAAAGGTTAGGTGAAGGACCAGATTTTGCCAATCCTGGGCTGGTGACAAGGCCTACCTCTTACTAGGACTTTAGGGACTTCTCCCGGCTTAATTATTTTTTCCATGTAGCCCCCTGGATACCATCTATTACCATCGGGAGCTCCTTTGCTATTCTCTGGATGGACTTCGTGTAGATCTGCTGACGATCACTTCCTGCCATGGCCTTCGAGAAGATCGAGAGCCCCGTCTAGAGCAGCTATTTCCTGATACCAGCACCCCTCGACCATTCCGTTTCGCAGGCAAGAGAGTGAGTGGAAATAGCATAAAGGCAGTTCTTTGGCCTCTGGCTAGCATCAGGTACTGTTGATGGCTAAAGACTATGTTATCTCTAGGCATCTTGGACACGGCCTCTGCCGGCAGCTTGTGGCAAGGGTGATGGCCCCTGCTCCACTTGCAGACTCAGCCAACTGGAAATCCAGCAGCTATTCCTGCCTCATCCATGACAACCCCCATATACTGTCAAAGTAGAACCATAGTGTAACTGACTTAATGTCTGCTCTCCTCTCTACCTCAGATATTCTTCTTAAGCAGTAGAGTACACCCAGGGGAGACTCCATCTAGCTTTGTCTTCAATGGCTTTCTGGACTTCATCCTCCGACCTGATGATCCCCGGGCCCAAACCCTACGTCGCCTCTTCGTCTTTAAGCTGATTCCCATGTTGAACCCTGATGGTGTGGTTCGGGGACACTACCGGTAAGTGGCTTCCCCAGCCTGTCTGGACTGTTCCCATTCCCCCTCATGCCCTGCATCTCAGTGAAATTCTGTCAGCCTTCTGGCTTCTCCTGTGTTCCCAGTTCTCTTGCACCCTAATAAAGGCAAGCCCATCTCATCCTCCTGAGAAAGCATGAGATCATATCTAGTGGCACTCCCAGAAAGGAACCAAACTAGGATGACTGCAGGCCCATCTGGGTGGAGGCAGCTACCCTGAGGAAGCTCCTTAGGGTTCTATGGGGTAAGGGTGACAGCAGATCAAAGAGAGGCCCTGTCTTCAATTCTTTCTTTCCTAACGCAGCTTCAGTCTCACATTTGATAAGTCAGTCTCCTGTGGTCTCCTTCTCATCTACACTAGTGTCTCCTTCAACTGGCCCAGTCCTCTAGAACCTGCTTCAGTCCTTGTTTTCCTACAGCACAGACTCACGTGGAGTGAATCTGAACCGTCAGTACCTGAAGCCTGATGCCGTCCTGCACCCGGCCATCTATGGGGCCAAAGCTGTGCTTCTCTACCACCATGTGCACTCTCGTCTGAACTCCCAGAGTTCCTCTGAGCACCAGCCCAGTTCCTGTCTCCCTCCTGATGCTCCTGTTTCTGACCTGGAGAAAGCCAACAATCTCCAAAATGAAGCTCAGTGTGGGCACTCAGCTGACATGGATAATGCTGAAGCCTGGAAACAAACAGAGCCAGCAGAACAGAAGCTCAACAGTGTGTGGATTATGCCACAACAGTCTGCAGCGCTTGAAGAGCTAGCCCCTGACACCATCCCCCCCAAAGAGAGTGGCGTTGCTTACTATGTGGACCTGCATGGACATGCTTCCAAAAGGGGCTGCTTCATGTACGGAAACAGCTTTAGTGATGAGAGCACCCAGGTGGGAGTCCTAAGAATGTCATGTGAGTGTGCGAAATGTTGCAGGTTAGGAGATGGGGTTGGGCCATGAACAGAGGGAAGATAGCCTTAGGTAGCCTTCTGGCAGGAAGGCCTGTGTCGACTACCTCTGAAAAAGCTTTGAAGGGCCAAGAAGAGATGGCACAGAGAGCTTACGTCTCAATTTTTACATCATGACCTTTTTTTAAGGGTCAAGCTAACTGCATTATAGTCTTCACTAGAGTCTAGGAATCCAGAGAAGGAAAATTTTGCATGGTTGGAGGGAAGAAGCTAAAAGCTTTAAAAAAAAAGAATTGCTTCCCATCACCAAGAAGTAATGTCAAACTGAGAATTCAAGCAGCACTGATTACTGTTAATGGTTGTGATGGTATCTGCTGTGTATTAAGTCACATGGTCACATACTTGCCATCTCTTCCTTGCCCCTTGTCCCTTCTGTCTTTCCTTCTGAGTTGATTTTTCTTCCCCAAACAGGTGGAAAACATGCTGTATCCAAAGCTCATCTCCTTGAACTCAGCCCACTTCGACTTCCAGGGCTGCAATTTCTCAGAGAAGAATATGTATGCCCGAGACCGTAGAGATGGCCAGTCTAAAGAGGGAAGCGGCCGTGTTGCAATCTACAAAGCCTCAGGGATAATCCACAGGTTGGGTGGAAGCTGAGATATAGTTGATGAAATAGCTTCCCTAAAGAAAACACCTTAGCCTGGTGTGGTGGCGCATGCCTGTAATCCCAGCTACTCAGGAGGTTGAGGCAGGAGAATCGCTTGAACCTAGGAGGCAGAGGTTGTGGCGAGCCGAGATCGCGCCATTGCACTCCAGCCTGGGTAACAAGAGCGAAACTCTGTCTCAAAAAAAAAAAAAAAAAAAAAAAAAAAAAAAGAGGCCGGGCGCGGTGGCTCAAGCCTGTAATCCCAGCACTTTGGGAGGCCAAGACGGGCGGATCACGAGGTCAGCAGATCGAGACCATCCTGGCTAAGAGTGAAACCCCGTCTCTACTAAAAAATACAAAAAAACGAGCCGGGCGAGGTGGCGGGCACCTGTAGTCCCAGCTACTCGGGAGGCTGAGGCAGGAGAATGGCGTAAACCCGGGAGGCGGAGCTTGCAGTGAGCTGAGATCCGGCCACTGCACTCCAGCCCGGGCGACAGAGCGAGACTCCGTCTCAAAAACAAAAAAAAATAAAAAAATAAAAAAAAAAAAGAAAACAACACCCGGTTCAGGGTGTTTGAGAGGGAGGGGACCACCTGAGTCTTCTTAAAAGAGAACCTCACAATTAGCATTATTGTCTTTAGGATTCTATTTTTGGGGGACTCCCTGGGTATATGGTACAGTACCAGGGTCAGCTGCTAGTTGCTGTGGATTATTAGCACTTTCATTTGTGTTCACTTTTTTCCAAGTGATTGCCTCCTTAGATCACATAAGCTGTTCTCTGTGGTTCTGTCCTGATATCTGTTCAGGCGGGACATTGATAAAGGTCTTTATGTCTTAGCTACACACTTGAATGCAACTACAACACTGGACGCTCAGTAAACAGCATCCCTGCTGCCTGCCATGACAATGGGCGTGCCAGCCCCCCTCCCCCGCCGGCTTTCCCCTACAGATACACTGTGGAACTATTTGAGCAGGTATGAATACATGGTGTAAGTGGGAAAAGGGAGAAACCTTATAGCCTGGAAAGGCCTTCGCTCCTAATGCCTGACTCTAAGGTCCTTTCAAGAGATATTCATCACTATGGCCCTCTCACCACTATGGTTATTTTCCTCAGTTAACAGGAACATAACTATGACTATAATAGTATTGAAAGGATGAACAGGCACTGTATCTGACCCCACATCACAGAGAATCCCCTAGCACCTCTGAGTCAGATTCTTTGCCTCTGGGCTTGTCTTTCTCATTCTATTGGGTTTATTAATTCCTGGGCTCAAAAGCACCCTGACTGCAGTGGTCTTGATGACTCCCATTATCCTAATAGAACTGGCCGGGTGCGGTGGCTCATGCCTGTAATCTCACCACTTTGGGAGGCTGAGGCAGGCAGATCACCTGAGGTCAGGAGTTCAAGACCAGCCTAGCCAATATGGTGAAACCCCATCTCTACTAAAAATACAAAAATTAACTGGGCATGGTGGCACATGCCTATAGTCCCAGCTGCTCAGGAGGCTGAGGCAGGAGAATCACTCGAACCCGGAAGGCAGAGATTGCAGTGAGCTGAGATTGCACGCCACTGTACTACAGTCTGGGCGACAGAGCAAGAATCCGTCTCAAAAAAAAAAAAAAAAAATAGAGCAGAAAGAGCTGCAGGTTACAGAAGGGATTCAAACCCCTTTCCTGCTAGGAGAATTCCTTCATGGTGCCAGCCAGAAAGGACACACCCTGCCCCTCATAATGGAAGAGGGCCCCCAAATTGGTGGTAGTTTAGGGAACAGCTCCAAATCCATTTGCAATAAACAGCCTGGGCACAAAGGTTAGGGCATCCAATGAGCAAAGTATAGGTCTGGCCCCCCCTTCCCTTCCACTGTGCTGTGTACCCACCCCAAGGTAGCAGCTTGGATGGGAGGACCAGCATGCTGAGCCAAACTGGACTACCCCACAGGTGGGACGAGCTATGGCCATCGCAGCTCTGGACATGGCGGAATGTAATCCATGGCCCCGAATTGTACTGTCAGAGCACAGCAGCCTTACTAATCTACGGGCCTGGATGCTGAAACATGTACGCAACAGCCGAGGCCTAAGCAGCACTCTGAATGTGGGTGTCGGCAAGAAGAGGGGCCCTCGAACTCCACCCAAAAGTCACAAGTAAGGCCAGCAAAATAGGAGGGGGAAAGGGTAGGACAGTGGGACAGGGCTCTAGAGCTAGGAGTTCCAAGGGATTTATATTTATATTCCTTTTCCATCCTCCTTAAAGTGCCAAATGGCAAATATTTTCAGGGTAAATTAAAATTAGTAAGATTAGTTTATTTTTTGAGAATGGGATCCTTTTCCCTTTTACTCTGAGCTACATACCTCTAAGAGTATCAGGCTAGGGATTCACTGCTGCAGAGCCCTGCACAGAATCAAATATAATTGCAGTGGGGCAGGCCTCAGCTTCCAACGGTTGTGAATGACTGACTGAAGGGAGTTCAAGGGTCAGTGCCAAGGCAGTAGGGGGAAAATTCATTGGGAGATAAAGCTGCTCAGGGATGGCTGTTATGACATTTTGAGATTAGCTGGTATTCCCTAGATACTTCATCCACAGACATGAATTCCCCACTTCTCCCTTGGAATGGGTCCCTGTACCTTTTTACCCCAGAGTTGAAGCTTTACTGAGCAGCAGATCCTAGGGAAAGCCTTAGGACACAACCTTCCTGGCCCAGGTTTAACTGGCATCTGCTTCTTTGCAGTGGGTTGCCTGTTTCCTGCTCCGAAAACACCTTGAGCCGGGCACGAAGTTTTAGCACTGGCACAAGTGCTGGTGGTAGCAGCAGCAGCCAACAAAATTCTCCACAGATGAAGAATTCCCCCAGCTTTCCTTTTCATGGCAGTCGGCCTGCAGGGCTGCCAGGCCTGGGCTCTAGTACCCAAAAGGTCACCCACCGGGTGCTGGGCCCCGTCAGAGGTAAGCCAGTCTGGGAGCCCCTGCAACATGTGTTTGGTTGTCTGGGGCACTGCTGGGGGAAGTAAGAGCTTGAAGATATACTCTTGGCCCAGGACCAAGGGGTGAATCAATAAAATTAGTTTGTAGCAGAACCTGTGGCCTCTCCTACGACCTTGGTGTTCCCTGCGGCATGATTCCAGAGTGGTATTGTGTGTGGCCAGAGGGGGAAGTCTGGGTATCTGGGCTTTAGTGCATGCTAGGAGCCAGGGAAGTTTCCAAGGATGAAACACTAGCTGAAGCAGTGCCAAACAGGACATGGAACCTCCATGTCAAGGATAATGTCAGTCTGTCTTCATGGGGGCAGTTAAGGGAATGTCCTGAGAATCCAAATTGCAGCACTACAGAATGATGGGGAAT
Source organism: Rhinopithecus roxellana (assembly GCF_007565055.1). Classification (NCBI taxonomy): domain Eukaryota; kingdom Metazoa; phylum Chordata; class Mammalia; order Primates; family Cercopithecidae; genus Rhinopithecus; species Rhinopithecus roxellana. The sequence continues at coordinate 69,019,592 of NC_044565.1, forward strand.
CTTATCTGTGGTCTTTATGGGCTAAAATTGTTCCTGGCTTCAGAGCTCACTAAGAAAGTGGTATCAGGCCGGGCACAGTGGCGGCTCATGCTTGTAATCCCAGCACTATGGAAGGGTGAGGCAGTCAGATCACTTGAGGCCAGGAGTTCAAGAACAGCCTGGCCAACATGGCGAAACCCCGTCTCTATTAAAAATACAAAAATTAGCCAGGCATGGTGGTGCACACCTGTAATCCCAGTTACTCAGGTAACTGAGGCAGAAGAATCGTTTGAACCCAGGAGGCGGAGGTTGCAGTGAGCCAAGATCGTACCACTGCACTCCAGCCTGGGCAACAGAGCAAGACTCTGCCTCAAATAAAGAAAAGAAAGTGATATCAGAAGGATTCTAACTCTTCCAAAGAAAAATGGAACAACTGCAGACAATTTCTTTTCTAGGTATAAAATGCAGCAGTCTAGCTCTTTCCAGCAGTGAGCACAGCTACTTAACTGTCCATTAGTACCCCCCGGGTTTTGCCTAATGAAACCCTGCCTGATAAGATTCTGGGTCAAAATTATATACCAGAACAGATGGGCCTTTAGGGAAAAAGAGGAAATTAACGGGAGTAACCTGGATTGCAAAGGGGAAGAGACTGTTGTAGTGCCACTTCTGGAAACCACAAATCAATATTGTACTGGCCTCTGCACTACAGAAATCTTGCCCAGAGTATGCAGGCTTGTCAGCTGGGGCTAAGTCTTGCAGCATATTCATCCTTGTTAGCTTTTCCCAGCTTGCACCCTAGCTATTGGTACAGACCAGACATGTGCTGTGTCAGTGGCTGTGTAAATCTGACTGCTAGTGAGAGAAGCCATGGAGGAGAGGGTGATGGTCCTTACCAGCTGTGACCATTGAGATATTCTATCCCTGACAGGCAACTTGATTATCTGCTTGTATTCCAAGCCCCATTGTTTGAGAGTCTATCTTCATCAGGAAAGGACACTTGTGCACTGTGTTTGAAAAATAAAGTAATAATAATGCCTTATATTTACATAGCATTTAACAGTGAACAAGATAATACCACATATATAAATTTCATTTAATCCTCACAAGGACCCTATGGGATGGATGGTGTTTCCATTTTTCCAACAAGGAAACTGAGGCTATTTAAGAATGGTTTCTCCAAGATTGCACAGCTATTCCAACTTGTATCTTCTCATACTCCAGTATGCCTAGTTTCCCATGGTAAATCTACATAAAGTTCTTCTTCTATTTCCTTTCTTTTTTTGAGACAGAGTTTCGCCTTTTCACAAAGGTTGGAGTGAAGTGGTACAATCTCAGCTCACTGCAACCTTCCACCCACTGGGTTCAAGCGATTCTCCTGCCTCAGCCTCCTGAGTAGCTGGGATTACAGGCACCCGCCACCACGCCCAGCTAATTTTTGTATTTTTGGTAGAGATGGGGTTTCGCCATGTTGGCCAGGTTGGTCCTGAACTCTTTACCTCAGGTGATCCACCAACCTCAGCCTTCCAAAGTGCTAGGATTACAGGCATGAGCCACTGCAGCCAACCTCTTTCTTTTTTGGTCAGCCTCTTTTAGCTCTTAACTCATAGTTCCTGGGAATTCCTTCATCAGCATCCTAAGTTCTTCTTTCCTCACTACAAAGGGAAATAGTAAAGAGCCTTTTCTAGGTTGTCACTGGAATATTCTAGGCCCCTCTTTTTTTTTTTTATTTGAGACACTTTCGCTCTGTTACCCAGGTTGGAGTACAGTGGTGCAATCTCAGCTCACTGCAACCTCTGCCTCCTGGGTTCAAGCGATTCTCCTGCCTCAGCCTCCCAAGTAGCTGGGATTACAGGTACCCACCACCACGCCCAACTAATTTTTTGTATTTTTAGTAGAGATGGGGTTCACCATGTTCGCCAGGCTGGTCTCGAACGCCTGACCTCAGGCAATCCACCGCCTCAGCCTCCCAAAGTGCTGGGACTACAGGCATGAACCACTGTGCCCTCTAGGCTTTTTTTTGAGATGGAGTTTCGCTCTTGTTACACAGGCTGGAGTGCAATGGCGCGATCTCGGCTCACCACAACCTCCGCCTCCCAGGTTCAAGTGATTCTCTTGCCTCAGCCTCCTGAGTAGCTGGGATTACAGGGATGCGCCTTGATGCCCGGCTAATTTTTTTTGTATTTTTAGTAGAGACAGGGTTTCTCCATGTTGGTCAGGCTGGTGATCCACCCGCCTCGGCCTCCCAAAGTGCTGGGATTACAGACGTGAGCCACTGCGCCTGGCTAGGCACGTTTTAATCACTATTTTATTGACATCCTCCCTGCCCCACTTCCAATGCACAACATTGCATTGAGCTCCTTGAGGCGAAGGACATGTATTCTATTTCTCTGTTACTTCCCCTACCAATAGAAAATATGCACAGTCAGTACCAAGTAATTCCTGGTTGATTGACTTGAAACTTAATAGGGGAAACAGGACAGTAAATACAACATGAGAGCGCACACACACTGTAAACATCCTGGGGGTCTGGGGAACTACTGTGGTAGATAAACACAAGAGTAATTAACCAAATAATGTTCAGTTAAGAAATAATTTGAAAAATAGGTAGCCAATAGTTTGACATAAACATTCCCAAAGTGAGAAATGACAGCCAGGAGCAGGAACAGAGCTGGTGGGTGGAGAGGACAAAAAGCATGTATACCTAGGTGGATATGCAAAAGGCCAAGCCCATCACCAAGGAGATTAGGTGAAGAGAGAATTAGCTGAAATGTCTTGAGAACAAGGATTATGAGCTTAACTGAGACAATGGCAACAAGTGTGTGTCTATGAATGGGAATAAACCTGAGACTGTGTAAGACACTGTCTATGAACTGTACATATTGGACAGGAAACGGGAGGTGAGATGACCAGAGCCAGTACCAGCGTCTGGAAAGGAGAGATAAGTATTAGAAAGAGAAGTGGCAGGATTCAGTGGTAGAAGACAGAGGAATTAAGAGGGCTTTAAGGCTACTTTTCCCACTGCGAACAAAAGCTTCAGGAAGTGTCTCCTAACACATGAACTTATGCCCTTAGCACCTAGTCCTGTGCCTGGCACTTAGCGATCAGCAAGTATTTGTTGAATGAATAAAAAGCAAGAAGTTGGGAACCAAATGAATGCTTGTCTCACCTTTCTACCCCTCAGAGGACATAAATCAGGTCTGTGATTGTCCCAGGGATTCACTGAGATCTGGAGTGCTACATGAAAGGACAGTTCCAAAGATGTTCAGGGAGGATGACACACAGGGTCTTGGCACAAGTCAAATAACTGCTGCTGTAAATGGTGAGACCTTAGAACACCCATTCTAACTAATTCAAGGGGAGGTCAGTCTCTCCTCAGACCTCTCAGACCTTTGCCCAGTACTATCCTACCACCCCCAAAATGGAACATCTGGCTGGTTACCATAAGATACCATTTCATAACCCCTGGAAGCAGAGCTGATGACGTCACTCTTGCACTCTTGCTCTTTCTTTCTCGCTTGCTTTTACCCTTTCCTGGGGTAGGGTGAAGGTTTGTCCCTTAATATGGTTTCAACATGCCTCTGTGTGTAGATGTTTCTCAAATTACCTAAACTATTTCCTCTATCAAGTTCATGATTGCTGCCTACTGTACACTGTCAAGTGGACATCATCCTGACATCCATTTTAATCACAGAATTACTTGGATTTGGGCCCTAGACTATCTCTGTCATTGGTGGTAGCTAATGTTTTAGGTTATTTGACTATGGCCACACAAGTCTCGATTTCTGTTATCCTATTGGCAACCTGTGCCAACTCTCACTAGCCCCCTAACATCTGGTTGTTTCTGATTCTTTTTTTGAGACAGTCTCACTCAGTCACCCAGGCTGGAGTGCAGTGGCGTGATCACAGCTCACTCCAACCTTTGTATCCCTGGCTCAAGTGATCCTCCAGCCTCAGCCTCAGCCTCCCTAGTAGCTGGGCCTACAGGTGCACACCACCACACCTAATTTTTTTTTTTTTTTTTTAAGTAGAGACGGGGCTTCGCCAAGTTGCCCAGGCCAATCTCAAGCTCCCAGACTCAAGTGATCCACCCGCCTCAGCCTCCCAAGGCACATGAGCAACTGTGCCTGGCGTTTTTGACTCTTCACCACCGTCTTAACCTATAATTGGTACCCAGCATATCTCCTCATAGTAGCTTCCATCCTGAGATCTCTCCCTTTCTTCTTTATTCATACAAGTAGGTTTTTTTTCCATTCAGACTTTTTTTTTTTACCATTTTGTTTTGGAATCTTTTTTTTTTTTTGAGACACAGTCTCACTCTGTCTCCCAGGCTAGAGTGCAGTGGCCCATCTCAGCTGACTGCAATCTCCGCCTCCCGAGTTCAGGTGATTCTCCTGCTTCAGCCTCTGGAGTAGCTGGGATTACAGGTGCCCACCACCACGCCTGGCTAATTTTTTGTATTTTTAGTAGAAACGGGGTTTCTCCACATTGGTGAGGCAGGTCTTGAACTCCCGACGTCAGGTGATCCGCCTGCCTCGGCCTCCCAAAGTGCTGGGATTGCAGGTGTGAGCCACCATGCCTGACCTGGCTTGGACCTTTCAAAAGTATTCTTGTCACTGCCTGCTAATTCCCAGTGTGGCTGGGAAGATGAAGTTACTGTCACTTCTTAAGTTGCAGGATTTTCATATCCAACACGTTTATTAACAGTCAGTTGGCATGCTGGCACCTCTGGTGAATTCAGTTCTATGAAAAGTTAATAGTCCATCGGTTTGAGAGCATTTGGCACCTGCTGTTCCTCTGTGATGAGGAAGGACATGCCAAAGCTGCAAGCCTCCCCACCCCATCCATTTACCATCTGCCCCCGCTTGGCCCCACCATTCAGAACTTGTAGTAGTTTAACTCTCTAGACATGAGTGGACCAGAGACAGCTGCCCCAAAGGATATAACTGTATGCTTTAGACTCCCAAAGATGATTGATCCAGCTCATGGTATATAGTGGGTGTCTGCTGTTCAGGTAAACAAAACATTGATAAAGGTCTCTGGTTTTTCAGGCAGTATTTTACAGGCACTGTGATATATAGTGTTAGAGGCAACAAAGTCCCTACTCCCAAGAAACTCAAGTTCCAGTTAGAAAAAATACTAGCTTCTATTTCTTGAGTCCTCTGTGCCTGTAAGTACTTTACACATACTAACTTAATTAAACAGAAACCATAAACTACTAGCCACACAAACAAAGAATGAAGATAATGAGGAGAGAACAATTAATGCTGCCTGTAATGGTCAAGTAAGCTTCAGAGAGGTAACATTTGAGATGGTACATGAAAGATGGTCACGATTTCATTAGAAAAGTTAACAGTTCCAGAGGAACCACACCCAACTAATAGCCATAGGGTCTATAGCAGAGGGTATGAAGAATCAAATCAGCATCCTACTAAGGATGTGTACACTGGAACTACAGTGGGCAAGGCTTTGAATGTGTAGTATTCAAAAGTTTAGACTTCATCCTTTAGAAGAGCTTCAAGCCCAGTGCAATGCCTCACACCTGTAATCCCAGCACTTTGGGAACTGAGGGAGGAGGATCGCTTGAGCCCAAGAGTTCCAGACCAGCCTGGGTAACATGGTGAGACTCCATCTCCACAAAAAATTTAAAAATTAGCTGGGCTTGGTGGCATGCGCCTGTTGTCCCAGCTACTTGGGATGTAGGTGGTCAAGTTTGCAGTGAGCAATGTTCATGCTACTGCACTACAGCCTAGGTGACGGAGTGAGACCCTGTCTCCAAAAGAAAAGAGAAGTCAGGTGAATGCAGAGATAGAATTGTAGGATTTGATTACACAAATGCAAATCTGAGGAGTAGGAAGATGAAACAAGTTTCTAGCTGTTGGGTTTTGCATGAAGACAGGGAGAATGAAAGAAAGGGAGAGAATGAGTTTTGTTTTGTCAAGGGGACTTTCTTTTTTTTTTTTTTTTTTTGAGACAGAGTCTCGCTCTGTCGCCCAGGCTGGAGTGCAGTGGCCGGACCTCAGCTCACTGCAAGCTCCGCCTCCCGGGTTTACGCCATTCTCCTGCCTCAGCCTCCCGAGTAGCTGGGACTACAGGCGCCCGCCACCTCACCCGGCTAGTTTTTTGTATTTTTTTTAGTAGAGACGGGGTTTCACAGAGTTAGCCAGGATGGTCTCGATCTGCTGACCTCGTGATCCGCCCGTCTCGGCCTCCCAAAGTGCTGGGATTACAGGCTTGAGCCACCGTGCCCGGCCGTCAAGGGGACTTTCTTAGGAAGAAATTTCCAGTGGACAATTAGAGCTGGATTTCAGGAGAAAAGGGCTAGAGACTAACTTGGGAGTTTAACAGTAAGTAGAGCAAGAGAGGCTCAAGGACAGAATGATGGGGGAAGACTTGACATTTAAGGGGCAGGAAGAACAGCTGGAAGAGAAGCAATTAGTGGTAAGAGGGGAACCAAGGAAATCTGTGTTAGCCAAGCTCACTAACTTCTTTGCCAAAAGAATGAACTGGGCCAGGTGCGGTGGCTCATACCTGTAATCCCAATACTTTGGGAGGCCAAGGTGGGTGGATCTCTTGAGCCTAAGAGTTCAAGACCAGCCTGGGCAACATGGCAAAACCCCGTCTCTACTAAAAATACAAAAATTAGGCTGGGTGTGGTGGCTCACACCTGTAATCCCAGAACTGTGGGAGGCCAAGGCGGGCGGATCACAAGGTCAGGGGTTCGAGACCAGCCTGACCAACATGGTGAAACCCCGTCTCTACTAAAAATACAAAAATTAGCCAGCCATGGTGGCACGAGCCTATAATCCCAGCTACTCAGGAGGCTGAGGCAGGAGAATCGCTTGAACCCAGGAGGAGGTTGCAGTGAGCCAAGATCGTACCACTGCACTCCAACCTGGGCGACAGAGCAAGACTCCATCTCAAAAACAAAACAAAAAAACAAAAATTAGCTGAGCATGGTGGTGTGCACCTATAGTGCCAGCTACTCAGGAGGCTAGGTAGGAGGATCACCTGAGCCTGGGAGGTTGAGGCTGCAGTGAGCCATAATCGTGCCATTGTGCACTTCTTCAGCCTGGGTGACAGAGTGGAAACCTTTTATCAAACAACAACAACAACAAACTGGCAGGATGAAGGCTGGTGGAGAATGGATAACTGTAATAAACAGTAGATCTTTCTACCCATCTTATATTAATAGTTACTTCAGGAGATGGATGCGGGTCTGATGACAAGCTTGAAAAACGGCATCTTTTGACCAGGGAAGCCAGCAAGTCAGTGAAGGCTGCCTCATAGTGCCCCACTTATTTGCCCTTTTATCTGCTTGTATCTCTTCCACTCAGAGCCCCGAAGCCAGGACAGGAGATGGCGGCAGCAGCCACTGACCCATCGTCCTGCAGGCAGCCTTGCTCCATCCCCAGCTCCTACTAGTTCTGGCCCAGCCTCCTCACACAAGCTGGGCTCCTGTCTACTGCCCGATTCACTCAACATACCAGGTCTGTACCCGCTGCCACTGAAATCTGGGTTTGCCAGCCTCCTCCATGGCCAGCCCAGGTTCTTTAAGCCTAGTTGGGAGACCAGGGGCATCAGTTATCCTCTTGGTATCCTAAACCTCTAACACTGGTGCCTTTGTATAGGAAGCTGGAATTGATTAATGTCTTTGTGTAATAAAACAATAGTTAACATTTATTGAACATTTACTATGTGCCAGGCACTGCTCTACACATTTAATCTCATTTAATCCTCATTTTTACAGTTGAGGAACCTGAGGACTTTTTGTCTACCTGCAAAGTGCTACTTATGCAAATTCCCTGACTCCAGGAGCTGGGCAACATTAGACAAAACAGGAGAATGAAAAAAGCATGACAGGTCTTTCTCCTGTCAACACTGCTAAATGTTGTGTGTAGCCGTATCATTCACACAAAACTTAAGCCATCTCTTCTCCTTTAAATTACAGACCCAGCTATATAAAGAAATGGATGGGAATGATTTTAAGATTGTAGTCCAACATGTTCTACCTCACTCAAAGACCCCTACTCCCAACCTGTTTACTCTCCTCAGTGGGTAGCACTGAACCCCCCAGTCCTGGGTAGAGCTGACTTGATCCTCAAATGCTAAACATATTATTGGGGTAGGCCCTGCAGCCTATAAATTGACACAGGATTTAAGCTTGGGTGCATTCCGATTCTAGCCTGGAGTTGCTGCTCCACCCCTTGGACCAGACTAGAGCCTCAACCAGGGGTGAGTTTGCTGCCCAGGCAACATCTGGAGACATTTTTGGTTATTACACTGAGGGGGGAGATGAGGAAACAGCATATATTGTTTAGAGGCTAAGAATGCTACTAAACATCCTACAATGCACAAGAGTACTCCCCACGATAAAGAATTATTCCACCCAAAATGTCAATGTGCCAAGGTTGAGAAACCCTGATCCTTTGGAAGTTACCTCCTCTTCTCTGTGACTCCTACCCTGATCAGTTTCCTCTGTTCCCTAGGGAGCGGCTGCTCACTCTTGTTCTCCGGGGACAAACCAGAGGCTGTCATGGTAATCGAGAAAGGTCTGCTAGGGACTGGAGCTCGGATGCCCTACATCAAGACTCGATTGCAGGTAATATTTTTGGGTCTTCAGCACAACTACTCTGGCAGAACCCAGCAAGGCACTGTTCCTCTGGGTAGTGGGAGGGAAAATGCTCAGCACTGCTTTACTGCCTCTACGCTTGGCCACATCAGAGAGCTTCTCTGGTGCCTGAGTGCCTGTCTATCCAGTCCCCCTCCTGCCCTCCACCATCCCCAACAGCCAGGTCATTTGCTTGCTTTCAACCTGTCCCTGCCAGATATACCCCAACTTCAGCCTGCTAGCTTTGGCTTTCCCTGCCCCTGCCCTTAGCTTCTCCTCTCTTTCTGCCCAGACCTGCCCGAGGAGAGTTTCCGCCAGGAGGGGTCCCGGATTCCCCAGGTAACACATTTGGTTGCTGCTGCTAGGAACAGCCCTGCCACCAACTCCGATTCAGTCCAGATCCCCATGCTAGGTAAAGTTGAGTATAGGCAGAAGCTGACCGGATGGGTGAAGCGTACACTGCTCTGGCAGGGGCTGAGGCATAGAGGGCTCTGAGAGAGGTCTACCAACCCTCACTATCTTTCTACACAGTGTTTCTCTACTCACCCAGACCTTAGTCATGGTGTAGCCATGGCGGTTAAATGCTGGATCTGTTTGCCACCCCTAGTTATAGACTTGGAGTGCACAGTCATGGACTGAATCCAGGACTTCTCTGGCTATTATAGTGCCTCACCCTCTCAGCTAGAATTCAATGTCCCAGTACCTCTACTGATCCCTATACTACAACACTCTAATGCATGGAAACTCTAGAAGCAAACTAAAAGCAAAAAACTCATGGAAGAATCCAGCCTCTTAGCACAAACCCTGTCCACACAGGCTAGGCCCAGGTTGGGCCGGGGCTCACCGCCGACTCGCAGAGGGATGAAAGGCTCTTCAGGCCCCACATCCCCTACCCCCCGGACCAGGGAGAGCAGTGAGCTGTAGCCGGGACCCTGCTCTGCTAAACCAGGGTGAGCACTTGGGTCCAGTCCCTCACCCCACCCCTCACTTCTGTCCCCTCATTCCCATTTCTGTCATTCAGAATAATTTTCTGCCTTCCCTACTCCTTTTGAGCACTAAGACTAAATGTACTTTCATTAAGAATCTAGTCCCTGATTTTCTTTTCCCCCACCATGGCCACAGTCTTCAATCCAAAGGAAAAGAAAACAACTTTTAGTTAGGGCCTAAGGCCTAGGAGCTGGCTGGTTCCAGCAAGAGACCACTGCAGTAACCAACTTGCCCATCCTTACCCATCTTCATCTGGATCCACTTGTTTCACTTTCCAGCCCCTGGTTAGCAGAATAGTAGAGAAGCAGAGTTTTCATAGCCCTGATTCCTCTCTCTTCTCTGTTGCAGGCTGCCTCAGGCCAGGCCCCCACGGCCCCGCTCTGCCCCTGCCTTTTCTCCTATATCCTGTAGTCTGTCTGACTCCCCATCCTGGAATTGTTACAGCGGGGGTCCCTTGGGCCAACCTGAGGTTTGTTTTGTCCCTAAATCTCCCCCACTCACTATTTCTCCCCGGGTCTGATAATGCCTTTATGTTGAAGCCCAAGATATAGTCCCAAGATGGGGTAACACGTGGGAAATATGCTAGTTCCCCTCCAGGCCGCTGATTCCATGTGACAGCCGTTAAGTCCTTGGAATGCCAGCCACGCTGTCCAAAGCATTAAAGAGCAGCACCTTGAGACAGAACAAAACAGGGACCTGCGACCCCTTCCTTCCCTCCACAGCACAAGATTTGGGGACCACAAAAAAAAATCTATATTTTTATATTGGGGGGAGGGAGTAGAAAAGCAAGCCCCTATGCTGGGCCCTATTCAGTGGCAGCTTCTTGTTCCATAGGATTAAGGAAGACTTTGAGGAAATAAAAGTTGTTTGGAAAAATCCAGGTGTAGTTGCTTTGTATGTTGTGATGGGTAGAAGGGATGAAGTGAAGTGTGAAGGCCCCTCATACCCTCCATCTTGCCTCAGACTATGTCCTGGAACCCTAGAAAAGAGGGGGAAAGACCTGAGGTAAGGAAAATGCTGCAGCTTTCCCCCGGGGAATCCTTCAGGAAGTAACGTCTATCCATATTCCCTTTATACTTGTGACCCACACTTAAGGCTGGCTCCAAAGCCCCCCTCTTCCTTCTCTATAGCTTGGGTCCGCAGCCAACCCCTGGCCTCAGAACATGGAAACAGAATTCTACATCTGTCACCCCCTCACCAAAAACATTCTGCCCAAATAAGTTCTAAACAACCTGGGGAAAGTGGGAGCTATTTAAGAGCCCAAATCCTTATACTTGGATGGTACCCTCGGTACCTTCGTTCCTACCGGTGTCAGTGCCTCCTTACAACTATACTCCCAACTTGGGCATCTACCTATTTAGGACAAGATGGGGACTGTTAGGGTTAGGAAACCCACTCCCATTCTAGCAGGGAACAGTTTACGGGGAGGGGACAGCGCGCTCTCTGTGCAGATAAAGGGGACCAGTTCTGGACTGTATCAGGCTTGGCCCGACACTTTCTGATTGGAAGTTTCGAACCCTGCTACCCCTGGCGCGGCCTCGCCACTCAGCTCTGGGGGCTGGGCGCTACAGCCCCGGGCCGTTACCTGGGGCGGAGAAAGCGCCACTTTCATTCCTGCTTCTTGGGATTGTTGACGGCCACGTAGTGATAGAGAACAACAAGCAAGAAGAGCGACACGCCCAGCATGTTGGCGAAGATGGCGAGCTGCACGTCCGTGATCATCCTGCGGAGGAGAGAGGGGCTGAGCCGCGCGGGCTGGCGCACTCCTCGCCCTCGCAAGGACCCGTCCTTGCCCCACGGGCCGGCCACGGCCACGGCTACGGCCACGGCGGGACTGGCCCGTGGGACGGCGCCTGCGTACCTCTCACCTGACCAGTCCGGCTCGGCTCCGACGCCGCCAGCGAACAAGCCCGAGGTAGGAGACCTGGACCGGAACTTCGTAGCGCCAGCACAGGCCCGAACCAGCCGCTTCCGGCGGGGGGCGCGGTCGGGACGGCCTCTCTAGCCCCACCGTCTCGTTGGCTCCGCGCGGCGCCCTACGGCCGAGACTGGGGCGGGGCCACGGGCGCGGCTGCGGTGGGAGGTCCAGCCGTAGGGGGTGTGGCGGGGCCGCGGGCGCGCGCCTGGGCCCGGCACTGCACAGCTGGCCGCAGCTGGCGTGCCTCGGGAAGCGGCTAACGAAGCCGTGGTGGCCGCCTCCCCGGGGCCGAGGAGTGGGCTGGGGCGAGGGTGCAGCGGCGAGGCCGGCGGGATACTCCAACCCCCTTCCGGCCCCGGCCCTCGGTACTGCTGTCCACCCTTCGCTTCCCGGCCCGGCCCAACCAGGTGCTTCCTTTGGGCCCTGCCCTCAGTGCCCTCTGCCTGGCTCGGGCGGCGGGGACAGGAGTGGGAAGCGTTGTAGAATGGGGACAGGGCTGGGGCTGCCGGGTGCTCCTTTCTCCGGCGCCAGCCTTTGTGACCCACATGCAACCAAGTAGAGCCATCCTGCCTTTTGTGATCTGACCAGGGTCTCTCTTAGCCGGGCTCCCTCCCTCCACCCTACCCCCGGAGCTGGGTGTCGGAAATAGGGCGGACCCTCCCGGAATCAAAACCCAAACCGTGGGACTTCGGCCAAGTGGGAAATCACCCCCCGGATGTGAGGGAGGGAGAAGGGGAGAAATGGAGAAGGGGAGGAAGGGCTGGGACAAGCAAGAGGGGTCCTGGGTTCAGAACAGATTAGGTCGCCGAAGAGAACGAAGAGCGGTGGCTGCGGGTACCCGAGGGTCTCTGGCGAGGGGAGAGGCACCCTGGAACTCTCCAAGCCTCTGCCCAGCCAGAACTTTCTCCCCCCTCACTCCATGCTTTCTCTCAACTTAACCATAAAAGGGAACGGCACCGAGCCAGGCCGGGGCCGGGGGCTGGGCTGTTGCTCTGGAGCTGTCAGGGATAATGGAAGCCAGTTGCTTTGCGGTAGAGGGGGGCCAGGGCTCAGGGGAGGCCTCTGCTTCTCGGAGCCAAAGAAAACTCTACAGGAGATGCTATGAGCTTGGGACAGGGGACCAGTTTGCCGCCCGTGTGCACTGAGCTGGGGATGCACTATCCCAAAGTGGCCTTCCCTGATCTGGGACCATCAACAGTTTGTCCCCCAGGGCTTCAGCCCGGTGACTCCTAAACATAATCCCTGCCTTTAGTAGTCTGTCGTTCCCCTGGCCTCCCCCAACCTCACCACCACCTCACCACCAGCCCCCACTCAATATTTCCCAGAAGCTTCATATTTAGAAAGCCGAGTCCCCTCCACATAACACTGGTGAAATCCCAGACAGGTACTCCCTTATGCATCTCTCAGTTAGCAGTCTGTTTTCAGCTACCCTCTGGGAGAGTAAGGGTCTAGGTCTTAAGGATTACACATCATTATGCTTCGTGTCTCCTGGAAATTTGAAGCAGATCCAAGTCCAACCAAACACTTGGGTCTACTGTTGAATCAGAACTAGCCCTCCCTTTTAAAAATAAGCTCTACCTTTAGGCCGGCCCTGGAAGTTAAACTTTCTAGACTGAAAATGACATGAAAGAAAGCCTTGGAAGTGCTTAAAACCAATTGACCCAGGTGCATAGTATTCTAGACTATCAGAGCCGAAAGGGGCCTTCAGAATCATGAAGAAGGAAACTGGCCAGGCATGGTGGCTCATACCTGTAGTCCCAACATTTTGGGAAGCCAAGGTGGGTGGATCACCTGAGGTCAGGAGTTCGAGACCAGCTTGGCCAATATAGTGAAACCCCATCTCTAGTAAAAATACAAAAATTAGCTGGTAGTGCACACCTGTAATCCCAGCTACTCAGGAGGCTGAGACAGGAGACTTGCATGAACCCAGGAGGCAGAGGTTGCAGTGAGCTGAGATTGCACCATTGCACTCCAGCACTCCAACCTGAGCAACAGAGAGAGACCCTGTCTCAGGGGGGAAAAAAAAAAAAAGGAAGAAAACTGAGGCCCAGCAGGTAATTGATTTCACCAAGTTTCTACAAACTGGTGAAACAGCAGTGTCACCTCTTCCTCCTACCTCCACTCCCTGTTCCAGGTCAGACTGGACTCAGTAGGTTGTCCTAGGGTTAGGCACAAGAGGGAAAGGATTTATTTTAGGACCACCCAGAAATTCATTCACCTCACAGAACTTCCTGTGCCTAGGTCAGTGAGTCTTTATCAGCCTTGAATGGGTCATTTGGCCCAGTGCCTGGAAGAACTGAAACAAAAAACAGTCTATGAGACTGAACTAGACTTAACTAAGAACTGACAAATCTTGAACCAAGCTTGGATAAAGAACTATTTGGGAAGTGAGACAGGCACAGCCTCATCCTGGGGGGATTTGGGAGGATGTGGAGGGAAATGACTGGGGGGCACTTGTGGAGCTCAATATCTGTGATTAGTGTGACATTTTCAAGGAAAGGACAGGCCAGAATTAGGCTCAGGAGTGAGAAAGTAACAAGACGTGGGAGAAGGGGGACTGGGTTCAGGGAGGTGGGCTACTAAAGTCTTAAACCTGGAGGAAGAGCTAAAAGGAAAAGTAAAGTGTATCTCTTTGGAGAAAAGTGGGCTTTTGCTCAAGACTCCCCACAAATTTGAATTCCCATGTGGATTGGCATGACCCAAAGTCCAAATCACCTTTATTTTTTTTATTTTTATTTTTTATTCTTGATATGAGTCTCGCTCTGTCACCCAGGCTGGAGTGCAGTGATGCAATCTCAGCTCATTGCAACTTCTGCCTCCCAGGTTCAAGCGATTCTCCTGCCTCAGCCTCCTGGGTAGCTGGGATTACAGGAGTGTGCCACCATGCCAGGGTAATTTTTGTATTTTTGATAGAAACAGGGTTTCACCATGCTGGCCAGGCTGGTCTCCAACTCCTGACCTCAAGTGATCCTCCTGCCTTGGCCTCCCAAAGTGCTGGGATTACAGGCGTGAGCCACAGCACCAGGCCCCAAATTGTATTATTCCCCCCTTTTCCCTCCCAATATTCAGTCCTCTGACAGAGAGGCTAGACATAAAATGCTCCTTATTGCTGGTGCCCACGGCTGTCCTGACCCTGGTCATGAACTCATTGCTCAGTCAGTGAAGCTGAATGAATGAGTTAATTGCCTCGTAGGGCCAATTGGCACTAGATCCTTGGAAATTACCCACTTTGGAGAGGTTGTAAAATAGATCATGTCCTAGTGCCACCAGGAACTTAGCTTTTTGGGGGGTCAGGAACTCTTACCAATTGCTTTGGAAATTTATGGCTGCCTGCCAATACCACCACCAGAATGTCACTGCCACCATCACCACTACCACTGCACTCTAACTTTAGTCTCCACTGCAGCCTGTTTGCCCACTCAAGCCAGCAAGGGGAAGCGTCCTCCCTGGTGAACTCAGAGCCACTGATACCTTTGTGATTTCACAAACATTCATGACAGCTCCTAGGTCTTGTCTCCTAATTACATAAAAGCAAATGAAATGCAACCTACTGCAACTATATTTCAAAGCCCACATTTTTTTACTTGATACACTTAAATTATACACAGATTTTTGAACTTCAGAGTGTAGGAGAGGGAATGGGTAACAACTGGGCAGTGACAAGATGGCTGGGGTGACTTTTCAGGTTGCGAGAGGCCTCCTAAGGGCAAGGAGAGGGAGAAGAGCAGAGAAAGAAAACCCATAGCAGCAGCTGGGGCAATCTGGAGGGGAAGTGGGTTGGCTTCCTGCCAGGGCCAGAGCCAGAGCCTGGAGACCAGGGACAAAGCTGCAGCCTTCCACGGACAACTTCTTTGAAATCAGGATCTCCTGTGAACATTTCCTTCAAATCTCCTGTGTGCTGATCCCCAGGGCTCTAAGGGGCAACTACAAATTTCCTTTTCTGTTTGTTCCAGCATTTTCACCACCATCCCCACTGTTTTGTCCTGAGTCAGTCTCACTCTGTTGCACAGGCTGGAGCGCAGTGGCGCAATCTCGGCTCACTGCAGCCTCCGCCTCCAGGGCTCAAGCGATTCTCGTGCCTTAGCCTCCTGAGTAGCTGGGATTACAGGCACACACCACCACACTGGCTAATTTTTGTATTTTTAGTAGAGACAGGCTTTCACCATGTTAGCCAGGATGGTCTCGAACTCCTGACCTTATGGGATCTGCCCACCTCGGCCTCCCAAAGTGCTG
Source organism: Rhinopithecus roxellana (assembly GCF_007565055.1). Taxonomy (NCBI): domain Eukaryota; kingdom Metazoa; phylum Chordata; class Mammalia; order Primates; family Cercopithecidae; genus Rhinopithecus; species Rhinopithecus roxellana. The sequence continues at coordinate 69,035,317 of NC_044565.1, forward strand.
GGATTACAGGCATGAGCCATCGTGCCTGGCCTAATTTTTGTATTTTTAGTAGAGATGGGGTTCACCATGTTGACCAGGCTGGTCTCAAACTCCTGACCTCAAGTGATCTTCCCACCTCAGCCACCCAAAGTGCTAGGATTACAGGCTTGAGGCACCACACCCAACCTGACCCTGTCTTTTCACAAACATTTCTTTTAGCCATCAAGGTCACATACCAGGTCATAGGATATCGGAGGTAAGATGGTTCAGAGTTGCATTGATGATTTGCTGGCATTCATTCTCATGGCTTCCACCTATTACCCTGCATATGGTGGAAGAATCAATGGTCCACCATTGCTAATCATGCTGGACACTGGTTTCCGCTAGGATGTGTTACTTTTATCTTAAATTCAGTATGTTCAAACTACGATCACTTCTTTCCTGCAAACCTGCTCTCTTCCCGACTTCCCCATCCTGGTTCAAATGCTAGAATCTTCTCTTGTGTCTCCCTTCATCTGGTTCCTCATTACTCAGGCAGTCACCACGCAGTTACAATGTTCCCTGCCTATCCATGGTCACTGTCACCACCAGAGCCCAAGACTGCATCACTTTGCAATGTAGAATTTGGAAGGAACTTCAGATGACACATAGACTCCCAGTGGTGTCATGGGATTTGCTGGGTCATAGATAGTGACAGGAGGAGCTGGGGCTACACTGCCTGTGCTCTGACACTGTAGTCAATATTATCACTCACAATATCTTCTTTTGTGTATGCATATATGCTTCTACTCAAAAACTTGCAATACAACCTCATAACCAGTCATTTGAGCCTCTCCCTAATTTGTCCACAATCTACTTCTCTGAATTTCGGTCCCATTTTTTCCTGACACAAAAAAAGAGCTAACGTTGATTGAGCATTTACCATTTGCCAGGCACTGTTCTAGAATGTTTACATGCATTGACTTACTTAATCCTCGTAAAGTGGGATGGAGAGTCCTGTTATTCCTGTGTTACAGCTGAGGAGACTGAGACAGACCACTCTTCCTGAGCCTGAAATCTCTCTCCTTGCCTTGTCTCTGTTCTTGACTCCTGCCCCCCACCCCCACCTCCACCCCAATGCTGTTCAGCTTCTGTCTTTTCCAGCCTCTCCTTTGACTGCCTCCCTCAGCCAGCTGTCTTTTCCCTCCTCCTAGCTGGAACATACATCATCCCTCTTTCCTGCCCCTTGACACTTTTTCTGTCCTGGCTTGTGACAGTTCTCTATTTGGGGGCTTGTGTCCCATTCTCCAACAACTTCAGTTGCTCCTAAGTGGACAGCGTCTAAGTCTTACCTATGCCTTTGCTACCTGGGCACCTCCGCAGTGCCTGGCACACAGCATTCTCCTGTCTCCTTTCTGTCTTGTGCCTCTGTTTCTTTCTCCAAAGCATCCCACCACCTAGAGACCCTGGTCAAGCACTGAGGGTCAGATGGTGACAGGGACCAAGCTTTTAGATCAAGATGGCGCAGGTGGAACTTTCAGGTCAGGCTGACGGCTCTTTGCCTGTCACTGAGAGCTATCAGACTCAGCTCCAGACTAGGGACTGACTGTCTCTGGTGCTCTAGAGATCGGTCCCGATTCACCTCACCCCACCTCCACCCAGTTATGGCCTGCCTGTCACCAAAACAAACCCAGAACCCATTTTCATTTATCCCTTTAAGAAAGGTTCTTTGTCTTCCTGCCCACGTGCCCTCTACTGCTTGACAGAAGTCTGCTCCCCATTGCTAGGTGCCTTTCTTCCTCTTCTTTTTTTTTTTTTTTTTTTGAGACAGAGTCTCGCTCTGTTGCCCAGGCTGGAGTGCAGTGGCATGATCTTGGCTCACTGCAACCTCCTCCTCCTGGGTTCAAGCAATTCTCCTGCCTCAGCCTCCTGAGTAGCTGGGATTACAGGTGCACGCCGCCACGCCTGGCTAATTTTTGTATTTTTAGTAGAGACAGGGTTTCACAGTTGTTGGTCAGTCTGGTCTCGAACTCCTGACCTTGTGATCTGCCCGCCTTGGCCTCTCAAAGTGCTGGAATTACAGGCGTAAGCCACCACACCCGTCCCTTTCTTCCTCTTCTGTCGTCTGTGGATTTCCCATCTGCCTCAGTGGAGTAGGGACTCCTTTTCCTTCCTGGCCCAGTAGTACATTCTCCTCTCCTCCTTTCTCCCAAGTCACTGACTTAGTACTTAGTGTGTGTTCTCAGCCTTACCACTGATTTGCTGTGTTACCTTGGACAAGTTACTCTCCCACTCTGACCTCAATTTTCACATCTCTAAAAGGAGACTGCTGGACTAGATGGTGAGTGAAGTCCTGCTGAGCTCTCCAAGTTCATTCTCCCTTGTCCAGTCCTTCCATCTCGCCCTCCCCTCTGGGCCCCCTCTCTAGGGCCCTCTCCCCCAGGGGAGGCCTGCTCCAGCCCCAGGGGAGCTGCGACTCTGGCTCCCGTTCCCAGTCGGAGTGACCAGCCCTGGGCCTCCTTCCCAGCTTTGGCCCTGGCTCCATGTGGCCCATCTGAGAGGCTGGCCTCAAGCCCGGCGGCAACTCCACATTTCTGTTTTTCCTTTTTTTTTCCCTCTTTCCCGGAGTTAACAAGAAGCAGATGTGGCGCACGATGGTTGGAGAGGTGGGGGGAGGAAGGGGGAGGCAGGACCGCCAGCCAGACAGGGGGGAAGGGAGGGGAGCCAGCAGGGAAGAGGAGGCCAGGGCCCGCCCCACGGCCACTCTCGCGCCTCTGAACAGCCACAGGGGCAAAGCCCTGTCACCCCCAGGATCCGGTCATCAGGGAAAGAGGACAGGGAGACTAGAAGAGGGCCAGCTGGGACGAGGGGGCGGAAGCCCAGGACTCAACTTCTGAGCCACAGCTCCTGAGAGGGGCAGGGACCAGAGGCCAGAGGGGGCACAGAAAACAAACCCCCTCAGAAGTGAAGAGAAGAGCGGAAGGAACCGAGCAGGGACGGACAGGAGCTGAGGAGGAAAGAGGAGGGGAGAGGGGTCAGGCCAGGCAGCCAAGGAGAAGACGTGTGGCCGGGGGCTGCCGGCAGGAAGCTGGGACGGACGGGACGGGCTCGCGCTGTCCTGTGGAGCAGCAGCATCCCTGGGGCCGGCAGAGGAGCCAGTGGCTGGGCGGGATGAGTCTCTGAGGGCCACTGTGGAGTGCCCCACCATGGCCCCCCGCACCCTCTGGAGCTGCTACCTCTGCTGCCTGCTGACCGCAGCTGCGGGGGCCGCCAGCTACCCTCCTCGAGGTTATAGCCTCTACACGGGGTCCGGTGGGGCCCTCAGCCCCGGGGGGCCCCAGGCCCAGAGCGCCCCCCGGCCGGCCAGCCGCCACAGGTAAGAGTCTGGGTCCCAGCCCGAGGCTTGGGTGGTGAGAAGGGGGTCAGAATGCCACCTCCGCCTGGCTCCCTGCCCTGGGCTCTGTCCCCTAATGCAGGGCAGAGGGGGAGTGAGAAGCCCATCCATTAGGTGGCTCCTCACATGCCCACCTTCCCACGGCACCTTTTCCAGGACCCCCTGAACACATATGCTCCCTGGGTCATGTAGGGGGTCTGCTCCCACATACCCTCATGGGGCCCTGCAGTTCTATACCCAGGGAAGCTGCCCTGAGGGGAGCAGGCCAGGCCTTCCTGCCAGCTGCCCTCTGTATCCCAGCCCCAGAGCCTCAGGGAGACCTTTTGTCCCCTTCTAGGGCTCCCTTGGCCCCATCTAGTAATCCATAATTCTGACACCACTCCCGCTCTGTTCCCTCCATCCCTTCAGCCAGACACAGATCAGAGGCCGGCATGAATGGGGCCAGGAGTATAGAACTGCAAGAGGGGCAGGCTCATCAATGGCTTATTCTCTACTTAACCCTGAGCTGGCCTGCCCGTCCTCTCCCGGAGGGGTGGGGTGGAAGCCAGTGTTCAGATCACCCACAGGGCCCAGCCTGGCTGTGCGCACACGGCATGCCAAACTGGGGACTGAGACAGGCCCAGAAAGGGACACATGTGATCGTGTACATTCAGAGGCTCCCCGGGGCCTCACCACCATGAGGGGTGACTGCTCTGTGGTTGTGGTTTACCATTCTGCACCACTCCCCATCTTGAAAAGTCTTTATCTGCCCCTGCTACACAGGAAAGCGTGGGGGATAGGGAGGGTGGCCCTGCCAAAGTCCTTGCTCTCACTGATCCCCAAGGGCCCTGCATCTTTGGAGCCTTCCTCAGCCCCTCTGGTAGCCCCTGGGCCATCCTTCAGGGTGTGTATCTTTGGTCCTTGGACCCAGAGGGGGTTGTACCTACAGGAACTGGTGTGCCTATGTGGTGACCCGGACAGTGAGCTGTGTCCTTGAGGATGGAGTGGAGACGTATGTCAAGTACCAGCCCTGTGCCTGGGGCCAGCCCCAGTGTCCCCAAAGCATCATGTGAGTCCCAAGGCCGGGGAATGGGCCCTTGGTGGGAACTGGGTGAGGGCAGATGGTGGGTGGCTGACTCAGGGAGTCTGTACAAAGCAGGGAGCGAGGGCAGGACGGGGTCTAGGGTCGCAGCCATTTTGAGGAGATACTGAGACAACAGTTTGGCTGGTGGGAGACTGAGGGCAAACCTGCCTCACGCGCCAGCCCCAGATGCCTTCTCTGGGATGGCTCAGGCTCAAGCAGAGGAGTTCAAGGTTCCAGCGCAGGGCAAGGGAAGGAAGAGCAGGGATTTAGCCCTTGACCAAAAAGCTGACAGCTGTCAGCTGAGCAAGGCCACATGTTGAACAGTAAGAGGGACCCAGCCTGAGGGACAGGCCATGCCCACCAGCAGCTGCCCACCCCTGAGGACAGGGACCAGGGTCACTAACAATACAGGGAGGAATAAAGAGGCCTCCTTCTGCCTCTGCCAGGTACCGCCGCTTCCTCCGCCCTCGCTACCGTGTGGCCTACAAGACAGTGACTGACATGGAGTGGAGGTGCTGTCAGGGTTACGGGGGCGATGACTGTGCTGAGAGTCCTGCTCCAGCGCTGGGGCCTGCATCTTCCACACCACGGCCCCTGCCCCGGCCTGCCCGCCCCAACCTCTCTGGCTCCAGTGCAGGCAGCCCCCTCAGTGGACTGGGGGGAGAAGGTGAGTGTGGGAGCTGCTGCGAGGGCGGCAAGTGCCAGATGGTGATCCGATGCAATGGGAAATGTGGGGCCAGGCTGCTGGGGGAATCCCCCATGCTCTATGCCAGAAAGAAGAGAGGGGCAGAAGGGAGTTAGTGAGATCGCAGAGATTCCCTGCCTGTGTGTGTGTGTGTGTGTGTGTGTGCATGCGCGCGCGCGCGGGCACGCACGTGCATGTGTGTGGTTGTGTCTTGGTGTTTGTGTGTGAGAGAGAGCATGCAAAAGATGGAGAGACAGAAAAAGAAGGCTGAGAAAGAGAAGGTGCTCGCACACACCCACATGTGGCCAAGGTCCTTCAAACAGCTGCAGGAGAAAGGGGGCATTCCTTTGAGAAGTTTGGTCCATGGGGACAGACAGTTGAGACTACAAATCCTAGCATGCATTGCACCTGACTACAGATCCCAGACCCCTCCGTGGCCTCTGTAGACCGCAGGCCCCAGCATGCAGCAGTCCCCGTGGCTTGCCTTCCCTCCTGCTTGCTGCACACCGGATGTGCTGTTTCCCTGCCCCGAGATAGCCGTACTATAATTATGCAAACAGGAACTCCTGGCCAACTCTCACCGTCCACAGAGCCTCTTCTTTGTCCCCATGGTGTTGCAGGGAAGGAAGTGTCACCCAGTGGTAGCTGCTCTTGTGGCATCCAAAGTGCCTCCCCTACACTCCCATTTCACCCCTCTTGACAGCCCCATGACAGAAGAATGTCATTATCCTTTCACAGAAAAGGAAAGAGTTTCCAAGAAGTTAAGAGGCACTCTGGGCAGGTGGAAAGGACATGGACCTGGGGGCCGGATAGATGGTCGAGGTTTGAAACTTAGCACTGCCACTTATTAAACCTGTGATCCATGGCCAGGCTCCTAATATCTCTGGTCCAGTTTCCCAGCCTATATAATGAGAAGAGTTCCTGGTATCTCCCCAGGGGAGTTGTTGAAAAACAGAGTCATATTCAAATTTGGCCTAGAGGCATTTAGTGAATGGAGTTTCCTTTTTTTCATCTTGCCAAAATCACCCAAAGGAGAGACAGAGCCCAGCATCTGACCCTTGCTGGAGCTGGGGTGAGCAGGGGCCCTGAGCTCTGGGGTCCAGCCCCTCTGCCTTTTGCCTTCCCCTCTCCTTAGGTCCTGGGGAGTCAGAGAAGGTGCAGCAGCTGGAGGAACAGGTGCAGAGCCTGACCAAGGAGCTGCAAAGTCTGCGGGGTGTCCTGCAAGGACTGAGCGGGCGCCTGGCAGAGGATGTGCAGAGGGCTGTGGAGACAGCCTTCAACGGGAGGCAGCAGCCAGCTGACGCGGCTGCCCGCCCTGGAGTGCATGAAACCCTCAATGAGATCCAGCACCAGCTGCAGCTCCTGGACACCCGCGTCTCCACCCACGACCAGGAGCTGGGTCACCTCAACAACCATCATGGCGGCAGCAGCAGCAGTGGGGGCAGCAGGGCCCCAGCCCCAGCCTCAGCCCCTCCGGGCCCCAGTGAGGAGCTGCTGCGGCAGCTGGAGCAGCGGTTGCAGGAGTCCTGCTCTGTGTGCCTGGCCGGGCTGGATGGCTTCCGCCGGCAGCAGCAGGAGGACAGGGAGCGGCTGCGAGCACTGGAGAAGCTACTGGCCTCCGTGGAGGAACAGCAACAGCACCTCCCCGGGCTGGCCGTGGGACGCAGGCCCCCTCAAGAATGCTGCTCTCCAGAGCTGGGCCGGCGACTGGCAGAGCTGGAGCGCAGGCTGGATGTCGTGGCCGGCTCAGTGACAGTGCTGAGTGGGCGGCGAGGCACAGAGCTGGGAGGAGCTGCGGGGCAGGGGGGCCACCCTCCAGGCTACACCAGCTTGGCCTCCCGCCTGTCTCGCCTGGAGGACCGCTTCAACTCCACCCTGGGCCCCTCGGAGGAGCAGGAGGAGAGCTGGCCTGGGGCTCCTGGGGGGCTGGGCCACTGGCTGCCTGCTGCCCGGGGCCGACTAGAGCAGCTGGGGGCGCTGCTGGCCAATGTGAGCGGGGAGCTGGGGGGGCGGCTGGATCTGTTGGAGGAGCAGGTGGCAGGGGCCATGCAGGCATGCGGGCAGCTCTGCTCTGGGGCCCCTGGGGAGCAGGACTCTCAGGTCAGCGAGATCCTCAGTGCCTTGGAACGCAGGGTGCTGGACAGTGAGGGACAGCTGCGGCTGGTGGGCTCAGGCCTGCACACGGTGGAAGCAGCGGGGGAGGCCCGGCAGGCCATGCTGGAGGGACTACAAGGGGTTGTGGGCCGGCTCCAGGATCGTGTAGATGCCCAGGATGAGACAGCTGCAGAGTTCACGCTACGGTTGAATCTCACTGCAGCCCGGCTAGGCCAACTGGAGGGGCTGCTGCAGGCCCATGGGGATGAGGGATGTGGGGCCTGTGGTGGAGTTCAAGAGGAACTAGGCCGCCTTCGGGATGGTGTGGAGCGCTGCTCCTGCCCCCTGTTGCCTCCTCGGGGTCCTGGGGCTGGTCCAGGTGTTGGGGGACCAAGCCGTGGGCCCCTGGACGGCTTCAGTGTGTTTGGGGGCAGCTCAGGCTCAGCCCTGCAGGCTCTGCAAGGAGAGCTCTCTGAGGTTATTCTCACCTTCAGCTCCCTCAATGACTCACTGAATGAGCTCCAGACCACTGTGGAGGGCCAGGGTGCTGATCTGGCTGACCTGGGGGCCACCAAGGACCGCATTATTTCTGAGATTAATAGGCTGCAGCAGGAGGCCACAGAGCATGCTACGGAGAGTGAGGAGCGCTTCCGAGGCCTGGAGGAGGGACAGGCACAGGCCGGCCAGTGCCCCAGCCTAGAGGGGCGATTGGGCCGTCTTGAGGGTGTCTGTGAACGGTTGGACACTGTGGCTGGGGGACTGCAGGGCCTGCGCGAGGGCCTTTCCAGACATGTGGCTGGGCTCTGGGCCGGGCTACGGGAAACCAACACCACCAGCCAGACGCAGGCAGCCCTGTTGGAGAAGCTGCTGGGGGGACAGGCGGGTCTGGGCAGGCGGCTCGGTGCCCTTAACAGCTCCCTGCAGCTCCTGGAGGACCGTCTGCACCAGCTTAGCCTGAAGGACCTCACTGGTGAGGGGACAAAAGGCATGAGGGGACCCCTCTCAAGCCCCTTATTTTTCTTCCCCCTCCCCCAGCCCAGCTTCCAACTCATCTGCTTTCTCCTTGCTTTTCCCAGCATGAATTGCAGCCCCAACCACTATTCCAGGTGTTAGAGTTTGCCTGCAAGAGAGGATGCAAAGTCCTAGCTCCCTGCCCTCCCTCTGGCTGCTCACTAGGCCTGTGGGTGGAGAGAGGATGTTGCTGTGCCAGCCAGGGATCCAGCATATGCAGCAAGGGACCCCATCACCCCCTCAGTCTGCAAAGCTCCACCTGTTCCATCTATCTTCTCCCTGTTCAGGAAGCCACCACCCACCTTCCTTACCCATTGGAAACTCCTTTTATGGCCCTCTTTCAACTCAATTTTGTCACTGTAGGGCCTGCAGGAGAGGCTGGGTCCCCAGGGCCTCCTGGGCTGCAGGGGCCCCCAGGCCCTGCTGGACCTCCAGGATCGCCAGGCAAGGACGGGCAAGAGGGGCCCATCGGGCCACCAGGTATGTGCACTGAGACCCTTGCTGCAGTCAGGGTTGCCACTGCCCACCCTCCAACCCTGACCCCCTCTGGCAGCCCCAGGCTTGACATTCCACTCTGAACTTGACAAGGGCAATTGGGTCCTACCTGACTGATAGGGAAAATCAGAGGAAAGTGAGGAGGAACTGTGATAGTCGCTGTGTTTGGTTAATGGGTAATAGGAGGCTAATGGATAATGTTGGCCCCACTGCAGTACTGGAGACTAAAGCTGAGTCTATTATGGCTGACTGGGGTGTGAAAAGCTGGGATGGCCCAGCAGTTGAACAGAACGGACCCTACCTATTCCTATTTTTCTTGATACCCCAATTCCTTCTTTGAAGTCCACGTAGCACCCAGCACAACAGGAGAGCCTCAGCAGATGTTTGCTGAGTGACTTAGTGAGAGCTGCTTTACTTCTCACTGCTCCCTTTTCTCTTCTCACAGGTCCTCAAGGTGAACAGGGTGAGTGCTTTTCATTTGATTCTGGGGGGAGAAGCGACTAGGGGTTGGAGGACGGAGGTCCTCAGGCAGCCCTGGGCTGGGGATCCAGCAGGGGAAGGGGGCTGGCACTCTGCCCTGAGCATCCCCTTTAATACCCACCCTTCCTGCTCAGGAGTGGAGGGCGCACCAGCAGCTCCTGTGCCCCGAGTGGCATTTTCAGCTGCCCTGAGTTTGCCCCGGTCTGAACCAGGCACGGTCCCCTTCGACAGAGTCCTGCTCAATGATGGAGGCTATTATGATCCAGAGACAGGTAGGCCTGGGAGGGGCTGGGTTGAACAGTTGGAGAAATGGGTAAGGTATGCAGTGTTATCTTCCCATTCTTGCCTCTTCCGACAGTGTGAATCTTTTCATTCTCTGATTTGGGGAGACCTCGGCTCTTTCTTCATTTATTCATTCTCAGCCAGTGGGGAGAAGTAGTAGTCATTCATTCATTCATTCATTCAGCAGATCTCTACTGGGGCCTGCTCCTGCCCAGGCACTGTTTTAAGGGCTGGGGATGCATAGTGAACAAAGCCCCAAGTTCCCTGCTGCTTGCATTCCAGTGAGGGGAAAAGACCCAGCGGGTCCCCCCCAGGCCAGGAGTTCTGGTGCGCTCCCCGGAGCTTCCCTGGCCCCCTGACTGCTATCCTCGTCCCCAGGAGTCTTCACAGCGCCACTGGCCGGACGCTACTTGCTGAGCGCAGTGCTGACTGGGCACCGGCACGAGAAAGTGGAGGCCGTGCTATCCCGCTCCAACCAGGGCGTGGCCCGCGTAGACTCCGGGGGCTACGAGCCCGAGGGCCTGGAGAATAAGCCGGTGGCCGAGAGCCAGCCCAGCCCGGGCACCCTGGGCGTCTTCAGCCTTATCCTGCCGCTGCAGGCCGGGGACACGGTCTGCGTCGACTTGGTCATGGGGCAGCTGGCGCACTCGGAGGAACCGCTCACCATCTTCAGCGGGGCCCTGCTCTATGGGGACCCAGAGCTTGAACACGCGTAGACTGGGGTCCTGCCCGACGTGTCTACGCCGGCTGAAGAGACAGCGGGGGCGGCAGGCTCCCGGGGTCCCGCCTGGGACGCAGCACCCAGCCCTGGGCGAGCGCCGCACCCGGGCCCGCAGCGGCACCGCGCCCAGAGGGGCCTCTCCCCAGGCCCGGGGCCGCCCATGGAGACTTTTGGCCTGGCGCGATCCACCCGGAACCCCTCCAGGGCCGGCCTGCGGAAGAGCCGATCCTTGCACCCTCCGCTCCCTCCACTGGCCCTCCAGGCAGAGTCCCTGGGCTCCAGGCTCCCCCGCGCGGGCGCCGCCCACCGCCGTACTAAACGATCCAGGAATAAAGACACTTGGTTTTTCTAAAAAAACTAAACGAACCGTTCTGCTCCGGTACGGGGTCGGGGGCTGCCAGGCGTGCACAGGGCACGGGGCAGGAGAGACCGTGGCCTCCGGAGGGAACCCTGGGTACCGCACTGCGCTCGCCGCCTTCGCCCGGCTCGGGGCGGCTGGAATTTGGCTCAGGCAGCAAGCGGCGCCTGGCCGGCTCCTGCGACATCGCCCTAGTGTGCCGCCCGTTTCGCCGGCGTCCGCCAGGGGGCGCTCGGCGTTCCCGCCACGTGAGGCTGCCGCCCACCCGGCTGGTCCCGCTGCTCCGCGGCGGAGGCGTGGCCTCGGCTGGGACTAACCCGGGCGGGGCGGGGCGGGGCGGGGCGGGACAGCCGTGACCGCGGGCTTCAGGCAGGGCTGCAGATGGAGGCCCAGCTCTACCTCGCGGTTCCAGGGTCGGGAGTCCGAGACGCAGGTGTAGCAGAGGGCGGGGCACGTAGCGCATATCCAGCGCATTTTCTCTTTGCATTCTCGAGATCGCTTAGCCGCGCTTTAGAAAGGTTTGCATCAGCTCCGAGTCCATCTGACAAGCGAGGAAACTGAGGCTGAGAAGTGGGAGGCGTTGCCATCTGCAGGCCCAGGCAACCTGCTACGGGAAGACCGGGGGCCAAGACCTCCGGGTTGGCTTTCCCAGGCCAGCTTGGGTCTTCGGGTGTCGGGAGCAAGGGCCCTGCTCCTTTCGTTTCCTGCACCCCTCGCCGCTGCAGGTGGCTCCCTGGAGGAGGAGCTCCCACGCGGAGGAGGAGCCAGGGCAGCTGGGAGCGAGGACACCATCCTCCTGGATAACAGGCAGAGGCCGGGAGGAACCCGTCAGTCGGGCGGGCAGGAAGCTCTGGGATCAGCCTCATGGAAGAGAAGCAGATCCTGTGCGTGGGGCTAGTGGTGCTGGACGTCATCAGCCTGGTGGACAAGTACCCTAAGGAGGACTCAGAGATAAGGTAGGGGCGCCCAGGTCCCCTAGGAGACCCCAGCGGCTGCTGCAGTCCAGCATTTGTGCCAGCGACCGAGGCTGCAGAGACCCCACAGTGAGGCCCTGAGAACCCAGCTTCAAGGCGGAACCGGCGCCCTGTACCCGGGAATCCTGGGGTCTCCCAGCATGAGAGAAGAGAGGAAGGAATGAGGTCTTTAATAAGACGACCCAGGATTTAATAGCATTGTGTTAGCCAATTTACATTTCAACTCAGGGACGGTGTCAGGCATCAGGATCCCCATTTTACTGACAAGCAAGTATAGATTCAGAGACGAAGGGGCTTATCCAGGGGCACACAGCTATCAAGGTGCAGGACCCGTTTCCTGCTTCTGCTGCTTCTTTTTAAACCCACTTGCCTCTCATCAACATTTACTTCTAACTTATTTATCACACATATCTCGCACCTATTCCTGAGAAAGATTTGAGGTAGCTTACAGTAAAAAGTATGTACAGTTACACTGTTGCAGAACATTTAAGACCGTGGTATTTGAGCTTTGACTATAGCTCAGGGCTTGCTGGTACCGGAGGCAAACATGAGATGTCATGGTTTATGTATAGATAGAACTGGTTCATGAGCCCCAGCAAGCTTTTTCCTGGTGCTAAATTCCAAGAGGAGTTTACCAGAAGTCCTCTTCACAAAGGTCAGTGAACACTGTTTAGTAGTGGGAACATCCTTCTCAGTTGTCTGCTAGAAACTGAAGTCACTTGTTGGTTCATTTTTTTTTTTTTTTTTTTTTTTGAGACAGGGTTTCATTCTGTCGTCCAGGCTGGAGTGCAGTGGCGGCGCAACCATGCTCACTGCAGCCTTGACCTCCCAGACTCAAGTGATCTTCCCACCTCAGCCTCCTGAGTAGCTGGGACCACACACACACGTCACCATCACAACTGTATTTTAAATTGTGTGTAGGGACAGGTTCTCACTATGTTGATCAGGGTGGTCTTGAGCTCCTGGGCTCAAGCAATCCTCCTGCCTTGGCCTCTCAAAGTGCTGGGATTACAGGCGTGAGCCACTGCATCCAGCTGATTTGTTGGTTCTTTTCCTTTTTGAGATGGAGTCTCGCTCTGTTGCCCAGGATGGAATGCAGTGGCATGATCTTGGCTCACTGCAATCTCCGCCTTCTGGATTCAAGCAATTCTCCTGCCTCAACTTCCTGGGTAGCTGGGATTACAGGCGTATGCCACCATGCCCGGCTTTTTTTTTTTTTTTTTTTTTTTTTTTTTGTAGAGACAGGGCTTTTCTTTGTAGAGACATGTTGGCTAGGCTGGTCTCAAACTCCTGACCTCAAGTTATCTGCCCGTCTCAGTCCCCCAAAGTGCTGAGATTACAGGCATGAGCCACCACACCCGGCTTATTGGTTCTTGTATTTCCTCTTGCTAAGGGCCCCACTATTAGTTACGCTGTAATGCTGTGAGGGCATTTCTGTGGGGTGGGACACTAGCTTTCTCTTGGTGCAGTCAGTGAGTGCTTAGAACACTGAAAATTGCTCCTGGGCTATATCAGTTGTCCCAGCTAAGAACTGGATAAGAGGCAGTTCAAGACTGAACTCCAGAAAGACACGACAGAGCTGATGACTGAAAGGCTAACTGAGGTGAGAGACCCCAGCACTCCCCAGGCTTTGGGCCACAAAGCACCATCACATATATTATTTTATACGCTCCTCCCAGCAGCCCATGGGAACTGTGTAAAGATCAGTGAAATCCTTTATATACATAAAGAAACTGAAGATTGGGAGAAGTTTTCTGAGGCCGCGGAGGTAAATGGCGGCACAGCGGCAGCGGCAGCTCCTAGCATGGAGTCCGGATCCCTGCCCTCTGCCTTCTCCCGTATACCCTGTCCCTTTGCTGCTCTTGGACTTGATCCTTTACTTTGGATTGCCAGAGGTTAGGGCCCCTTGCCGGGGTGCAGGGACAGTGGGGAAGGGGCACAGGCATGCCACTGTGTGGATCTAACCCGCGGTGCAAGGTTGAGGCAGCCCCAGGGCATGGCACTCAGTGAGGAGTTGGGTTCATCTCAGGGGAACAGTGCAAATTCCAGGGCCACGGGTTCTTGGAGGACCGTGGAGAGCCTGGGGAAAGACTAAGCACCTCTGTCAGAGCTGAAGTCCCATTTCCTCTCAGCTTAATTTTGTCGGGAAGGTAGGGGAAGGAGGTCCTGCTAGCGCCCACACTGATGGGGCAGGTTCTGAAGGTAGGCACTGAGAGAGGTCCCTCTCTAAAGAGCCCCTCCCCAATCCATCATGCTCCCTGCCCTCCAGGCCATGCCTCCCCCACAGCCCCATGGCCCTGGCTCCCTGCAGCCTGGCTCCTGGACTATTGTGCCTCCCAGAGAAGCACATCCGAGTGGGGACCCAGACCTTCCTGGGTGTCTCAGCCCCGCCTGTCCCAGGGTCTCTGTGCTTCACAGGCAGTTGGGGACTCTCGGGAGCTGCCACCTGGAGCTCAGCCAGACCCCTGGGACGTGTCCCCTGCCTCCCAGAGTCCATACCAGGGAGAGACTTCCAGAAAGCATCCGCTTGCTCAGCTGAACACTTTTTTTCTTTTTTGAGACAGAGTTTCGCTCTTGTTGCCCAGGCTGGAGTACAATGGTGCGATCTTGGCTCACTGCGACCTCTGCCTCCTGAGTTCAAGTGATTCTCCTGCCTCAGCATCCCAAGTAACTGAGATTACAGGCATGCGCCACCACACCCAGCTAATTTTGTACTTTTAGTAGAGACGGAGTTTCTCCATGTTGGTCAGACTGGTCTCGAACTCCTGACATCAGGTGATCCACCTGCCTCAGCCTCCCAAAGTGCTGGGATTACAGGCGTGAGCCACCGCGCCCAGCCTTCAGCTGAGCATTTCTGCACAGGAAATATCAGTGTGACTTTGAAGGGTTTCCCCAGAGTAAAATCTTTTCTTTTTTTTTTTCTTTTTTTTTTTTTTTTTTAAGATGGAGTCTCGCTCTGTCACCCAGGCTGGATCTCTGCTCACTGCAAGCTCCGCCTCCCCGGTTCATGCCATTCTCCTGCCTCAGCCTCCTGAGTAGCTGGGACTACAGGCGCCCGCCACCACGCCCGGCTAATTTTTTATATTTTTAGTAGAGACGGGGTTTCACCGTGTTAGCCAGGATGATCTTGATCTCTTGACCTCATGATCCAACCACTTCGGCCTCCCAAAGTGCTGGGATTACAGACGTGAGCCTCCGCGCCTGGCTGTCCCAGAGTAAGATTCTATACCCTTTCTTAGAAACCTCATCAAAGCTTGGGCCTAACTACTTTTAGTTTTAAAATACGGAGTAAATAGCAATGGCTTTGGGGTCAGGAAACTTGGGTTCCCACGTCAACTTTGTCCTTCACTATTGATCAAGTCACAGATCCCTCAAGATTCCTCCTTTCTTTTTGTAAAAATTTCTGTAAATCTCAGCTTGAAAGTCTTTTCTTTTTTTCTGAGATGGAGTCTGGCTCTGTCACCCAAGCTGGAGTGCAGTGGCCGGATCTCAGCTCACTGCAAGCTCCGCCTCCCAGGTTCACGCCATTCTCCTGCCTCAGCCTCCCCAGTAGCTGGGACTACAGGCGCCCGCCACCTTGCCCAGCTAGTTTTTTGTATTTTTTAGTAGAGACGGGGTTTCACCGTGTTAGCCAGGATGGTCTCGATCTCCTGACTTCGTGATCCACCCATCTCGGCCTCCCAAAGTGCTGGGATTACAGGCTTGAGCCACCGCGCCCGGCCCAAAAGTCTTGTCTTTTCTTTTCTTTTTTTTTTTTTTAGACAGAGTCTTACTCTGTTGCCCAGGCTGGAGTACAGTGGCGTGATCTCGACTCACTACAACCTCCACCCTCTGGGTTCAAGTGATTCTCTTGCCTCAGCCTCCCGAGTAGCTGGGATTACAGGCAACTACCACCGCATCTGGCTCATTTTTGTATTTTTAATAGAGACAGGGTTTCACCATCTTGGCCAGGCTGGCCTTGAACTCCTGACCTCGTGATCCTCCCGCCTCAGCCTCCCAAAGTGCTGGGATTACAGTTGTGAGCCACCACACCCAGCCAGCTTGAAAATCTTTGACCAGCTGGGTGCAGTGGCTCATACCTATAATCCCAGCACTTTGGGAGGCCAAGGCAGGAGGATCGTTTGAGCCAAGTAGTTCAGGACCAGCCTGGGTAACATAAGGAGATTCCATCTCTACAAAAAAAATTTTTTTTTAATTAGCGGGGCATGGTGATGTGCACCTATAATCCCAGCTACCCAGGAGGCTGAGGTGGAGGGATCAGTTGAGCAGGGGAGGTTGAGGCTGCAGTGAACCATGATCATGCCATCGCACTCTAGCCTGGGTGACAGAGTGACTCTGTCTCAAAAAAAAAAAAAAAAATTACTATCCTTTGTCATTGTTATTGTTGTTTTTGAGACCAGATCTTACTCTGCCACCCAGGCTGGAGTGCAGTATCATGGCTCACTACAGCCTAAACCTCCCGGGCTCATACGCTCCACCAACTTCAGCCTCTTGAGTATGCACCATCATACCCAGTTAATTTTTAAATTTTTTTTTTTTTTTTGAGACGGAGTCTCGCTCTGTCGCCCAGGCTGGAGTGCAGTTGCCAGATCTCAGCTCACTGCAAGGTCCGCCCCCCGGGTTTACGCCATTCTCCTGCCTCAGCCTCCCGAGTAGCTGGGACTACAGGCGCCCGCCACCTCGCCCGGCTAGTTTTTTGTATATTTTAGTAGAGACGGGGTTTCACCGTGTTCGCCAGGATGGTCTCGATCTCCTGACCTCGTGATCCGCCCGTCTCGGCCTCCCAAAGTGCTGGGATTACAGGCTTGAGCCACCGCGCCCGGCCTTAAATTTTTTTTTAAGAGACAAAATCTCCCTTTGTTGCCCAGGCTGGTCTTGGACTTCTGGGCTCAAGTGATCCTCCTGCTTTGGCCTCCCAAAGTGTTGGGATTATAGGCATGAGCCACCGCGCCTGGCCTACTATAATTTTTTTCTAATGACATCATGCTCCCCTTTTCCCAAAACTGAAGTTTTGTGTACAAATATGCTTTGGCCTAAAAATTCTGGTTCAGTTTTTTCTCTTAATTAGTGGTTCTTTGGTACTGTTCCTTTTATTGTAAACTGCCACAATTATTATTATTATTGGATCTGGCACAATAGAAATAACAACACCATTCTTACCTCAAAGGTAATAACATTCATCAATGACTTCTCATTTGGGCTCCAGTGACACTGTGAGGTGATCAGTGCTTTGACCCTGTATGTGAAAGTTATCATTTTTGCTGCTGATGACAATGTAGCCCTTCACGTGTGTCTTGTTAGTTTCCTTTTGATTGGTTTTTAGTAAAGATGGAGAAGTGCTCCCTGCTGCCACTTCTTAAATGACCAACATCCAGGTTTGCTGTCCTGTCTTACTCATTTGATTTTATAGCTCTGCAGTTTCTATTGAAGTAGACACTCCTATGACAGGGGTAGATGTAAATGTGATACCTTTGGGAAGAGGCACTTAGTCCCCAAGGTCCTTGGAGTTGCTCCAGTACTCAAGGAGGAGACCAAAGGTGCAGCCTCCAGAGCATCTCTGACTGGGGTAAAAGGTGAGGAGGAGATGACCTGGAGTTAGTGGGGCTCTCAAATAGTGATGGACCCAAGTGAGTGGTTTCCTGATGCCCTAGGAATAGATGGAAATATCAAAAGGAACTGCTGTGAGCTTGAATTTAGCCTCGGCTGGGGAGGTAGACACCACTCTCAGCCAAGCTCCTTCCCTTGGCCAGCCTCGGCTGCCCCAGGTACAAAGTCAGATGGCAGCCTAGATGATTTCTGAGAAGAGTCCCCAGCTTCACATTCTCTAGGCCCCTATACAGGGGACTGTGTTTGGGACCAGCCTGCTGGGGCTGCAGAGACCCTCCCTGTGCTTTGCAGGTGCTTGTCCCAGAGATGGCAACGCGGAGGCAACGCGTCCAACTCCTGCACCGTTCTCTCCCTGCTCGGAGCCCCCTGTGCCTTCATGGGCTCAATGGCCCCTGGCCATGTTGCTGAGTAAGTCCAGGAGGGAGAGTCCACTGGGGAAGGCCTGCCTGCATCGTGGGGGGAGAAGAAGGATGTGTCCACCCTGGGTGGGTGGGGGATTAGAAATGGGTTGTGTCCGGCAGAAATGCGGGGAGGGGGCACAGTGGAGCACCAGACTCCCAGCCCTGCCTTGGCACGGCCTCTCTGTGGTTCGAGGGCTGATGCTGCCCCGTGAAGCTTTCCTTGCCACAGCTCGTTTCCTGGACACTTCCTGGAGCCTGCTTCAGCCTCTTCCCTTCTCCTTCCTTGCTTCCTGCAGACTCTGAGGTGGATTTTCCTTTGCCTTATCTTAAGTCCCTTATCTTGGCCGTGCTTGAGGCAGAAGACAGTTAGGGACACGCAGTACCCATCCTCCCTCAGGAATGGCCACCATCCACGGCCCCCAGGTCCAGCCCCATAGTTTCTGTCCCAGTTGAGGGGCAGGGCTGGTGCTCATGTCCCTGTTGTTCACTGAAGCAGTGACAGTACCCTGTTCAAGGACACCCTGAAACCACGTGCTAAAGCTGGGCTCAGAACCCACAACTTCCAGCTCCCCGGCTGTCAGGGCTATAGCCCTAAGTGGCTCATGCACGCCCTCCATGTTGGCTGCTGCAGGGACCTCAGAACCCTTTGACCCCGGCGCTGCCGACTCAGCAAGCACTTATCAGGAGGTGAGGCCACACTTTGCACACTGTGGGCACCGGGGCAGGCTGCCAGGTTGCTGGCCTGTGAAGGGCAGCCCTTTGATCCCTGGTTTGAAAGGGGCTGCTGGCAGAGTCCACCCACCTGAGCTACAGCCAAACTCCCTGCCTTGATGAACTGCCAGGAAGAGAATAGAGGGAGAGAATCTGCCCTGTGAGATGGGACAGGATGGCTCAGAGCCAAGGGCTGGCGACTCATTAAACCTCTTTAATAGCTCCTTTCCTCTGAGCTGGAGGGAGGACTGTGGCTCTGGCTTAGGGTGGTCGACTCTCCTTTACACAGCAATAATGCCAATGGGTGGGCTATTCAGAATTCTCCCCATGTCTTGACAAACATTTAGAGAGCACCTACCATGTCCCAGGCACTGGGGTGCAAAAGTTATCTGGCAAACCAAACCACATTTCCGATGCTTTGGGAAAGCTACCATTTAAAGGGGTTGTAAGTGAAGGGATGATGCTCTGACTTGGTATCTTCATGCAAATCTGCATTATCCAGCTTTGGTGTTGCTGAAAGCGGGCTCTGGCCAGGATGGTGGCTGTACTGCTGGGCATAATTGCCAGTTCTTGAGCACAGAACAGTGCATGTCCAGAGAGGGCTGGAAGGGCTGGGGCTGACCTCCTTGTCCTTGCCCCTGGGCTCACTCTGCGTGGAGGGCATTCTGAGAGAGAGTCCTGGACCAGGCCCACACTGAATGGCATCAGGCACGGGGCGCCAGCTAATTGCCCAGGAGGATTCACCTGACTGCAGGAGGACAGAGCAGTGAGCTGGCTCACCAAGGCAGCGCCACTTCCAGGCTGGGCCTCCTGGAGGCAGGCAGAGAGTGAGAGGAATCACAGCATTAGGGCTGAGAGGGACTCAGAGAGGACAGCACCATGGATGAGCTTGCGGAGGACAGCTGGGGGCAAAGTATTGCCTTGGAGATTAATTATTAACCCTGCTTGGGCATTGCAGGAAACAAGCCACGCTGCCCCCAACCTGCTTGGTTCAAACAGGGTACAGGTTCTAGGGCCCTGTCTAGCTTTATGAACAGGAGCAAATCCTTTCCAGCTTGAGTTGGACTGAAAAACAGTCAGGATTGGAGCATGCTTCAGCCAAGACCTAAAAGGATGGCCCTTAGTGTTTCTCTCTCTGAACTCCAGGCTCTGCACTCCTGCATCTCTTGCCCTGTTGCACTACCTGTGGCAAGAATATGATTCCTAGTTCTCTCCCAGCCCCTTTGCTTGCACCCCTGCCTTTCAGGGTCCCTAGTGGCCCTGCCAGCTACCCTCCAGTCCCCAAAACCCTTGTCGAACCGCACCCCCTTCGGGTTACTCCGCCCTGGCAGTTTTGTCCTGGATGACCTCCGCCGCTATTCTGTGGACCTACGCTACACGGTCTTTCAGACCACGGGCTCCGTCCCCATCGCCACGGTCATCATCAACGAGGCCAGTGGTAGCCGCACCATCCTATACTACGACAGGTTTGTACAACTGTCTGTGCCTTGCCAGCTGCCGCCGCCGTCACCAAAACCCCCAGAACAGGACTCTTATTCTCTTAGAGGCTCGTGTGCTCCAGCACCCTCTCTCCACTCCTTTTGGAGGTCAAGGCCACTTGCAGGCTCTAATCTGTGTCTCCTTGCCCTTTTCCTGGCCGGGCCTCCACCCTAAGCTTCCTGGTGGCCGACTTCAGGCGGCGGGGTGTGGACGTGTCTCAGGTGGCCTGGCAGAGCAAGGGGGACACCCCCAGCTCCTGCTGCATCATCAACAACTCCAATGGCAACCGTACCATTGTGCTCCATGACACGTAAGGCCCCCTGGCCTCGCCCCGCTACAACCCCCCAATCAGCTGGCTCAATCAGTTCCCTTACTCGCCACCGTGGGCATCCCAACTGCCCTCTCTGTGGCTTCTGTGTACCAGAAATTGCTCCCCTGCCAAAATGTCCAGTGATTTCCTAATTGCTTTCAATTAGGGGAAAAGTGAGGTGGGAAGGGATGGGCTTTGCTGTGCCTGGTGACTTGGCCTTGGTCAACACCACAGAAGGGCAGGCAAGCCTATATAAAAGGTAATTTATGAGGTGATTCCTCCATAATTATTAAATAGTTAATCGGCAGCTTGGGTGTGGGTGCGGGGAAACTGTTCTCAGGACAGAAGGGTGGGAGATGGGAGTCAACCCTTCTTAAGAAGGGCTGGGGGGGCCCACTGGGATTTCCAGGGTCAGCCCCAGAGTTGCCAGCCTGCAGCATGGCACCAAGGAGCTGGGGTTTGGGTGTGTAAAAGAGATGAGTCCCCCAAAGGTTTCGGCATGATGAAGCCAGGCCACACACGCCACACACCATTCACAGCCATTGCTGAAGGAGGGGAAAGGGAACACTGGGTCAGCAGATTGGGGTCATCTAACATGGTGCTGACCTGGGGGAAGGGGCTATCCCTCCCTCCTGCGTCCCAGGCCACTCAAGAGAGGCCCCATGGGCCTAGACACTTATCCCTCGCAGACTCCCTCCTGCAGGATTTTAGAGGTTTAGTTTTCTGAGAACCTAGTATGTGCCAGGTACTGTTACGGCTGAGAGGGCCCAAGCCCAGCAGCCCTGAGGTTCAGGCTGTCCCTACTGCCCAGCCTGACTGCTGGACCTGGAGGAGGGGGCAGCCATCCCTGGGCTCCATATGTGCAGTGAGTGAGTAGGCAGGCATATGTGCTACAGGTGACCTTCACACTGGGCAATCCTAGTCAAATGCTTGTTAAGCAACAATCTGTAGTAACCCTGATCAAGGACACAACATAGCTATTTACAGGAGAGGAGCTCTGAGGAGAAATGTGTATTGCCCACTGGCCTCAGTCCAGGCACATTCACACACGTTACTTGCAACTACAGCAGCCTGCAGGGAGGCTGGGGGGTTTCGGCCCCATTTATCAGTGAGGAAGCAGCCTCCAAAAGGGCCAGGCGAATCACACAGCTATAGTTAAGAGGAAGGACTCGGCTACAGAACGTGGAGCGGGGACATTGAGCTGAGGTCCCTGGCCCAGGAGCAGACCCCTACTGGGGGTCTCCTTTCCTAAACCACCCAAACACAAAGTCTTTCTCCAGTGCTAACTACTTTGACCTCAGGGTTGCAACAAGGAGCTACTAATCTCAGGACAGGGGTGCCATAGGTAAACCCCAACGCTGGAGCGCCAGAAGTGAGGGGGGACCAGAAAGCCCAGGCACAGGGTCGTGGGCTT
Source organism: Rhinopithecus roxellana (assembly GCF_007565055.1). NCBI lineage: Eukaryota > Metazoa > Chordata > Mammalia > Primates > Cercopithecidae > Rhinopithecus > Rhinopithecus roxellana. Next base: position 69,056,754 of record NC_044565.1, read on the forward strand.
TATAGTTGCCCAGGGCTCTGCCCGTGGAAGCCGCATGCTGCTGCAAGGGATTCTGGGAAGTGTAGGCTTGGCGCTCTTGGTGCATTCTGGGAGATGCAGTCTCCAAGGCACACAGACCTGGCCAGTTGACACGTATTGCTGTTCAGTTTACCCTGAGATAATTTAATCATAACCTCAAACTCAGGAAGGGGCACCCCAGCACACTGTAACAGTGACCACTCTGGAGCTGAGCCTGAGAATCCTGTGCTGTGGATCCAGCTTCCTGCCCTGCTGCTGGCAGTGCAGGCACAGGGTCTACAACTGCCAGTTAGAGATCCTGGCCCTGGCTGACCCCATCATGCTCCTTCTTCTCTGTCCTTTCCATCCTGTGACCTAGGAGCCTGCCAGATGTGTCTGCTACGGACTTTGAGAAGGTTGATCTGACCCAGTTCAAGTGGATCCACATTGAGGCAAGCCCTGCCTTACCTGTGTTTTGAGGGGCTCAACCTGCCAGCCTCCTCCACATGTTCTGCCTCCTTGGTTTCTTTGAACCATGAAGTACCTTAGAGATAAATGAATCCAACCCCCTCATTCCCTCTCCATCCTTCCTTATGTCTGCAGGTGAGGAAACTAAGGCCCAGAAAGATTAGGTGACTTACTCAAGGTCACACAGCAGAACATAGGCACAGCTGGCTCCAGGCAAAGTCCTGTGCTTTCTGTGCTACGGGCTGCCCCACTGCCTCCAACTCTGCCTCTGGCGGACATCTGACTGCTTAGGGCCTGACCCATTACCTCTGGGGAAGCAGCAAGGACAGGGCCTAACTCAGCTCCCAAATAAAGAGAACTAGAGCCTTTACTCCAAGAGAGGTTTTGGAGTCTGGGTGGGAGGAAATCCTGAGAAGTGCTGAGTTCTAGCTCCATCATTTAACCTACGGTAGGTCTTTCACAGTCTCTTTTATTCTTTAGTCTTCTCATCTGTGGAATGGAGTAGCTGGTTGATAGATCTGCAAGGTCCACGACAGCTCTGAATTATGTAATTTAGGATGGGGTTCTAACCCAGCCTCCCCGAGGCCCTCTCCCTCTGCACCCAGAGTTTCAGCAGGGCAGGAAGAATGAGCCAGATTGACCAGGCAGTGCCCAGCAGTCCTGAGCTGCCCTGTCTTGCCCCAGGGCCGGAATGCATCGGAGCAGGTGAAGATGCTGCAGCGGATAGACACGCACAACACCAGGCAGCCTCCAGAGCAGAAGATCCGGGTGTCCGTGGAGGTGGAGAAGCCACGAGAGGAGCTCTTTCAGCTGTTTGGCTACGGAGATGTGGTGGGTGCCCCATTCAGCCTCTCTTTGCCACTTCTGGCTAATTTGGTTCTTAAAGGGAGCCAGAGTCCTTTAATCCTGCCTACCACAATTGGAATAGTGGTTCCTGGTTTGGCGGTGTTGGAAGATGGGGAATGGGGGTTAAAGCAAAGAGGTAGACCCCTAGCCTTGGACTCCAGTGCAGGCCTCAGCAGTGACCAAGGAGTAGAATGTCTCCACCCCAGGTGGGTGCATAGGTGTAAGAATACCCAGAGGGCTTGGGTAGGGCCTAGACAGCCACAGGGCAAGCCTGTGTGGAAGCAGCTCCTCTCTGGGGCTCCCCAGTCTTTTCCTCTGCAGAATGAGGATACACAACTGTTCTCTGAGGTTTCTTCCAACTCAGGGGTATCTGGCAGGTTGTGGGGGCTGCTAGGGGTGAGGGGAGGGTGGGAAGGAGACTTACATGAGTCTCTTTTTGAAAAGGCTGGATGGAGACGGGTGGATCACGAGGTCAGGAGATCGAGACCATCCTGGCTAACACGGTGAAACCCCGTCTCTACTAAAAACTACAAAAAACTAGCCGGGCGAGGTGGCGGACGCCTGTAGTCCCAGCTACTTGGGAGGCTGAGGCAGGAGAATGGCGTAAACCTGGGAGGCGGAGCTTGCAGTGAGCTGAGATCCGGCCACTGCACTCCAGCCTGGGCGACAGAGCGAGACTCCGTCTCAAAAAAAAAAAAAAAAAAAGAAAAGAAAAGGCTGGATGTAAATGGAATTTGGGAGATAAGTCTAGCATCATAGCAGAAGTTGGTTGGAAACCATCCAGCCAAGGTCCTCAACCTTGGCTGTATATTAAAAAAGATGAATGCAGGCCAAGTGCAGTGGCTCACACTTGTCATCCCAGCACTTTGGAAAGCTGAAGTAGGAGGACTGCTTGATGCCAGGATTGCTTGATGCCAGGAGTCCAAGTCTGGGCAACATAGTGAGACCCCTGTCTCTATGAAAATAAATAAATGAGCCAGGAGCAGTGGCTCATACCTGTAATCCCAGCACCTTGGGAGGCCAGTGCAGGAGGATCACTTCAGCCCAGGAGTTCAAGATTGCGAGACCCTGTCTTTATACAAAAAAAAGAAAAAAAAAAATTCCTGGCAGGGTGGTGTGTACCTATAGTCCCAGCTACTCAGGAGGCTGAGGCAGGAGGAGTGCAGTGCCTGAGCCCTCACCATCTTGGTGTTGATTGGCATGGGCAGAGTTAAGGCTTTGGTGTTTTTTTTTTTTTTTTTTGAGGCAGAGTCTCACTCTGTCGCCGGGGCTGGAGTGCAGTGGCCGGATCTCAGCTCACTGCAAGCTCCGCCTCCCGGGTTTACGCCATTCTCCTGCCTCAGCCTCCCGAGTAGCTGGGACTACAGGCGCCCGCCACTTCGCCCGGCTAGTTTTTGTATTTTTAGTAGAGACGGGGTTTCACCGCGTTAGCCAGGATGGTCTCGATCTCCCGACCTCGTGATCCGCCCGTCTCGGCCTCCCAAAGTGCTGGGATTACAGGCTTGAGCCACCGCGCCCGGCTGGTGTTTTTTTTTTGTATTTACCAAAACTTCCTCTGGAGATTCTAAAGCGTAGGTAGGGTTGAGGGAGCCCCTTTGCTTTCCAGATGAAGAAACCATACCTACAGGACACAGTTGTGGGAAAAGCCAGCAAAACTGCTCTGGGGAGCCAGCATGGCGGTGGTAGATTCCATCCCAAGGTGGCGCTCAAGGCTTTCTGTGGTTTTCAATCCATTGATCCAGGAACAAACGGACCAGGGCTTTTGTTTCACAATTTAGGTATTCTATTATATATAAGCATCAATAAAAATGTGTTTCTGGCCGGGTGCAGTGACTCACACCTGTAATCCCAGAAATTTGGAAGGCTGAGGCAGGAAGATCGTTTGGGGCTAGGAGTTCGAGACCAGCCTCGACAACGCAGGGAGACCCTGTCTTTACAAAAAATAAAGAAAAAAGAAAACCACATTCCCATGGGACAGTGAGATGCTATGTTGGGGATCTAGATGGACGTGTTAGGGGAGTTGTGTTGTAATGGGGGCAACGCCAGGCTGCTGTTGGTGAGTGAAGAGTTAGAAGTGACCACCAGCTTCTCTTCCACTGCCCACAGGTGTTTGTCAGCAAAGATGTGGCCAAGCACTTGGGGTTCCAGTCGGCAGAGGAAGCCCTGAGGGGCTTGTATGGTCGTGTGAGGAAAGGGTGAGCTGGGGAAGCCAGGAAGGGGCTCCAGGGGGTACAGGATGAGCCTGGACTCCAGGGGTCCGCCCTGGGATTGGGGGCATGGCTGGGGGGATGGGGTGGGCTAACACCCAGCTGAGTGGAACTGTCTTGCAGGGCTGTGCTTGTCTGTGCCTGGGCTGAGGAGGGCGCCGACGCCCTGGGCCCTGATGGCAAACTGATCCACTCGGATGCTTTCCCGCCACCCCGTGTGGTGGATACCCTGGGGGCTGGAGACACCTTCAATGCCTCCGTCATCTTCAGCCTCTCCCAGGGTGAGTACGGCAGCAGGAGGGGAAAAGGACTGGGACCTGTCCCTGCCCCAAACACCTGACTGACCTAGTTACTTGTCCCTCCTCCAGGGAGGAGCGTGCAGGAAGCACTGAGATTCGGATGCCAGGTAGCCGGCAAGAAGTGTGGCCTGCAGGGCTTTGATGGCATTGTGTGAGAGCCGGTGCGGTAGGAGGTGCTGGCTCCCCGCACACCATGGAGGCTGCCATTGCGGCTGCATTGCCTTCTCCCCTCCATCCAGCCTGGCATCCAGGTTGCCCTGCTCAGGGGACAGATGCAGGCTATGGGAAGGACTCCGCCTGTGTCCTGTGTTCCCCACACGTCTCTCCCTCCAGAGCCTCACACCGAATAAATCTTCCTCGGAGCCAGCTTCTCCTGGCAACTTCTGTCCTCGGTGTCTGAACTGCTCTGGCTGGGCATTCCTGAGGCTCTAACTCTTCAGTCCTCCCTCCTTGTGTCCATTCCCCAAATTAACCTCTCCACCCAGGCCCAGAGGAGGGGCTGCCTAGGCTATAGCAGCAAGAAGTGCCCCAGGCTTGCCGCCAGCTCTGCCCTGGCTGGGGAGGACACTCAGTGCCCCATACCCAGCGAACCTGCCAAAGAACCAGAATCCATGAGAGCTCTTCGGGGTCCTGCGTTGTGCAGACTCTATTCCCATAGCTCAGAAGCTGGGAGTCCACACGGCTGAGCCAAACTGACAGGCCAGTGGGGGGGAGGGGGTGGGGCGCCTCCTCTGCCCTGCCGACCAGCCTGTGATTTGGTGGCGTCTTTATTGTCCAAAAATATCTCCTCCCGCTGACTGCCCCAGAGCCTGAAAGTCTCACCCGTGGAGCCTACCTTGGAATTAAGGGGATGCCTCAGCCACAACTGTGACCCAAGATACAGAGTGTTGTCCTCAGGGAGGTCGGATCTGGAACACATATTGGAATTGGGGCCAACTCCAATATAGGGTGGATAAGGCCTTATAATGTAAAGAGCATATAATGTAAAGGGCTTTAGAGTCAGACAGACCTGGATTCAAATCTGCCATTTAATTAGCTGCATGTCACCTTAGGGTACAGCACTTAACACAATCTGCCTCAATTTCTTCATCTGTCAAATGGAGCCAATTCTGCCTGGCTACAGAATTATTGCGAGGATAAAATCATGTAATATATAAAATGCCCAGCATGATGCCTGATGTGTACGAGGCTCTTAGAAAGTTTTAGTGATGATTAACATTACTGGGGGTGGGGGGCAGATACAGGGTGATGGGGCCACCTGCCCTGAGCTGCAGGAGAGCATGGGGTGTCTGAACACCAGCTGGGGGGGAACCAGAGAGTGTCTGGGGCTCAGGGATAGACTGAGCTTCCCTCACCGGGCGCTCTGCAGCTGGCCATGGCTGGCACTATGTGCTCTGCTGCCGGAGCACCGTGAGGCCCAGAAACACTGGGAAGGCGGCATCCCTGTCCTTTCGGTGTCCCCAACCCCCTGTTCCCCTAAGAGGGTCTGGGCAGGCTGGACGGGTAGAGAGGTGGCCCAGGGGGATGAATTCATTCAGTTCTTTATTGGCAATCTGTCCCTTAACTTAGGGTCTCCCTGAGTTGCACAGAAAGACCTGATACCTACTGGGACCAGACAGGGGGCACAGAGGTGGTCCTTGTCCCAGCGTACATTCCCCTGCCCACTTCAGGGCTTATGTTCTGAAACTGAGACATCGTGGGGTACCTGTATCTTCGAGATCTAGATCTCATCATTCTCCAGTTGAACAATATGCACCTCAAACTCATTTGGGATGTTCTTAGACTCCAGTGTTTCCCCTGGAAGTTCCTTGGCCTCCTCTCCATTCTCCCTGGCCTCTGCCTGGCCCCCAGCTTCCCCTCTGGGCCCTGGAACATCTTCAGCCTCTGCCTGGCCCCCAGCTTCCCCTCTGGGCCCTGGAACATCTTCAGCCTCTGCCTGGCCCCCAGCTTCCCCTCTGGGCCCTGGAACATCTCCTTCAGCCTCTGCCTGGCCCCCAGGCTCTTGGACAGGATCCAAAGACTCCCTTCTGGCCTCTACCTGGCCCTCTGCTTCTTCTCTGGGACCTGGGGCTTCCTGTGTTTCTTGTCTTAATGGGCTTTTAGCTAACAGGGACTGCCTCCCAACAGCTTGTGGCTCCTGAGGCGATGGAGCAAGGAGCTCTCCAGGCTCCACGTGACTGGGGGCCTCTCCCGGGAAGTTGATGAGCTCAGCAGGGGTCATGAGCCCATCCCCATTCAGGTCCTGGGTCTCGAGCACTTTGTCCACTATCAAGATCACCTGTGGAAGCAGAGTCACTGTGGGGTCTCCAGTGACAGGGATGTTCCCCAGGAGTCCTGACCCTCCCCAACCCACCCTTGCATCCCTGCCGTGTAAGCTCTAAGCCCTCCTTTTACAGAGGATTCACCAAAAGAGTTATGATGAGCAAGACCAAAACCCCAAAGCACTGGGTCTCCTTTATGGGTGATCTCCATCCAGCAGAGCTTACCGGGTTGGTGGTAGGAGAGTTGGCAGCTCCAGGGGCCAAAGCAGCTGTCAACATGGACAACAGCTCCAGGCCATCCAGCTGTCCACTCTGGTCATAGTCATGGAGGGCAAAGAGGTAGAGGAAAACTAGAGAAGAGAAGCTGGATTAGAAGAGGTGCCTGGGGAGGTGGAGAAAGCAGGAGTCAATGGGGCAGCCGAGGTCAGTCCCAGATCTGGCTGCCCAGAGCCTCCCGTCCCTGGCCCCATCAGCCCAGCCCCTCACCCTGCTCCCGGCTCAGATGCTCCGGCTGCACTTCTGTCCTTTCTAGTCCCTTTAGGTAGCTCTGCAGAAGTCTGTCAGAAAAGTGGAGAATCAGCCCAGGAGAGGTGAGTCTGTAGCCCAGGGCCTGGTCGTCTCCCTGAAAGCACCCCCAGCTCAGCCTACTCACCCGAGCTGCTCCCGGCCTGGCTGGAAGGGGTTGGGCAGGAGCTGATGCTGCACTTCAGAGTCTGGCCTGGAGGAGGAAGGGGAGGACCACCCTTGCAGAGAGCCTCCCTGAGGGCCCAGCCTGTCAACCTTCTGCCTCCAATCTCCTGGCAGAGTTCTCTCCCCAGACCCAAAGGGAGTTGCCCCCAAAATTCCAAAAACCTTGTAGGGAGTAGGCTCTTCTGGTCTCCTTGGAACCAAATCCTTAACTCCCTCAGACTCTGTTTTTGCAGCTGGCTACCTTAGACTTTAAATGAAAACCCAAATAAAAACATCTGGTTAGGTAGAGGCCAGATGAGGCCACACCTACTAGACACAAGTTAGATTCAAGAAAACAGCCCAGTGAGTGGCAGGACAACATGGGTCATGGCACCCCTCCCCTTCGATGCTGAGAGGAGGGGCAGGTCTCTAGTGGAGCCCGATGGCACTGCTCGGTTTTATATAGACCCAGTTTGCTCCATGACATAAAATTGACCTATACTTTTTCAAGGACAGGATATATCTGTTGGTTCTGTGGTTTCAAGCTGCTCAGGATCTCTTTGTCAGTCTTTCAAGCTCCAAATGTGCTCCTAATTCTGGACTGGGTTAACTGTTTGCCCAAGTCAATCCAGACCTGTGATGCCAGAGAGCTGGCAGGAGTTGCAGCGACTTTTGTCACGGCTACCAGCCCTTGGGGCTGTTCTGTGGCTGTTTCCCCTTCTACCCAGCATACCCATTGCACAGTATTTATAAATAAAACCTTCAGAAAGTATTCAGATAACATAGAAATGACATGCTAATGATCTCTACTTCTTTGATGTTCCCACCATAAGGTCTTTTTTTGTTCTTTTTAAGATGGAGTCTCGCTCTGTCACCCAGGCTGAGTGCAAAGGCTTGATCTTGGCTCACTGCAACCTTCACCTCCCAGGTTCAAGCGATTCTTTTGCCTCAGCCTCCTGAGTAGCTGGGATTACAGACATGCAACACCATGCCCAGCTAATTTTTTTTTATTTCTGTAGAGATGGGGTTTCACCACGTCGGCCAGGCTGGTCTCAAACTCCTGACCTCAGGTGATCTGTCTGCCTTGGCCTCCCAAAGTGCTGGGATTACAGTTGTGAGCCACCACACCCGGCCCACCTTAAGGTCTTGATAATAAAACTTGCAGGCCAGGCACGGTGGCTCACGCCTGTAATCCCAGCACTTTGAGAGGCCGAGGCAGGTGTATCACAAGGTCAGGAGTTCGAGATCAGCCTGGCCAATATAGTGAAACCCCGTCTCTATTAAAAATACAAAAATTAGCCCAGTGTGGTGGTGGGCGCCTGTAGTCCCAGCTACTTGGGAGACTGAGGCAGAAGAATTGCTTGAACCCAGGAGGTGGAGGTGGTAGTGAGCTGAGATGATGCCACTGTACTCCAGCCTGGGCGACAGAGTGAGACTCAGTCTCAAAACAAAAAAACAACAAACAAACAAACAACTGCAGCCCCCACTTCCCTGTTGCCATAGCTTCTTCCCTGTGCAGCATGATACACTGGAGCTGAGTTCCCTGATTCCAAATGGGTCCAGCAAGCATATACTGAATGCCCACTTTGTGGCACTCTGACAGACACAAGACAGGAGGTTGGTGGCGGAGAGATACAGAGATCAGGGAACCTACACCCTAGTCTCCTGCCTCCCGGAGGGCCCACCACACCCTTGGATTCTCTAGAGACTCTCCCTCCTCCCAGCCCTGTTCTCATAACCCTGTTACCTTGTGACTCCATCCTTTGGAGCAGCCTGACCCGTGGGGAGCAGCAGCAGGATTAACACTCTCATCATCAAAGGTAACATCGTTCCTGGAACTGGAACAAGGAACAGAATCAGGGGTCGGGGGAAAGGGGCGTCTGCCACCGTGTCAGAGATGGGCTGAGTTAGACACAAGCGCCTTTTCTCCCTGCTTCCCCCTGCAGCCCACAAGATAGGACTCCTGCTCAGGGAAAACACACACAGACAGCAGGGATCCCCCCATGGAACCGTGCTCAAAATAAATGTCACTCCAGTTCTCATATATAAAGCACATAAAGGCTGGCCTGCTGTGGCAGAAGCAGAGCTGGGGGGCGCATCCCCACCCCACGGCCCATTCCCTTGCTCCCCACCAGCTGCCGAGGTGCCCAGAAAAGTGCAGGGCAAGCATGTCTGAACTCCTTCAGCCCATTCATGTTACAGATGGAAAGGAGTGCAGAGAGTTTAAGAAAAAGGCCAGGTTAGAAATGCAGGGAGTCACAGAAAGACCAAGACTTAAACATAGGCAAAAAGATAAATGGACTGCTTGTGTTTGTTAAAAACCCACTGAAGAACAAATCAAAACAGGCGCAGACTTCTTGAAATAGTTCTAAACTCAAGTACAAACTGAAAACACAATAAATCATGGCCAGATCAATAGTGGCCCCAGGAACTGCTATTTGCTAAATGCAGTTAGGAAAATCAGACCCACTATAAAGGAAAAAACAAAAACTTCCCCTTAGACTGACATGGCTTAGGTCCATTGGCAAAATCAACCACTTGACTATATGAAAACAGTAAAGGATAGAATGGACCAATCAAACAGAGCCTAAAGCTTTCTGATGAGTCCCAGGGTATGTACAGGTAATGTGAGTTCCTGAGGAAGCAGAAGCCCACCAAAGCCAAGGCCCCAGACCCCAAGCCCATCTCTAGAAAGAAAAATCGTCAGACGCCTGACGGTCTAGCAGAGGATCAGGAACATCCCCACCTGGCTGGCACTGGGTTTTCCTAGAGGAAGGTTCATAGCTTTGGGCAGATTCTGCAAGCATCCGATGACCCTAATAAGGTTCAGAACCACTGCCAGAGTGGACTTCCATTTCTGGCTAATGGGAAGATAAACAAAAATTCTGCCTTTTTAAGCTAATTTAAGGGAAAACCAGTTAAACATAGACGTCCACAAGAAGATGAAGCTACCTGGAGTCACAGAACCTGTCTTCTTTTTTCTTTTTCTTTTTCTTTCTTTTTTTTTTTGAGAAGGAGTCCTGCTCTGTCACCCAGGTTGGCGTACAGTGGCGTGATCTTAGCTCACTGCAACCTCTGCCTCCCAGGTTCAAGCGATTCTCCTGCCTCAGCCTCCCGAGTAGCTGGGATTACAGGCACCCGCCACCACACCTGGCTAATGTTTGTATTTTTAGTAGAGATGGGGTTTCACCATGTTGGTCAGGCTGGTCCTGAACACCTGTCCTCAGGTGATCTGCCCGCCTGGGCTTCCCAAAGTGCTGGGATTACAGGCGTGAGGCACGGCACCCGGCCTGTCTTCATTTTTCTATGCATACAACTGGTCCCAACGGATAAAGTGAATATACATAATTTGTTGGTGTCTATATGCCCCAGTGGCCAAAAAAAGATGCTGAAGACACCGCTGCCCTAAAGGTGTTTACCAACATCATCTGACAACATAAATCCTAGGGTTTTAGTTGTTGTGCCTGGAAGAGAAAACAAGGTCCTGGGCCCGTTGAAGGTAGGCCATTGGAACTGAGATCTCTATATCAACATGAAAACCTTAAAGGGACACAGCCCAGAAAAAGGATGGACTAGAAAACATTCAGACTTCCACTTCTGGGAGAGTGAAGGTAAACATCCCAATGAAAGTAACCACTGAGCTGGATAAAAATAGAAAGTATCTTTTCAAAAGCACTGGGTTGGCAAGAAATCCTCAACAGTACAAATGTGCAGTGAAAACAGTAATCTGGGGGGAAAGTGAGCTTGACATCAGCTTTTGCCTTAGGAGTATCTGCCAAACCCAACCCAGATGAAGTTGAGCTGCCTGTCAGAGCGCTTGCGCTGGAAAGGACACCAGAGGTGATGCCTGGGCCCACCTGATATGCAGAGACTAACAGGAGATTCCCTATGTAAAGCTGGGATTCCAAACAGCTATACTCTGAACATGAACAAAAAGTAAATCTGTCATGAAGAAAGGCAGCAAAGAATTTTGCCTTTCTTGGTTTTGGTGCTGGGTGGAAGGGAGAAAAAAAAAAAAACCCCTCCCTGACAATCTATAACAAGCCTGATCTAATGTGGGTTTTTTGTTTTTGTTTTTTTGAGACGGAGTCTCTCTCACTCTGTCTCCCAGGCTGGAGTGCTGTGGTGTGGTATCAGCTCACTGCAACCTCCACCTCCTAGGCTCAAGCGATTTTCCTGCCTCAGCCTCCCGAGTATCTGGGACTAAAAGCACCGGCCACCATGCCCGGCTAATATTTTTGTATTTTTACTAGAGATGGGATTTCACCATGTTGGCCAGGCTGGTCTCGAACTCCTGATCTCAGGTGATCCTCCCGCCTCAGTCTCCCAAAGTGCTGGGATTACAGGCATGAACCACCGTGCCTGCCCTCTAATGTGGGTTTGAAGCCAGAATTATTAATGCTACCTGTATGGTTCAGAATAGCTAAAGTAGGTAACGTATTTTGAAGTGCAACCTGGTTGATGGCACCCCCAGATGACTGAGAGAGGAAAACATCCATCTCTGGAGGAACTCAACTCTAATCCAGGCCTCAAAGAATTTCCATGGGTAAAGTTTCCAGGAATATGAACACACAGCCAAAACGTTATAAACATACAAGGAAATAAGACACTGCGAGTAAGAGCCAGCAAAACAATAGCAGGGAAAAGTAGACTTCGAAAAAACTGTGTTGGAATTGTTATACATAGAATATACAGCAGATATAGTTCACATGTTTTTAGAAATTAAAGGGAAGCTTGAAACTATGAGGAAGAAATAGAGTTTTCCAGCCAGCAACAGTGTGTTAAAAAAAAAGAAAAGAGGCCAGGCGTGGTGGCTCACGCCTGTAATCCCCACACTTTAGGAGGCCAAGGCAGGTGGATCACGAGGTCAGGAGATCAAGACCATCCTGGCCAACACGGTGAAACCCCATCTCTACTAAAAATACAAAAAATTAGCCAGGCGTGGTGGTGGGCACCTGTTATCCCAGCTACTTGGGAGGCTGAGGCAGAAGAATCACTTGAACCTGGGAGATGGAGGTTGCAGTGAGCCAAGATCACGCCACTGCAATCCAGCCTGGGCCACAGAGCAAGACTCCATCTCAAAAAAAGAAAAAAGAGGCCGGGCGCGGTGGCTCAAGCCTGTAATCCCAGCACTTTGGGAGGCCGAGGCAGGCAGATCACGAGGTCAGGAGATCGAGACCATCCTGGCTAACACATGAAACCCCGTCTCTACTAAAAAATACAAAAAAAATAGCCGGGTGAGGTGGCGGGCGCCTGTAGTCCCAGCTACTCGGGAGGCTGAGGCAGGAGAATGGCGTAAACCCGGGAGGCGGAGCTTGCAGTGAGCTGAGATCCGGCCACTGCACTCCAGCTTGGGTGACAAAGCGAGACTCCGTCTCAAAAAAAAAAGAAAAAGGAAGGGAAGGAAGGGAAGGAAGGGAAGGAAGGGAAGGAAGGGAAGGAAGGGAAGGAAGGGAAGGAAGGGAAGGAAGGGAAGGAAGGAAGGCAGGAAGGAAGGAAGGATAAAAATGACCAAGTAGATTTGAAGAGGAAACAAATACAACTTTTAGAAATAAAAGATTGATTTTAAAAATGCAATGGGTGACCAGCCTGGCCAACATGGTGAAACCCGGTCTCTATTAAGAATATACAAGTTGCTCAAGCCTGTAATCCCAGCACTTTGGGAGGCCGAGACGGGCGGATCACGAGGTCAGGAGATCGAGACCATCCTGGCTAACATGCTGAAACCCCGTCTCTACTAAAAAATACAAAAAACTAGCCGGGCGAGGTGGCGGGCGCCTGTAGTCCCAGCTGCTTGGGAGGCTGAGGCAGGAGAATGGCGTAAACCCAGGAGGCGGAGCTTGCAGTGAGCTGAGACCCGGCCACTGCACTCCAGCCTGGGCGGCAGAGCGAGACTCTGTCTCAAAAAAAAAAAAAAAAAAAAAAAAAAAAAAAAAAAAAAAAATATACAAGTTAGCTGGGCTTGGTGGCACGCGCCTGTAATCCCAGCTACTTAGGAGGCTGAGCAGGAGAATCGCTTGAACCCAGGAGGCAGAGGTTGCAGTGAGCCAAGATCGCCCCACTGTGCTCCAGCCTGAGCGACAGAGTGAGACTCTGTCTTAAAAATAAAATAAAATAGGCCGGGCGCGGTGGCTCAAGCCTGTAATGCCAGCACTTTGGGAGGCCAAGGCGGGCGGATCACGAGGTCAGAAGATCGACACCATCCTGGCTAACACGGTGAAACCCCGTCTCTACTAAAAAATACACACACAAAATAAATAAATAAATAAAAAATAAAATAAAAAATAAATAAAAATAAAAATGCAATGGTTGAGTTAAAATGATTAGACACAACTGATACGAAAGTTAATGAACTGGAAAATAGATCTAAATAAATTATCCAGAGTGCAGTTCATTGAGTTAAAGACATAGAAAATATAAAACAGAGGTTAAATGGCATGGAGGATGGAGGAGATAAGAGATACAACTGGAAAGAAGCAGTATTTGAAGAAACAACAGCTGATATTTTTCCAGTAGGTTGCAAAACACTGGACTACGCCAATCCAGGAAGCCCAACAATTTAATGCAGATTAAATAAACATAAATTCTCACCTAGACCTATTGTTCAAAAATAGAACACTCAAGAAAAAACAAATTGTAAAAGCAGTCAGAAAGAAAAGACAGCTCATCTCATAGGAAAAGTAATTAGACTAATAGCTGA